>NC_092815.1:243249759-243553587 GCF_023375885.2 Dermacentor andersoni
TTTTTTCTGCTATCGTATGGCATAAGCGTAAGCTGAACCTTAACCACAGGCTCCTGTTGGCGGCGAGGCGGCGCCAAGAGCTTGAAAGTCGTCGTTCGCGATTATCCCCCGAGATGGATGTTGGTGTTGAAGTGCTCTGTGTGAATTAAAGTTTACTGCCTATGACTCATTTGGTAAATGACATTGTACTTTTCTATCTGAGCCAATCTTGGTCTAAAAGCTTTGGCATGCTGACGCTGAAAGTTCGTTCAATCATGCGGTTTCCAGCAGGGAAACACTATTTTTGAAGGAGGAACCCCATACCCCTAAATTTCTCAGTATTCAGGCAATATATAGTTCCAGGTTATTTTTTCATTTGATTTGCCTCTGTGGAACATTCTTCTCTATTTATCTACTTTTCAGTCGCAGTTTTATCTGAGATATTCTATATTCCCTACTTGTATTCCATATGTATACTCACCATATATTACATATATTCCACTGATGAGCAAAACGAGAACAAGGTAAAAGCGGGAGCCAACGTTTCGACAAGTGGAATCTCTTCGTCAAGACGTCTCGCCTTGAAAAAGACAATTCCACTGGTCGAAACGTTGGCTCCCGCTTTTACTTTGTTCTCGTTTTGCCCAATGTCTTCAGTTTCCATCTCCTGCCTTCCCCATGTTTTCGCCACTTGTCGTTTTGAACGAGAATAAAGGAAACCGAGGGCCCGAATTTTATTAGTCGTATCATAAGAAGCCAACAAACAGACACCACGGACAGCATAAGGGAAATTACATCTATTTATACAGAGAATTAAAGAAATGATTAATTAATGGACACGAAAGTGCATGAAAAAGAATTTCTGGTTCTCCCGTAATAGAGAGTAGATGCAAGCATGAAATCGCTATCTGTTGGAGATGATACTACCTACAATCTTAAAATGGATGTAGTGCATGTTCCCAATGGCCCACCGCACTACACCGCACCGCACCACACCGCACCACCTCATACTGTGCACTGGTCCATATGAAGGCTGTCCAGCTAGAAGACGAGTGAAAGAGTGAGTCGAAATTTTATTGAGCTCTAGTGATTGTGTTCTTCTTCGGCTGGGGCGGATTCTTCGGGACAGTCTTCCTCCTTGTGTCTTCCCCGGTGGTCTTCACCCGCTGCTTCGTCCGCTCTCTATCGCAATCGTCGGCTGCCTTCAGTCCAGGGCTCCGCTGGCTTCCGCTGTTCCTAGTGTGCGCCGCACTACACCTAGCTGGTCTTCGCAGCCGTTGCTGGACAGCAGTTCCTCCCATTGCTCCGTACTTGGTGTGATATGATTGGGCCAAAGCACAACCGTGTATGTGGACGCCGTCATATACGAGGTCTGTTAGAAAAGTATCCAACCTTAATTTTTTGCGGACACCTTATATGAAACAAGCGCGCTTGCGCGCTTGCACTTTCGTGCGCATGCGCGAATTTCTTCCCGCCTGCCGATAGCGTTAGTCGCTGGGACGCAGCGTTCGAGTGAGGTAGTGCGCAGTTCTCTCGTCGGTTTTTTATTGCAAGGAAAATGGCGGAGCGACGGCAGTAGCGCTACTGCATGAAATTTTGCCATAAACTGGGCGACAGACAGGTGGAAATCATTCGGAAGATTCAGACGACTTTCGGTCACGATGCTATGAGTAGCACACAGATTAAGGAGTGGTACAATCGGTTTAAAGACGGCCGCACATCGGTGGAGAGCGAGCCACGCTCGGGTCGGTCATCAACATGTCGAAATGACAAGGTCATTGCCGAAATGAATGCCGTGGTGATGCGGGACCATCGTGTGACTATCCCAGATATTGCGGAAGGGGTGGGTATCAGCACTTTTTCTGCACATTCCATTATAACCGAAGATTTGGCCATAAAGAGAGCTGCGGCGAAATTGGTACCGAAGCTACTCACGGTGAAGCCAAAGCAACTTCGTGTTGAAGTCTCACAGGACATGCTGGATTCCACAGACAGTGATCCCGACTTCATGAACACCATAATCACTGGTGACGAGTCTTGGGTGTACGGGTACGACCCGTAAACCAAATACCAGTCGTCACAGTGGAAGCCTTCCACGTCACCGAGACAAAAGAACGCCGGCAAAGTGCGCAGCAACGTCAAAGTGATGCTGACTGCTTTCTTTGCCTCCCACGGTTTATTGGCCAACCGGAGTAGTGACCAACAGGAAATTGGCGCATCTATCACGAGAATGCTCCTGCACATTCCTCGCACTTGATTCAGACTTTTTTGGCAAAAAAAAACAGACTCCTGTTGTTCAACAGGCTCCTTGCTCTCCTGATATGGCCTCCTGCGACTTCAGGCAGCTTCCCCAAATCTAGAGGCCATTGAAAGGAGCAGGATTTCAGACAAAAGAGGACATTATGGCTGCAACGACAGCTGAGCTAAATTCCATTCCGGAGGAGGCCTTCTCGGAATGTTTCCAACAATGGCAGCACCACTGGTAGAAGTGTGTTGAGTCCCAAGGAGACTAATTTGAGGATGATTAGTTTTCCAACGCTCCAGTTATGCCAGTTTCTTTTTCTTCAGCCGAAGGTCGGATACACTTCTAACAGGCCACGTACATCAGGCAAGAGGGAACCAAGAAAGCAGTACCACCGTTAGTCGACTCAGCGCTACGAGAGAGAACCAGCGTTTCGCTACAAGACTGCATAATAGTCGAGGCTGAAGAAGTGGCCGTTGCTATCTGATCGGACACTCACTTTCAATACTATCGGAATCGCAAACACCTTGCCGCAACTACTTGCATGACAGAATCAGTAACCGAGCACTCCGCATACTCTGCTCAGTAGATTGTGACACGCAACAACAAACAGGCATCGAACCACATGAAGCGATACCACAAAAGATCGTATGCGTGCCGGTACACACGGGGGTGGCAGGGAACCAAGAGACCAACCGGATAGTTCGAGAGTACACTAATTACCGAGCGTCCAACGTCGACAGTCTTGGGGGAACCCGCGCCGGTATCCCGAGAATACTCGGTCATTTTAGACAGTTACAGAGGAAGCAGAAAGCGGTACCCTCGCCGCGCAAGTGCCTTAGCAGGGAAGAAGCTGTCGCATGGAGACACCTGCAAACAACGCCATACCCTAACCTTAACGTGCTAAGTAAAATGCACCCCACGCTATGTAAGGACAAATGTCCATAGTGCAAAGAGGAACTCACATTATACCACATAACATGGGCCCATGTCAACAAACTCACGTAGCTAGAAGAAGAAAGCCGGCTGAAGTCCGCACGGCAGTCAGAGGAAGACGCCAAGGAGACAGAGTGCACTGCCCAGCTAGAACAAGAATGAATTGAATTCGGTGGTTCTACTTGCAAAAACCGGTATTTGATTTTGAGGCACGCCGTAGTTGGGCAATCCGGAATAATTTTGACCCCCATGGTTTCTAAAACGCCTTGGTGCCTTGCCTCCCACTTCAATTCCTGCCTCTTAAGCCAGCCTTGTTACGGTTTCATTCGTTAGCTCTATGTCATCATCATCTCTCTTTTCTAAGGCTGTGCACCCGCCGTGGTTGCTCAGTGGCTATGCTGTTGGGCTGCTGAGCACGAAGTCGCGGGATCGAATCCCGGCCACGGCGGCCGCATTTCGATGGGGGCGAAATGCGAAAACACCCGTGTACTTAGATTTAGGTGCACGTTAAAGAAGCCCAGGTGGTCTAAATTTCCGGAGTCCCCCACTACGGCGTGCCTCATAATGAGAAAGTGGTTTTGGCACGTAAAGCCCCAGAATTTAGAAAATCTAAGGGTGTTTATTTGTTTGCAAGTACCAGCCTGAATTTTTCTCCTTTTACCCTTACTGCCTCAAGGTTGACTTGTTTCTTTTTGAACAATTTTGCTCTTCCTCTCTTCAAATTTGGGTGAATCCTACCCCTCACTAGCCTACGATCACTACACTTTACCCTACCTATCACTTCTACATCCTGCACTATGCTGGGATTAGCACAAAGCATGAAGTCAATTTCTTTTGTTGTTTCACTGTTAGGGCTTTTCCAGCTCCACTTTCTGCTACTACGCTTCCTGAAGAAAGTGTTCGTTATTCGAAGCTTATTCCTTTCTGCGTATTCTACCAGCATCTCTCCTCTAGCGTTTCTAGAATCGACGCCATAGTTGCAATTGCTTGTTCATCAGCCTCCTTTTCCCCACTTTTGCATTGAAATCGCCCATTACTACAGTATACCCACTTTGCACTCTTCTCATCGCTAGTTCAACATCTCCATAAAACTGATCTACTTCCTCATCATCGTGACTGAATGTGGGAGCGTAGGCTTGTACTACCTTTAATCTATACCTCTTACTAAGTTTGATTACGACTACACCTACCCTCTCATTAATGCTGTATAATTCGTAAATGTTGCCCGCTATGTCCTTATGGATCAGGAATCCTACCGCGTATTGCTTCCTATGTAGGAGACCTCTATAGCAGAGGACATGTCCGTTATTCAGCTATGTATGAGCCTCACCCATTCGTCTAATGTCACTAAGGCCGATGATATCCCAAACAATGTCTGATATTTCCTCAAAGAGTCATGCTCAGCTAGCCTCACTCGAGAGGGTTTGGTTATTAAAGTTGCAAGGGTCACTTTCCATTGCCGGCCTGTCGGGACCCATAGATTCTCGGCACCTTCTGCTGCATTACAGGTCTGACCACCGCCTTGGTCATGTGCTCCGCAGCCGCTGGGGACTGAGCGCCATTGGCTAATTGAGTGAGTCATATGGGAGGGAATCGGCGAATACTGCACGAGAGAGGCCAATTCCTGTTCTGGTGAGGGATTATCTTGTTAATGATTAGTGGGGCCTTCCTAGTTTCGTTGTACCTGGATTAGTATAGCCCCACTCGCTCTTGGCATCTTTTGCCGGTGACAGGCGTCACTGCAGGAGTGCAGAGGTGTACGTCATCCTTTTGGGTGATGGTAACTGGTTAACACCCCCCCCCCCCCCCCCCCATGCTACCCGAAGGCATCAATGTTGCAGAATTGGGTAATGTAGCGCTGGTTAACACTCCCTGGTTTAGTTCTAGTAGATGGAACATAAATACTCCGGAAAGTAGATGAGAAAATGGCGCCGCAGTAGCTCCATGGGTAAGAGCATCACACGCGTGATGCGAAGAGGCGGGTTCATGCCCTACGTGCTGCCAGTTGATTTTTCATCCAGTTTCCTTTTCAATATGATTTATTGCATTCGTAAAGTAATATCCCCGATGCAGTCCTTGGTGTCCTTCTTCGTTTGCTTCTGATGCTATGACTGGTCGTCTTGTAGCTCTTTCGACAACGCTGCAGAGGCCGTGCAAGACCGAGCAACAATATCTGCGAGAACCAGTGGACTGTTTTGACAATGCACCATATGCGCCAATGCACCAATGCGCCATACGAGCCCTGCAAAAGTCCCGCTGTTTGAACATGATTTGTGAAGCGTGAAACATTGGTTTCACATACGTACTGTACTGGAACAACACAGCCTGTGTGTTGTGGGCGTTTCCTGTTCTGCCTTCCACAAGCGGCAATGTTCGCTCTTATTGTGCTCTCAACTTTATTTTATGTTATTATGAATGTGGATTTTTGCACTATTCTAACCATTGTTGAAACTTTGGCATACAGTTCATAGCACAATGGAATTTCCCTCTGCATTTCTTGGCTATTCTATTGTTCCATTGCGATTTCTAGTAAAAATGGGACTAATGAGTTCCCCTTATATTCATTTATGGTTCATGTCATATACTACGTAGGCAATTTGATGGGAAGTCGCCAACCGCAATCCCCGGCAGGCATATTCCAACCGTGGGAGTATTCTGTAAGCGTCCGCCTAGTCGACATATGCCATTCATCTGCTGCTGAAGGGCTCATTGGCTGGGGACGCTTTTCTATTTTTGACGTGAACCCCAGCCCAGCCAATGAGAACTTCAGCCGCAGAAGAAATGAACATATCCAGTAGGTGGACACTTAAAGAATACCAACCCTGGTATGAGCCCACCCTGCGTTTTATTGTCCCTAGACATAATCTCGCAGTGACTGTGGTCGAGGCACCCCACGATTACAGTTGAAAAGTGCCGTACGTGTATTCAGGAATGCATAGTATATGTCTGAGCGTACACCTCCCGTCAACATTATTCTCTCGACAAGTATCATACGTCGTGTGCCTGCTGGTGATACAGACAACTTATAGTTGCACGAGATGAGACCGTCTTCACAGCATCTGCCACCGCTGCTATCTCGATAACCGAAACAGGGTTCGCGGTACTTAGATTCCGATATCGTGCTGAATCTCAATTGTCATTTTTTTTCTATTTTTAATTATTTATGCGCTATATGTCGGCACTAAACTGGGGCCCTATAACGTAAAACTATTCCAATATGTTTTTATTCCAATCTCCTGACGTCGAATTTGCGTAACCGCCGACGCAAGCATCCGGTTGACCCGCAGGGTTGTCTGAACAGACCAATCAAACGCTCTCCTCGTTCATAGAAGGTCACTATAGTTTGCTTGGAAAACGAATAACATTGCCTACTCTGAGCAGCTTGTCTTATGTAATTGGCTGACACGAGGCGAGGAGCACGCTCAAATGCAGAGGGATTCAATAGGGCCTAGTCACTGCACTGAAAATCGATAATCGAATGAAGAGGGTGGTGCCCGCGTCTACGATTGGTGCGCTTTCTTTTACTTAGCTTGAGGTGGTTGGTAGAAAATAGCGGCGGCATGCAACGGAAGCTTAATAACTACGCTAAAACGGATCCTCAGCAAAGAAGAATTGGCAGAACGAGGTCGTAAACGCGCCAAAAGTGCTCGAAAACGTTACACGGCCATGCAAAAAGTTTTATTATACGCAAATAAAGCCATGCTTTCCGGCAGGTGCGAGTAGCCAGTGCATGAGCGATGGGCGGCAGCCATCTTTTGTTCCTTTCGGAACGGGGCAGCTTGAGGCTATTTAGAGGAAAATTCACTTTTGTTGGGCATATTAATGTATATTTACGCCTACACGTCACTCTGACGCGTGAGTTCTTGCGGTTTTGTGACGTCGCGTGACAGACAGGTCAAGTGGGTGCAGCCTGAAAACTTTTGACCAATATCCGAGGACTAATGGCAAAAAGGCATCGAATCAGAAATAACTATTTTTCTTTTCCTCGGTCAAATCACGTATAATCAATGTGTACCCGTCATATCAGATGGGGAGCTGTCGCGGTTTTAATGACGTCGCGTGACAGACAGGTGAGTGGAGGTGGTTAAGAAAAGTTTTTGACCAATTGCTGAGGGCTGATTGCAGAATTGGAATAGAAAAGTTTGGAATAGCTTTACGTTATAGCGCCCCTGGCGGTGGTTTGTGGCGCAATTCAGCGGTATATGCAAGCTATACTAGCTTGCAAAGAGGTATGCGTGGATTGTGTGCGGGCATTATTTGTTTCGTAGAGATGGTCTTAAATTATGGGGTTTTACGTTCCAAAACTACTTTCTGATTATGAGGCACGCCGTATTGAAGGACTCCGGACATTTTGACCACCTGGGGTTCTTTGGCGTGCACCAAAATCCAAGTACACGGGTAGAGATGGTCTTCTTGGGCGACTTGGGACGGTTTTAACGTTTCTGCGAACTGGCTATCCTATGACCACTTCTGGAAAGAGGCGTTTGGTCAGGTGACTTGTAGATGTCGTATGAGCACAACAATAGTACTAAATGACACCTAGCCGTGTCTGTCACTTTCACCAAAGACCTTTAAGAGAGGAAACAATTTAAGATGCCGACATCGCAAGCCATCGCAGCGGAAGGCGATGAGAGCCATGTTGCATTACTTAAGGATAACAAATTTGGACAAGTGACTGTAGCCTGAACAGATGTTTACGGTGCTCGATATTGCTACGGTGCTATGCGGTGATAGTACGCGGTGACAGCGACCGACTGTAATTTTGTATCTGTGAGCTCTCTTTCATTCTCTATCTCTGCTTTCATGTCAATTTATCTCCCCCTTCTTTCTCTCCTCAGAGTGGGGTAGCAAACCAGATCTTCCTCTCTGGATAACCTCCCTACCTTCCCCCTTTCATCTCTCTCTCTTTCTCTCTAGCCATGCTTATAATGCCTAGAAGTTGTGAGAAACATGGGATATAGTAAAAGAAAAACGTATGTAAATAGCCGTTCATAAGGTGGAATGTGAGTCTGTATCCTTGAAACCGTCTATTCTGCCGCCCCCGAGGGCCTCATAACTTTACTGCGCATGCACCACCAGATGGCGTAGAATGCCCTAACTCGATTGGGTGCCTGGACACCCGCGCCGCCACGCTCGGCGGGAGAGAATGCGCGCTAGTCGAGGTACCCTATAGTTAATAAGCTTGGTCGGAGAAGCGCGCTGAAGTGCGCGTGCACCCTGTCATCCACGAGCGCGCGCGGAGGAAAAAATTGGAAGTGCCTTAGCTCGGCTACGCCAGGATATACGTAGCGAAAGCTAAGGCATAGCATGGTTAGCCTTGGTTAATCTTGATTGCAATTCC
Source organism: Dermacentor andersoni (assembly GCF_023375885.2). Classification (NCBI taxonomy): domain Eukaryota; kingdom Metazoa; phylum Arthropoda; class Arachnida; order Ixodida; family Ixodidae; genus Dermacentor; species Dermacentor andersoni. The sequence goes on from NC_092815.1 coordinate 243,258,258, forward strand.
AGGTTAGTGTGGTTGTCTAGCTATGTTGCGGCGTTTAGCCAGCCGTTCGGCGCGCTGTTCGTCTGTTTCCTGGGCGATTCGTTTCCTCTTCATCTCGTTCCGATGTCGATTCCAGGCCTCCTCCTGCTTATCAGAATTGTCGCCGTTCATACTGCCTCCTCAACTGTGGTTGCGGCGCACGCGAGCTCTCCTTTTCAATCCTGCGACATGTTGTCAGGCATGCGACGCAGCTGGCGGAGCGAACGGAGGCCATCGCGACGACAAGGAACGCGGTGTGACGTCATACCAAACGGCGGCGGTTGAAAGGCGCGGCGCTGCGCAGCGGTGGAACACCTGTGGCTCGCTGCTACTAGTGGCGCATGCGCAGTAGTGACTATGGAGCGAAAGAGAGAGAGAGAGAAATGTCCGCGGCGAGGCGCACGTTGTGACGTCATGTGCCTCCTCGGAGCACCGCCACGGCGAAATCGCGAGTTCGAGGCCAGTAAAGCATCCGAACCTGATAAGGTTGCACATGTCATTAGGGGCATAGCAGATGATGCCTTCCATCTCCTTGTCTTCAAGAATTCTGCCACTGTGCAAGCCATCATTACCGAATGCCGGGGGTTTGAAGAAGCCAAGAGTCGCCGCATTGCATAGCCATTTCCCCGCCTTCCCAACACGGCTGCTACGTCCACCAGCGAAGACCTCCGCAGTCCGCCCACACCCAATCGCTCTGATGACATCCACCATGTCATCCGACGTGAAATAGAAGCCGCATCTGCTGTCACGACCCCAACCCATGGCCCCGACAATTGCCAGGCGACCGTCTCAATGATACAGTCCGTCGTGCGCCAAGAATTGGCCAACGTTGGCTTGCCCAACGTCTGCTCAGTTAATCGGTCTGACTACACTCCGTCCAGCTGTGTCATACGCACCCGCAACCTGAATGCCCCAACGCGGTATCGCTACCCGGCCGAATGGCGTACTCCAGACGGCACGCCTATATGCTTCACTTGTGGCCGTATCGGCCATATTTCACGTCACTGCCGGTCTTCGTGGAATTCGACCTCCTGGTCTTACCACCCATCCCACGGCCCTCATGCTGCCCCTCGGTTCGCCCCGCAAACGCAGCCAGCAAGTTCTGGCGACACTTCTCTTCCTACCCGCTCCAGCCGCTCTCCTTCGCCACGTCGCCGCTTCTCCCGATCGCCCAAATCTCGCCGAACACCACCCCCTAGCTCCTTCCGGCGCACCCTTCCGGAAAACTAACGGGTGCAGCACCTGGAGGTGATGCTGCAAAATCGACCCGATGCAAAAATCCTCTTCTCACCTTGCCCAGACATCGGAACCTCCTAATGTGAACGTGGATGGTGTACCTGGTACTGCTCCGATTGGAACTGATGCGCACGTATCTGTGATGAATGCTCAGCTTCGGAATCGTCTCAAGAGAGTCCTTACTCCTGCTCCATCGCCTGTGATCCAAGTCGCCGACGGTGGAACACTAGCCGTTATTGGCATCTGTTCGGCTCGCGTGAGTGTCGCCGGACATCATACTTCTGTTTTATTTTATGTTCTAGAGCAATGCCCTCACGACCTCATCCTGGACCTTGACTTTCTGTCTACATATTTCGCTTTGATAGACTGTTCTGCTGGTGTTGTGCAACTCGCCCTACCTGCTGCTTTTGACCCTCCCGATAGTGCTCCGATACGGCTATGTTCCACAGAGCATATTCGCCTCCCTCCCCGTGTCGTTACCTACATAGGTGTCTCCCCCGTTCCACCTGTAGCAGACGGTGACCACATCGTATCCAGTAATCCGGATGTCCTGCTCTCGCATAAAGTCGCGTTTCCTCACACCACCATTACCATCTCGGACAACACGTCCTGCCTTCCGCTTGTGAACTTGCGACTTTCTACACAAGTACTCCCGCGCGGAATATCCCTGGCGCAAATAACGCCAGCCAGAGACTACCACATTTCAGCTTTAACTTGTGACAGCTCCTCACGTTCAACTCTTGCTTCGCCCCCTGTTCCTTCAGACTTGAATGCCCTAACAATAATGATTGCTCCCGATCTTCCGCCCCAGCGTGCTCAAGAACTACGTTGCCTCCTTGCCTCATACTGGGACATATTCGACCATGGAGAGCGCCCTCTAGGACAAATATCTCTCGTAAAACATCGAATAAACACCGGTGATGCGAGCCCGATCCATCGGCCACCCTACCGCGTCTCGCCTACTGAGCGACATATCATCCAACATGAAGTTGACAAGATGCTTTCTCGAGACATCATTGAACCTTCTTGCAGCCCATGGGCATCGCCTGTTGTACTAGTTAAAAGAAATACAACAGTTGGTGATTTTGCGTCGATTATCAAGACCTCAACAAGGTAACAAAGAAAGACGTCTATCCGCTACCACGCATTGACGATGCCCTGGATTGCCTACATGGAGCACAATATTTTTCGTCCATCGACCTTCGCTCCGGCTACCGGCAAATTTCCGTCTATGACATGGACCGCGAGAAGACAGCTTTTATTACTCCCGAAGGCCTGTATCAGTTCAAAGTGATGCCTTTCGGTTTATGCAATGCCCCGGCCACATTTGAACGAATGACGGACGCCCTCCTACACGGTTTCAAGTGGTCCGTCTGCCTCTTACCTGGACGACGTGATCGTTTTTTCGCCGACATTTGCGACACACCTCGACCGCCTATCGACGATCCTATTTGTTTTCCGTGAGGCGGGGCTACAACTAAATTCGTCCAAGTGTCACTTCGGTCGTCGCGACATTTCTGTGCTCGGGCATCTTGTCGATTCTTCTGGTGTACGCTCTGATCACGATAAAATACGGGCAGTGAAAGACTTTCCCGTGCCAACATGTGCCAACATGTGCCAAGGATGTTCGCAGCTTCTGGGGCCTTTGCTCTTACTTCTGTCGGTTTGTCCGAAATTTTGCAAACGTTGCGCGCCCTCTCAGTCAACTCCTCAAGAAAGACGCTGCATTCATTTGGGGCCCTGAGCAAGCTGGTGCTTTCACCGAGCTGATTGGGCTGCTTACGTCTCCGCCTATCCTTGCTCACTTTGATGCGTCAGCCCCAACAGAAGTCCGTATACCGATGCCAGTGGCCACGGTATTGGCGCTATCTTGGCACAGAAACAACAAGGGCGAGAACGTGTTATTGCCTACGCCAGCCGCCTTCTTTCCTCCGCTGAGCGCAATTACTCCATCCATGAACGCGAGTGTCTGGCTCTCGCTTGGGCAGTGATTAAATTCCGCCCCTATTTGTACGGCCGCCAATTCACAGTCATCACTGATCACCACGCTCTGTGTTGGCTTTTGTCCCTCAAAGATCCTTCAGGGTGCCTTGGCAGCTGGGCTCTGCGCCTTCAAGAATACAACTAATCAGATGTATGCAAGACCGGCCGCTTACATCAAGATGAGGACTGCTTGTCGCGCCATCCTGCCGACCCTCCTGACGTTTCTGTGGCCGGCATACCTGTCACCGTTCTCTCTCTGGCTGCTTTTCGCGATATTGGAGCCGAACAACGTCGGGACGCCTCCTTACAAGACTTTATTCAACGGCTCACTTCAACGACGCCCGATCCTTGCCTTCGCATGTTCGAACTCCAAGATGGTATATTGTACCGCTCTAACATGCGCCCGGACGCCCTGCCCGACTCTTCGTTGTGCCTGGGCATCTGCGTCATGGAGCAGAAACCTCAGCATGGAACCTCAGCAGTCATGGAGGCATTACGGAATCAGGGTGTAGACGAGCCGTATGTAAAAATACTGAAAGATATCTATAGCTGCTCCACAGCCACCGTAGTCCTCCATAAAGAAAGCTACAAAATCCCAATAAAGAAAGGCGTCAGGCAGGGAGATACGATCTCTCCAATGCTATTCACAGCGAGTTTACAGGAGGTATTCAGAAACCTGGATTGGGAAGAATTGGGGATACAAGTTAATGGAGAATACCTTAGTAACTTGCGATTCGCTGATGATATTGCCTTGCTTAGTAACTCAGGCGACCGATTGCAATGCATGCTCACTGACCTGGAGATGCAAAGCAGAAGTGTGGGCCTAAAAATTAATCTGCAGAAATCTAAAGTAATGTTTAACAGTGTCGGAAGAGAACAGCAATTTACAATAGGTAGCGAGGCACTGGAATTGGTAACGGAATACATCTACTTAGGGCAGGTATTGACGGCGGATCCGGATCATGAGACGGAAATAATCAGAAGAATAAGAATGGGCTGGGGTGCGTTTGGCAGGCATTCTCAGATCATGAACAGCAGGCTCCGATTATCCCTCAAGAGAAAAGTGTATAATAGCTGTGCCTTACCAGTACTCACCTACGGGGAAGAAACCTGGAGGCTTACGGAAAGGGTTCTACTTAAATTGAGGACGATGCAACGAGCTAGGGAAAGAAGAATGATGGGTGTAACGTTAAGGGATAAGAAAATAGCACATTGGGTGAGGGAACAAACGCGAGTTAATGACATCTTAGTTGAAATCAAGAAAAAGGAATGGTCATGGGCAGGACATGTCATGATGAGGGAAGATAACCGATGGTCATTAAGGGTTACGGACTGGATTCCAAGTGAAGGGAAGCGTAGCAGGGGGCGGCAGAAAGTTAGGTGGGCGGATGAGATTAAGAAGTTTGCAGGAACGACGTGGCCACAATTAGTACATGACCGGGGTTGTTGGAAAAGTATGGGAGAGCCCTTTGCCCTGCAGTGGGCACAACCAGGCTGATGATGATGATGATTATGATGAGGATGGTGATAATGATGATGATCTGCGTCAGACTGTTTTCGCCCAGCTTCATGATGTACCGACTGCAGGTCACCTTAGCGGGTCACGGACTTATGACCGCGTTCGTCAGCGCTTCTTTTGGCCTGGTCTATAGCGTGATGTCTGCCGTTATGTCGCTGCGTGTGGCCTTTGTCAACGACGCAAAAAGCCGACCACACTCACTGCTGGTCGCCTTCAACCACTTGACGTACCATCAGAACCATTCTTCCGTGTTGGTGTTGATCTTTTAGGCCCCTTTCCTACGTCTACTTCGGGAAACAAGTAGATTGCTGTAGCAACAGACTACGCCACCCGATATGCAATCCCACGGGCTCTTCCGAGAAGCTCTGCAACCGATGTCGCCGACTTCATCCTAGAGAACGTCATCCTTCACCACGGCGCCCCTCAGCAGCTCCTCACCGACCGAGGCTGTTACTTTCTTTCTAAAGTTGTCAATGACATTCTACACTCGTGCGCGACTAAACACAAACTTGCTACTGCTTACCATCCACAAACGAACGGTCTAACTGAGCGTCTTAACCGCACACTTACTGACATGCTGTCCATATATGTCTCCGCTGACCAAGGCGACTGGGACGTTGCGCTGCCGTTCGTTACTTTCGCCTATAATTCGTTTCGCCATGACATCGCAGGCTTCTCTCCACTCTTCCTCTTGTTTGGCCGCGACCCTAGGCTAGCTTTCGACACCGCTCTGCCTGCTAGTCTGAATTCCACATCCGAGTACCCCCGTGAAGCCATACTCAAAGCACAAGAAGCACGCCATATTGCCCGATGTCGACTAGTGGAGTCGCAGGACAATCAGCGGCGCTTATATGACGCCCGCTATCGTGACGTCCATTACACACCGGGCGCCCTGGTTCTCCTTTGGTCGCCGTCGCGACACCTTGGACTCTCGGAGAAGTTACTTTCACGCTACTCTGGCCCTTACCGTGTCTTGCGTCAAGTAACTGACGTCACGTACGAAATCGCCCCTCTTGAGCCAACCGTGGCTCAGCAACGCTCCGACGGAGTCCACGTCGCACGTCTTAAGTTGTATCATTCGACCTCCTCCTAACCAGCACCGAGCCGGTGCTTCAGCCACCGGGGGTCTGGTCACACGCTGACGAAGTAGTTTTAATCCTGGTCGGAAGAAGACGACGCTCTGAACTCCGCGCGCCGTCGACCATGTTGTCAGCTGCTTCAATTATTGTAAATAACTTGTAAATATACGTCTGGCTGTTTTTAACCCCGTAACAATATATACAGGGTGTCCCAATGAACTATCATGCACCAGATTTTAAAAAAGGAGCAATTGCGTTACTGGATAACAGCCTTGTACATATTTTGTTCCGGTACAGTGGAGTAGCTGCCAGTAATATTTTGATTGCTCATATTTATTTAGGTAATTGTAATTAATTAGCTAACTGGAGACGTAACATCCTAATTATCAAACTGTCAATGAGGCAAGTGTAAGCACAGCCGAGGGACATCGAATTTCGGTATCTACAGCGACGTACTGATTGCGTAGTAATTTTCGCGACTGATAAATAAACCTAGCGAAATATGAAAAATACCACGTGACTGCGCTCGCACCCGCATGATAAAGCAACGCCTCGTATAGGCACCCTTCTGAGCAACTCCTCTAAGTAAGCCAGAATTAAGTAAATGAAGTAATAAAAAAAAAATCTCCATCGAGCTAGTTCCTTATTGCGGCCCCCCGGCTGAAGTAACACGACGTGTTTGGTGCTAGTTGGAAGGACGCTGTCATAGCTGTTGTCTTAGCGTTGATAAAGTGCACGGATGGTTTTTGTGTTCTTTTTTTTTGCTACAAAACCTATCACCACAAAAGCGAATTGCCAACGTGAGTGGAAAGGTACAAAGGGGCGTTTTGTTTCGTCACCGTGGCCATGTCTTTCTCTAATTAGCAGAAGGAAAACATAATCTTTGACTTGGGACCGGCAAATGGCAACAAGAGGAAGGCCACAAATATATATCAGTCATTGAAGTGTGGCAGTAGACGAAATGCACCGACTATCATTACAAATTATGAAAACCTGAGACAAACGGAGAGTTTCGAGAAAGAGTGGCGGAGCATGCGAGTCCTAGCCTGCGCACGGACGTTTAGCACATTTATGGCCTCAAACCCTCACGCTAGCGTGCGCTACCTCGCCGCCCAGGTAACGATTTCCAAGCCGTCAGTTTGGAGGGTTCTAAATCAATTAGCCTTTCACCCGTACCTTCTTAACCTGCACCAATGCATGGAAGATAGGGACCTGCAGATTCGTCTACATTTCTCGAACTAGATGATCACAAAGCCGATCAGCCACCGGAATTTGTGAGAAACATCATGTGCGCAGCTAAAACTACATTCTGCAGAAACGGCCAGGTAAATTTGCATAAAGCGCACTATTGGAAGGACTCCAATCCACATTTGCTAAAGCGCACTCGGCACCAGTACCAGTGTTCGTTCACTGTGCAGTTCGCAATTTAGGCCGGTGCTAATGGGTCCCATCCGGATAAAATCCTTGTAGGAGTGGTGGATGAGTTTCTCAGCGAAGTCCCTCTGACACGCCTTCCACTTCTGTGGTATCAGCAAGATGAGGCGCCAGCACGCAGCAGCATCCAAGTACGAAAATGTCTGGAGGCGACTTTTCATGCGCAATAGATTGGAAAGCACGGTTCCGTAAATTGGCCTGCATGGTCACCTGGCATCTATCCACTCAATTTCTTTCTTTGGGGTTACGTGAAAGATCGTGCTTACATGATCGAGACAGACGTCAGATGAGCTCATGACAACGATAACGGATGTCTGCCGTAGAATTCCAGCGTCGTACATCAAGAAAGCTAGAGATGTGATACCGCGGAGTCAGTAATGCGTAGCTGCACAAGGGCTATTCACACACAAGGGTTGCACAAGGGTTGGTGCTATTCGAGTACATCACCTAGGCAGCAGCTGGTGTTCAACGGCGTCTACGAATTCATAGGTAATAACGACACACTGGAATCGGATAGGTTTAAACGCGCAAGCATTTCTACCCTTACCCAACGGAAAAACCCTCCGTCCCGTAAGAGGATCGCTTTCAACATAGCGCCCGCAGCAGCGACCAAATTCACTGGCGTGCTGCCTCTCGTTTCAAAACCAACGATGCAGCGAGGACACAGCAAGTGCCGCACTCTGCTGCTTTCGTAAAACGCTTTCAAAATACGGGCCGTGCCGCCGCGCCAGACGTAGCTGCTCCCGGAACACAGTTCATCACAGTTCATAATGCATTAGTGCACCTAAAAAATGTTGCATATATTTCCTTCAATTGTGCCATCTCCCTAGTCATTACAACCCACGTCCGCATCCGGTGCCGGCTATCTATAACACCAGTGTACTACATTGATCGTACTCGTCTTTTCTACGTCGTCTCGTGCAAGTCTCACTTAACAATTCGGTGTTGCAACCGCGCTTCACTGTTTGATGGTTCTAACGCAGTTGTCCTAATTATACGAAACACACCAGCATACTACCACGAAACGCCACGTCAGTACTACTAAATTCTTACGCATCATTCAGATAATTCCAAGAAAAGATTCTGCCTGTGTTTTTCTTTTCTTTTTTTTTTTTTGCTGACGTCCTGGTTGCCATTTCGGCTCACTTAGCAGTGGTAGATTTACTTTCTTGAACGCATCGGTATTGCTTTTTCTCTAGACGTGCGTCGCTTCTAAGTCTGTTTATATCACTTTTATTTTTTTGCCACGAACTTGTTTTTGCAGTACGTATACACTCTAATCAAAAATAAAACCGTCATTTTAATTTGGCTATGGTGCGAAGCAAGTTTCTGGCGCGACATATAGCTACGCGCGCACTCTTTCGATGCGGTGCGAGCAGAGCGGGGATTTGGAAAGATGCTATGCCTATTCCATTGCTTTTCACGTTTCGTGCGTGGTCAGAGCGGCACTTCGGTCGCGTTATCAAGGGGCTCTTGCTATCAATGGGATCAGTCGTCCTTTAGAGACGCATAATAAGTGTGGCGTAGAAATGAGAGGAAGGAATAGCTGCAAAGCCACGAAGCCTGCTGTTGGTGTTTTTTCCATATCATTATCAAAGTGATGCCCGGTCTTTTTCTTCGGGTTCGGGTTTTTCTTCGAGCGCAGTCACGTGGTATTCTTCATATTTCCTGAGGTTTGTTTCCCAGTCGGAAAATGTTGTACGCAATTAGTACTTCGCTGAAAACACCGCAGTTAGGTGTCATTTGCGTGTGCCTATAAATGCTTCACTGACATTTTAATAAATACGACAGTACTTCTCGAGATAGATAATTATTTGAAATTTCTTAATAAAATATTAGTAACAAGAATTACTGGCAGAATATGCACTAGGCTTTTCGAGTAACTCAATTGCTCTCTTTTTTTAGTCTTGGCGCATGTTAGTTGGGACACTGTATAATTCGCTCTGTAACCAAAATGAAGCCAAGACGCATTCACTCGAGAACAGAATCAGCAGCAGTCATGCGCAGCAGCGCTTGCACTCGGACTCACATAAAGGAGAAAGAAAGAGAGATGCTGCAGTTTCTTTGGAAAGACGAAGCGGCATTAGTGATAGTGAAGTATAATATAATTTCACCAAAGAAGATGGTGGAAGGAGAGGACTCATGCTGTGAAATTGAACTGTCTGCTACTATGAGGTCTTGTAGATGTTCATATAAGGCCGTCACTTCAATGAACGATTCTTCGAGGTCATACGAAGTGTCTCCAGATGCAGCTCTTATTGAAGCTAATATTTTAACACACACACACACAGACACATACACACACAGACACACACACACACACACACACATATATATATATATATATATATATATATATACCGAGACCGATCAAGTTGTCCAGCGCTGTTTATTCCCAAAAATGCAATGCCCCAGCTTATGCGCGAAGAAGTCGATGAACAGGGAAGATGATGACGGCTATGTACAAATGAAAACGACGAAGTACGTTCATAGTGCTTACACTAACTTCCCCCCGTCATGAAGCGGTTAGAGGTTATCTAAACGGGGAGGGAAGGGCTTCATACGTGAGACGTGGACAATTTCGGCAATCCGGCGGCGCCGGTCAGTGACGGAGTGTACTGGGCGGACGAGATATTTCACTGCAGATGTTTGCTGCACAACGGTGTATGGGCCAATGTAGCGTTGAAGGAACTTCTCACAGAGGCCTGGAGTGCAGACTGGAGTCCAAAGCAGGACTTGGTCTCCAGAGCGAAAACGTACGTCACAGCGTTTGTTGTCGCAGTGACGTTTGCGCTCAGCTTGGGTAGCTTCGGTGCTTTCCCGGGCGATTTGACGGCAATGTGCAATTCGGGCAGCAAAATCTTCTGGAAGCGGCACATTAGGCGAAGAAGATGCTAAAAAGAATTTTCTGTCGAATATGGTGGAAGGAGATCGTCCATATACAAGGAAGAAAGTGCTGTAGCCGGTAGTCCGTTGAATAGCAGTATTATATGCGAATGTCACAAAAGGAAGAATTTTATGCCAGTCAGTGTGGTCAGGACGGATGTACATGAAAATCATGTCAGACAGCCTACGGTGGAAGCGGTCAGTAAGGCCGTTGGTTTGTGGATGACAGGTAGAAGTAGCTTTGTGGACGGTATTAGCGGCCCGAAGAGCTTCCTCGATAAGTTGGGAAATGAACGCCTTGCCATGGTCACTGAGGAGAACGCGAGGAGCCCCGCGGCGCAAGACGATGGAGCGCAAGAAAAAATCGACGACCTCAGCAGCGGTACCGGATCGCAGAGGGGCAGCCTCGGCATATATTGTTAAATGGTCAACCGAGGTCTCAATCCAACGGTGACTGGAGGGTGTCAACGGCAAGAGACCATACAAATCAATACCAACAAATTCAAAAGGTGCGTCCGGGCAAGGGAGAGGTTGTAATAAACCGGCAGGAGGGGATGTCGAGCGTTTGCGGTGCTGACATGACGCACAAGAGGCAATGTATTTGGCCACCGTTGTGGATAGGCCAGGCCAGAAGCAGCGAGTCTTGATGCGGTCGTAAGTCTTGTGGAAGCCTAAGTGGCCAGCCGATACGTCGTGGTGAAGTGCCTCTAATACTCGCAGGCGAAGGCAGCGAGGCAGAACTGGGACCCACCGATGACCTGTTGGGTGGTAAACGTAGCGGTGAAGCATGCCCCCTTTTGTTGGCGTCGCAAGGGGCTGTTGGGTGGTTCGGCGAACTCACTAAGGCGATCCATGAGAGCTCGACAGTAGGAGTCGGCCCGCTGAAGCGACGCGAAATCAGACCGTGATGAAAGCGTAACTTGATCCAGGGGCGTTATCGACAGCTGGTGTTAGGCAGGCGTAGCATCGGAACGACGTGGAGCGGAAGACGACGGCGCGTTACCGGGAGAGAGCGAGAGTGGGCAGCGAGACAATGCGTCTGCATCATGATGACTTTTTCCAGACTGTTACGTTATTGTAAAGTCATATTCCTGCAAGCGGAGTATCCAGCGTCCTAAGCGTCCTGACATGTTTTTCATTGACGACAGCCAACAATGAGCATGATGGTCGATAACGATGGTGAAGTGGCGGCCGTAAAGGTGTGGGCGAAATTTCTGAATCGACCAAACGATAGCAAGGCACTCGTGCTCGGTAATGGTGTAGTTCCGCTCATCTGGAGAAAGTGTTCGGCTGGCATATGCTATGACTTGCTCTTTAGAGGCTGCATTACGTTGCAGAAGTACTGCGCCAATACCTTGTGCGCTTGCGTCAGTATGGAGTATAGTGGAGGCTCGATTATCGAAGTGGCGAAGCACTGGCCCGGAAGTAAGATGTCAGTTAAGAGCTTGAAAAGCCGACTCGCAGTCACTAGTCCATGTGAAAGAGGCACCGGTAACCAGTAGCTTGTGTAGAGGAGCTGCTATTGCAGCGAAGTTGCGTATAAATCGACGAAAATATGACGCCAAGCCGAAGAAACTGCGTAAATCTTTCTATTGCTGGGGGCGGGGGAACTGAAGAACAGCACTAATATTTTCGGGGTCTGGCTGGGCGCCATGTTTTGAGACGACATGGCCCAATACTTTTATGCTCTTACTTGCAGATTTACATTTTTTATATTGATCTGGAGACCAGCATTTGCAAGGCACTTGAGAACTTCGTCTAATCGATGAAGATGTTGGCTGAAGTCAGACGAAAAGATGACAATATCGTCCAGATAACAAAGGCAGGTCTTCCACTTTAGACCACGAAGTACGTTGTCTATCATGCGCTCAAATGTGGCAGGAGCGTTACAAAGGCCAAAAGGCATCACGGTAAATTCATGAAGTCCGTCTGGTCTAGCGAATGCGATCTTTTCTTTGTCAGTCTAGTTCATCGGAATTTGCCAATATCCTGATCGAAGATCAATGCTGGAGAAATACTCCGCCCCTTGTAGTGTGTCCAAAGTGTCGTCAATTCGAGGTATTGGATATACGTCCTTGCATGTGATCTTATTGAGCGCTCGATAATCGATGCGAAAGCGAACGGAGCCATCTTTTTTCTTTACCAGAACCACGGGAGAAGCCCATGGGCTAGATGAAGGTCGTATTCCGCGCAAGCATGTCAGCAACGTGTCGTTCAATTATCTTGCGTTCGGACGGCGATACACAATAGGGGCGTCGTCGTATTATAGCGGAATCATCTGTTTCGATGCGGTGTGTAGCCGCAGAAGTTTGGCTCAACACAGGGGAACAGCTATCGAAACAGGTTTTGTGCTTTGCCAAGACCACCAGTAAGGCTTCGGTCTGCGCGGCTGTTAGGTCAGAACCAAGAACGGCTGGAGGAGGGAAAGAAGAATCCAAACCTGAGGTTGGTGCTGGCGATGAGGAAGGGCAAAGCGTAACGCTAGAGATAGGTTGAGTGTCAGCGAGGGTTTCCACAGTCATCCCTTTGGGCAGCATCACTGGATCTGGGGTCGTGTTGCAAGCAGACAGAAGGGCGCGGCCACGTGAAAACCGGACGAGACAGGTGGCAATGAGAATTCCGCGAGAAGTACAGCGGGAAGGGGCGACTAGTGCGTCTCCGTCGGCGATCTGATTGGATGTTACGGCAACAACGTATTCGTGACCAGGACGCAGGACGTAGTCTCCAGCGATGGCCAAGTTCACACATGAAAGTGAAGAGTCCGTAACAGGTGCAAGCGCTGTATCCGTGATATGGACAACTTCCTCTCTACATGAAGTGACGGCTGAAGCAGAATGTAGGAAGTCCCAACCCAGTATAAGTTCATGGATACATATTGGAAGGATGAGATACTCAATATGGTGGCGTATGCCGTCGATGAGAACACGAGCAGTACACTGTCCGTCGCGGTTAATGAATGCATTATTAGCACCACGAAAAATAGGTCCAAGATAATGTGTTTTGACTTTCCGGAGCCAGCAGCACAGATCACTACGAAGAAGAGAAACGGCGGCACCGGTATCAATGAGAGCTGACGCGGGAACACCTTCGACAGTTACAGGAAGTGTGTTAGCCGGGCGAACAGGAGGAATTTTTGAAGACCGATAAGAAGCAGTTTCCCCTCCAAAAACTGCAACAGTTAGTTTTCCGAGTGCTGGTCGACAAGATGGGAAGTGGGGCCAAGCGGTACGTAGAGCGCCGTTAAGGCGATGAAGAACGACGTCTGGCCGAACGGGAACTATGAGGCAGATTGGGAGCAGCTGGAGGAGACGAAGAACGGTGTTGAAGGAACGAGTACGATGCGTGATAGTAGGCGTCTCGTCGGCGAGTGCGGTCTCTCTCGTGCTCTGCATAGCCTCGTCTTTCATCCTGCTGGGGACGGCGGCAGAATCAAGATATATGGCCGCGTATACCACAGTAAACACAAACAGGACGAGGTAGACGCCACTGAGGGTAGGATGGCGCTGCAAATGCTCTGGTTCCCATCGAAGCCAAATGGTCATAGGAAACGTCAGTAGGCACGGAGGTCGCGGTAGGTGTGGGTAGCGAAGCAACATCCGCGTAGGTAGGTGTAGGGCGCGCTACCGGAGCAAGATGTGCCGTAGGTGTAGTCATTGCTGTCAACTCTTGCTTTACGACCTCGCGCAAGCCGAAGGTGGGGGTTGGGGCGCAGGCAGCAGGTGGGCGCCTAAGGTCTTCTAGTTGAAGCTCATCGCGGATGATGGTGCGGATAAGAGCACGTAGATCCGGAGAATGGAGAACCTGAGGACGGCTGCTATATATATATATATATATATATATATATATATATATATATATATATATATATATATACACGGGGTTTGTTAAGCAGATCGAGCCGCAGCCGTCCTCGCCCCCCCCCTAGAAAAAATTAAAAATTTCCCCCTATGTAGAGCAGTGCTTGGGGGCCCTAGCTGAAGGGAGTCGCCCGACACAGATGTCTGGCTGTCGAGACTTCTGCAATATAAAACGAGCGTATCCTATATTGCAGGATCACCAAGGTGACCATATGAAGGTAATCGCAATCGCGCGTGAAATGCGATACAAATAAACTAAGAATTATATGAATGATAAACATGAAAATGAGATAGAATAGCGACGTATTATTAGTATTAGTATTATTAGTATTAGTATTAGCAGTATTAGTATTAGTATTATTATTATGATTTGAAAACTCCAACACGTCGATCTTGTCTTTAGTGCAAACACTTGGTTGACGTCCTTTTCTATATATAAAAGTGATAGTAAATTCAGAATGTTTAAGGGAAAGAGAAAGGCGCTCTACCGAGGACAGTTTTGCCATTTCTTTCTGATCTTCTCGTGCGAATGAAGAACGAATGTTGACGACGGATTGCTTTACTCCAAGCCGCGCGCTCGCAGCTATGCTGACGTGTACGGCCATACACCGCGAAAGCCTGCGGGCAGCAAGTTAAGGAAGTTCATATGAAAAGAGCGCGCAGACATAATATGTGCACTCATTTTGCAGAATATATTTAGCTTTCATTCTTCGAGGTCCTGCATTTACGCAACAAAGTTCTAACACCATCTCGTTGTAACGCAAGAAAAGCAAGATATATAGAATGAATGAGTTACAGCGCCCAGGTAAAAGTCAGGTCATTTTCTACAGCAGCCAATAAAAGGCGGAGTCAATTGAGTTTCCTTAGTTGATTTGCACACGACACGGGCCGCCGCCACGCCGTAAATATTGCATCAGCTTCGCGCAACAGCACAAACAACGATACGATGACTAGCGCCTCGCGTCTCCCTGCGACCGCTCTGCAATTCGCTCAAGTGCGAAGTTTGCTTCACGTGCAAGTTTCAAGTACGCCTTTTTTCATGGTGCTCCCGTCCCCGCGCACTCTACTGTGTGGACTCACAGTCGTCAAGCCTAAAGAAAGGATAAGGATCCGTGGCTGCAAACCATGTCCGAAAAATATCACACACACACACACACAAAAACCACTGAAAACGATGCAGGGCCTTGCGAAAGTGCTCCTACACAGAGGGATGGAAAGTGTTGCGACGAAAACGCCCCATGCAAGCAAATGGTGCCGCGCTTAGCTCAGTCTGATGTCTGCTCGAAACGTGCAGAGAATTTAGTCCGCACGGGCCAGCACAACATTGGGTGCTTTAGGAATCCATGATCCAGGGTAGACGACAGCCTTCAGTGTCTGCGAATCGATGTTACATTTCCAGTGCTAGATCTTATACGTAACATCCGGATGATATCATGAAGCATACTGCTTGCAGTGAATACCTTTCGACCGGTCATGTGGTGCTGTCAGTTCACCTATAAAGCCAACAATAAAGTCTCTCAGAGAGCTGTGTATGTATATATGAGGTCGCGATTGTCATGACCAGTGGGGCCAGGAAAAGTAAGACTTTTGAATATTTTGCAGTGTTAACAAGTCTGAAAAAAGAATAACCACTATTGAATCCAACTGAACCTGAATACTGTATCCCGATACGTACATGTGTCGATGAGTACAGCTGCATTTGTTTTTGTTTTTGTTTCTTTTGGTTTTTATTCCTTTTTTAAGATTTCAACACTAGCGCCTGCAAAAAACTTTGCCGCGACTTCTTGCCAGCGATATTTTATGCCCACCCGAAGACCCTCAAGAAATAAGTTTCGCTGACAAGGAGGAAAATATTACAGTGGAACATTGTCTTTATGGCACATTTCTTCCTGGGATTCAAGAGGGACACGTTAACTTGCCGTTCACAGCACGTATCGTAAACGTTTGGCTCGGACTTGTGTTGAATTCGCTCCCTGATGTCAAATATTCGAAATAATGCGTGCCTCAATTTGAATTGCTGTAAGCGTCTAGAAACACATCGTATTCTTAGAAATGTATTGCAAGGACGTCATTGCGCCAGAATGTTGGCGAACAGCTACTTTTGTTCTATTGGAGTTTTTGTACGGCTTTAAATCTATCTGCCTTGTGCGAAAGCGTTTTGCGTTATGGTAGGAAGCGCATTATTTCTGATGTACGGTGGAAGAAAACATTGGGGCATTTGCGGCATATTAGATAAGCGGAGAGGCCGCCATTGGACAGGCCGCCATTGGAATATGAACCTGGCAACGTTTAACGCTAGAACGTTATCTAGTGAGGCGAGTCTAGCAGTGCTACTGGAGGAATTAGACGGCAATAAATGGGATATAATAGGGCTCAGTGAAGTTAGGAGGCCAAAAGAAGCATATACAGTGCTAAAAAGCGGGCACGTCCTGTGCTACCGGGGCTTAGCAGAGAGACGAGAACAAGGAGTCGGATTCCTGATTAATAAGAACATAGCTGGTAACATACAGGAATTCTATAGCATTAACGAGAGGGTGGCATGTCTTGTTGTGAAACCTAATAAGAGATACAAAATGAAGGTTGTACAGTTCTACGCCCCTACATCTAGTCATGATGACCAGGAAGTCGAAAGCTTCTATGAAGGCGTGGAATCGGCGATGGGTAAAGTCAAAACAAAATACAGTATACTGATGGGCGATTTGAATGCCAGGGTAGGCAAGAAGCAGGCCGGAGACAAGTCAGTGGGGGAATATGGCATAGGCTCTAGGAATAGCAGAGGAGAGTTATTAGTAGAGTTTGCAGAACAGAATAATATGCGGATAATGAACACCTTTTTCCGCAAGCGGGTTAGCCGAAAGTGGACGTGGAGGAGCCCGAATGGCGAGACTAGAAATGAAATCGACTTCATACTCTCCGCGAACCCTGGCATCATACAAGATGTTGACGTGCTCGGCAAGGTGCGCTGCAGTGACCATAGGATGGTAAGAACTCGAATTAGCCTTGACTTGAGGCGGGAACGGAAGAAACTGGTACATAAGAAACCAATCAATGAGTTAGCGGTAAGAGGGAAACTAGAGGAATTCCGGATCAAGCTACAGAACAGGTATTCGGCTTTAACCCAGGAAGAGGACCATAGTGTTGAAGCAATGAACGACAACCTTATGGGCATCATTAAGGAGTGCGCAATAGAAGTCGGTGGTAACGCCGTTAAACAGGAAACCAGTAAGCTATCGCAGGAGACGAAAGATCTGATCAAGAAACGCCAATGTATGAAAGCCTCTAACCCTACAGCTAGAATAGAACTGGGAGAACTTTCTAAGTTAATCAACAAGCGTAAGACTGCGGACATAAGGAACTATAATATGGATAGAATTGAACAGGCTCTCAGGAACGGAGGAAGCCTAAAAGCAGTGAAAAAGAAAGTAGGAATAGGCAAGAATCAGATGTGTGCGTTAAGAGACAATGCCGGCAATATTGTTACTAATATGGATGAGATAGTTCAAGTGGCTGAATACTTTTATAGAGATTTATACAGTACCAGTAACACCCACGACGATAAGGTGAGAGAGAATAGGCTAGAGGAACTTGAAATCCCACAAGTAACACCGGAAGAGGTAAAGAACGCCTTGGGAGCTATGCAAAGGGGGAAGGCAGCTGGGGAGGATCAGGTAACAGCAGATTTGTTGAAGGATGGTGGGAACACTGTCCTAGAAAGATTGGCCGCCCTATATACACAATGCCTCATGACCTCGAACGTACCGGAATCTTGGAAGAACGCTAACATAATCCTAATCCATAAGAAAGGAGACGCCAAAAACTTGAAAAATTATAGACCGATCAGCTTACTGTCCGTTGCCTACAAAATATTTACTAAGGTAATCGCAAATAGAATCAGGAATACCTTAGATTTCTGTCAACCAAAGAACCAGGCAGGATTCCGTAAAGGCTACTCAACAATAGACCATATTCACACTATCAATCAGGTGATAGAGAAATGTGCGGAATATAACCAACCCTTATATATAGCCTTCATTGATTGCGAAAAAGCATTTGATTCAGTCGAAACCTCAGCAGTCATGAAAGCACTACGGAATCAGGGTGTAGATGAGCCATATGTAAAGATACTGGAACATATCTATAGCGGTTCCACAGCCACCGTAATCCTCCACAAAGAAAGCAACAAAATCCCAATAAAGAAAGGCGTCAGACAGGGAGATACGATATCTCCAATGCTATTCACAGCCTGTTTACAGGAGGTATTCAGAGACCTGGAGTGGGAAGAATTGGGCATAGAGGTTGATGGAGAATACCTTAGCAACTTGCGATTCGCTAATGATATTGCCTTGCTTAGTAACTCAGGAGACCAATTGCAATGCATGCTCACTGACCTGGAAAGGCAAAGCAGAAGGGTGGGTCTGAAAATTAATCTACAGAAAACTAAAGTAATGTTTAACAGTCTCTGAAGAGAACAGCAGTTTACGATAGCTAGCGAGGCACTGGAAGTGGTAAGGGAATACATCTACTTAGGGCAGGTAGTGACCACGGATCCGGATCATGAGACTGAAATAACCAGAAGAATAAGAATTGGCTGGGGTGCGTTTGGCAGGCATTCTCAAATCATGAACAGCAGGTTGCCACTATCCCTCAAGAGGAAAGTGTATAACAGCTGTGTCTTACCAGTACTCACCTACGGGGCAGAAACCTGGAGGCTTACGAAAAGAGTTCTGCTGAAATTGAGGACGACGCAACGAGCTATGGAAAGAAGAATGATAGGTGTAACGTTAAGGGATAAGAAAAGAGCAGATTGGATGAGGGAACAAACGCGGGTAAATGACATCTTAGTTGAAATCAAGAAAAAGAAATGGGCATGGGCCGGACATGTAATGAGGAGGGAAGATAACCGATGGTCATTAAGGGTTACGGACTGGATTCCAAGGGAAGGGAAGCCTAGTAGGGGGCGGCAGAAAGTTAGGTGGGCGGATGACATTAAGACGTTTGCAGGGACAACATGGCCTCATTAGTACATGACCGGAGAAGTATGGGAGAGGCCTTTGCCCTTCAGTGGGCGTAACTAGGCTGATGATGATGATGATGATGATGAGATAAGCGGATAGCACTAGCTAGCCTGGACGAGCAGTATCACCACAGTATTACGCAAAGCCAAATAAGGGCGTGTTATTCAAATGAAATTTATTGTGACAGCAATTGTACGGACGGTCGGGTCGTCTTTCAGCAGCATTCGTTGATGTCGTCGTCATGATGCCCTACCGCTACCGACGGAGGATGCGCGGCTCACGGGCATAGGCTTAGGGAGTCTCCAGAGACGTTTGGCTGCAAAAAGAAAAATCACTCGCGATTCCGACTCTGGGAAATTGGATGGCCAGCGAAACTGCTAGAAAACTATTCGAATGCCGTCGATGGGGATATGAAACGTTTTATTGTTCTACCTAGTCTTAGCACGGCAACGTTGTTGAAAGTTCCGATTTTGCGCTCTTCGACGTTAATCGTAGTCGCGCTGCTCTTCCAGAGTCTTAAGTTTGGGTGGTCTACCCATAGCTGTCTTGCAATGAACTGAATGTATCGAGCTATGACCGCTGGATGCATAACAACAGATTCCACAAAACACTGCTTCAATTCATACACAACACAGGCCTCACAGCTCACATATAATACACATATACGCACCAAGAATTATGCCTAAGGGCAAGTCTTTATCGCAATAAAAAGAAAGAAAAGTTGCTAGGCAAGTCTCCCTTTGGTATATGAAGTTTGGTAACGTAACTCACTGATTCGTACGCTGCAGTTTCCCCTTTACCACCGGTGCAGCTTATGCAACCGTAATCTTTACCGGGCAACACACGCGGGTAGAAGGAATGTGCCTCGCATTGTTCACAGGCACCTTATCATCCATCATGCGTTTTTGACGCTTGTTTTGTGCTTTTCTTATTGAAATGAATACTTAGCTGGGTGTTCTATGCCTGATTCCAAAAGAGATATGCACTTTTTTGGGTTCAATTTTCTTTTTTTGCCTACGGGCAAAACAGCCTCGCTGTAAAATATAAACTGAAGTG
The DNA here is from genome assembly GCF_023375885.2 of Dermacentor andersoni. NCBI lineage: Eukaryota > Metazoa > Arthropoda > Arachnida > Ixodida > Ixodidae > Dermacentor > Dermacentor andersoni. The sequence continues at coordinate 243,278,341 of NC_092815.1, forward strand.
GAGGCCCCATCAAAGCACTGCGACATCTTCAAGACTCGTTAACGGTGTTTGTCGTTAGATTATATATACTGTTTCTAACCAGAGAATAAGGAAGTCGGGTATGCGTACCCAGGAATGCGATAACGATGCACTATATTGTGACGAAGACGGTGCAAACAAGGGCTGTACTCTAAAAACAAATGTGTATTAGAATACTTAGACAGCGCCGGAAATAAGAGCGGGACAAATGCAACTAGATACGAAAAATGAGCGCTCATTCTTGGCTGCATTTTGTCCCTGTGCAATGAGCTCTTGTCCTCGTTAGCAATAAAGAGACCAGGCTTAGGTGACGCTGCAAAATTTTTATCTCGAGAGGAACCAGGAACCAAGCCATTTTTTTTACTGTTTTATTATCCGCATAAAATTGCACTCATATTTGAAATTCAGGTCCTTAGGTGTTCACTTACCATTATGGATATCGCATGTGCAGCGTAATTTGTGAACTCCTAGTATTTATATGTAACATACAGGGGCGTTTCCATAGATACCTGATGCGCCGCTTATGATAGCCTTAGGGAGGTCAACGACAAGATTTACGACACCACGTGGAAAAAGACTACAGCCACAAAAAAATTTCTCAATTAAACTTTCTTAATTCACTGCTTCATACAAATTTGGAATCTCTCCAGACCCTTACGTCACGCACTCAGTTACACGAAAAATCCGCCACTCACCTTAGCCCCCTACTTTTCACGAACACATCAATTTAAGTATTAATATTTCCCGCGAACAATCACGGAATGGAATTCATTACCGGAAGAAGCGCTTGAAAATAAAAACTGAAAAAACAAATTATGGGGTTTTACGTGCCAAAAGCACTTTCTGATTATGATGCACGCTGTAGTGGAGGACTCCGGAAATTTCGACCACCTGGGGTTCTTTAACGGGCACGTAAATCTAAGTACACGGGTGTTTTCACATTTCGCCCCATCGAAATGCGGCCGCCGTGGCCGGGATTTGATCCCGCGACCTCGGCGACCTCGTGCTCAGCAGCCCAACACCATAGCTACTGAGCAACCACGGCGGGTAGATAAAACTTCACAAATGTCATTGCGAACATTGTATAATTGTCCCCTTCTATTCATGTTCTCCATGCTCTGTCTGTGTGCTGTTAGTGATCATCCCTGTATCTTATTGACTTGCGCTACTGTTTAGTGGCGTTCCGAATATTGTAAGGTTTAGGTTTGCCCTTCCTGATTGGACCACACGAGGTCTGGAGTATCCTGTAAGAAAATAGAAGGTGAAAGGTGGCACGAAGAATGGGAGGTCGCGGACGCGGCATCAAATGCAGCAGTGAAAGAATTTACATTTTTTCTGATCGCTTCTACGTATGTGACGGCATAATGAGGCCAGTTTTATGGTACGTCGTAAGCCATATGTGGACGTGCAGGAACGCAGAAAAGCTAAGCGTCTATAAACATATCTTCAAGTGACTACAAAGCAGAACCAGGAGCCATGTAATTTCGTGTTTTGCATTCTAAACTTTGTGCACAATTAAAAGCAACCCTGTGAGCGTAGACGTAACGCCCGCTTATCTCATTTTGCAACTCTCTGGTAATCACCGCAGGAATGCAAACTTTGTGGGCCGCCATACACCAATAAAGCATATCCATCGGCTGATCAAAGCGCAAGATATACAAACTTTTCAACTTGATTTTTGGTCGTCGAATTACCTTCCGGAAGAAACCACGCTGAAATGCTACTTCTTTTTTTTCTCTAAATTTTGCACAATTACGATAGCGTGCTTACGAAATTTTATTAACTGCTGTTTTCTACGGAGAAAACGAATGGAAGGTGTGCCTTTTACGCAGACACGGAAGCTCACGAAAACAAAGCCAATATTTCTCCTGTTTTAGACAAAATATAAGGGAGACCTCCTAAATGGCACCACTTCCGGCTACGCTATAAATACATGGAACACGCTATCTTATTGCGACGCTTGCAAAACGACGGGTGGAACGCGTCTTAGACTGAAAGCAGTCTAAGACGTAGACGTCGCAATATAAGAGATTGTGGCTTCATGAACTATATATTCATGTATGGTGCAGCCTTTTCTTGATTAATAAATTGACGGGATGAACGGATGCATAAATGGAAACTGATTTATTATTATGTTGTCGTTCTTGTGACTGAGAAAATAAGTATGAGAAGAAAAAGAAACATGGAAATTCAGTGCGTGTTGGACACCATATGAGTAAAAACTTTTGTAAATGGTTGATGAAAGGGTTCAAAGTAACGCCGATTCGGGAAATTTTCCTTCTTTCCTCCTATAGAATGTGAATTCTGATGTATTTTTTGTGTTTATACGGTGCATCGTTCGCAACCTATGTGGGAATGCAAAGTCGGTTTCACAGTGCGAGACATATACGTAGTGATGTTATAAAGACGAAAGCGATGTACGCAGTTTCTAAACCTTATTGTGGGGTTTTACGCGCCTGAACAACGATGTTAATTATTGCGCACACCTTATTGGAGGACTCCGGAATAATTTTGGCGGCTCTTTAACCTGCACATAAAACTAAGCACATTGGTGTTCTCGCATTTCATCTCCATCGAAATGCGGCCGCCTTGGCCGGCATTTGATCCCGCGACCTCGTGCTTAGCGGCTCAACATCACAGCCACTAACCAACTGCGGCGGGTTGCATGAAGCTTGTTCGGGACAGAGCAGTGTTGACAGGTGAATTCCTAAAAACTACGACACGTATCAAGCAACATTGAGGGATTCTCTGCCTTTTGTCTCGCAGTAGGACATGCCTGTTCTGGAGGATTGACCAAGGTGTTGGACCCACATCCAGTGGCACATACTGCATGGCTCAATCAAATAAGGAAAATAAAAGAAGCCGTTAAATGCATTTCGTAATTTCATTAACAGTCCGGTGTGCTTTGTTACGCAGAAAAGAGGAGCGTTCACTTGGTATGCGTACAAAGGTACACGGCTAACATAAGGCCCTAGTACTTTCTTTATACATATTCTGCTTTTCACAGAGAGGCATACAAGCTCGAGCACTGCAGAATTAAAGAGCTTGTCAACAACTGCAATGAGCGACGGGAGATTTTCTTGCAGATGGCCACGAAGATGCCATGAGAGGGCGCAATACGGCACAAAATGGTAGATGTGTACCGCACAAGGTGCAGGCCGGGCACAGCCCCAGTTGCTTTAAGGCAGCGAGAATGCAAGCTCGAATGCAAAATGCACTCACGATTATCCGGTTTAAAGCAAGCGCCATAGTGTTGGCCGTGATATTACCGTCCCATTGCACACTGGTCAACGACCAAGGCACCTAAAGGATAACCACTCCACGGGAGGACAAGGCTCCCATCGGGTGAGAGTCTCCTTTCAGCACACACTGCGCATGCGATCTGAGCGACGCAGGAATGGTCTATACGTAGAGACGACGCTGGTAAAGTTGGCGCTTATGCAAGTGGTCGTTGCTGCTTGCGACATATTGTTGCCGCGAGGGTCACAATGTGTTAAGATCACCGCGCCATGATAACGTGTTAAGTCTTCATGCGCCGAGAGGCACGCATGAACTAATATTTACACGTTTCGTGTAGTCAAATTTGCGAGATAGGGCTTATGAAGTAGGAGTCGAGTAGCAAGACACTATTCCCTAAAAGAAGTTAACTATGCTAAATTGTGGTGATATCGTTACAGCAGTGGTATGCTAAAGTTTTCTTGTGGAGGAGGGTAAGGCGGCACGGCGTCTGCGACGTAAGAAAATAATTCGTCCAGTTTTCTTTCCCTGATCTGTCATTTCCTGCATGATATATGGTGGGTAGCAAAAAGTGTACGAAAATAAATTCTCATGTTAACGAAGCGGCCCTATGGTAGGCGCTATTTCAACTTGGGTGCATTCTTGCAGTGTTTTCAACTAATTCTCTTTTTCTGTTTCACAACAGAACATATGGCCTCCATTGACATGCTTCTCGCACTTTCATTACATTTAAATAGGGGAAGTAATATGGCCAGTAGCATAACTGACGAGTAAGGACGTGTTCCCAGTTCGAATATTTCAGGATCGCCTCCACTTTGGCTTTAATTACCAACGGCATGCGTTAAGTGTGGCCTAGACTAGATGCCGTCGGGTGAATGTCCTTGACACGTAAAACTTGGGGGTGTGGCCAACGCAGCCGCGTAAGGGGAGACAGACTAGGAATGCCAGCTCTGTTCAACAAAGACCGGCAGCCGCCATCCGCCTTAATGAAGCCCCTCGCGTCCTTCCTCTGCCGTTCTGTCGGATACGGTCAAGAGCAGGGAACGTGATCTGCTTCGCAGTATTGCGACAGTCCAGGCGTCCGGGGCGCCGCAGGGAAATGTCCCGAGGATATTAGCGCAACGTTTCAGAGGAATGAGATGTGAGTGGAGTTTCTAACAAAGCGCATAAAAAAATAAAGTTCTGCAAACTGCCGGAAAGGTAACTGCATACTAATAAAAAAAAAAGAACACTGGAGTTTACGTCACCTTTACTGAATACAAAAAAAGCTGCCAGAAAAATATTTCAGGCGCCCAAGTCGGCACGTTTTGTTTTTACCGAGCCGTGGTTCAGAAATATTTTAGAAATAAGATCTCTACGAATAACTCAAAACGGAATAAAAAGCGAGCTACCAGAGCTTGTATTTCTGCTAAGGAAGCTTGCGCGGTCTAAACGGACTAGAAAGAATAAAAGAAGACAAAGAATGGCCCATATTACTTCAGGCATTGAAAGTTACGAAAAGTTTGTAAAGACGTCGTACCCTTTAGGCAATTACTTGCCTAAAGGGTAAATTACTTGAAGGCAAACATAAACGACAATAGTCAACGTAATAGAATAACGGGACGCTACTAGACAACAATTCGTTTTAATAAAGGAATCATGCGCTTCAATGTTGTATTTATTGCAGTCAGGATATTTGGTAGCATTTGCTGTATTTTGTTGAGTAATTACGCACAAGGAATGGCTGTTATCCAGCACGTCTGTAGGAATACAATAGAGCGCTGCGCGGACAAGCCAACACGTAGCACGTGCGCTGTCTCCAGCTGCGCGAGCGCCGGAGGAGAATAGCATCCTTCTATCTCGCCATAGAAGCCTTTTCTAGCGCCCACCACAGACAGAAAGGGCAACGAAAGAAGGCGCGGACTCGTTTTGCTCTAGGGCTTGAACGCAGTATCTTAACAATCTGACGCTCCTAAGCTTTCACGTCCCTACATGGGCACTACAAAAGCTATAACAGCTGGTGCTCGGCAAAGAACGCACGTCGCCACTCGGTTGCGCATAGACACGCGTTCTTTACATCCGTGCTGGAAGTCCAACCTCCAGCGGCTGCCTGCTAACGCCCATCAACCACTGTCCAACAAGGAAACGGGCGAAAGAGCCATGCAAAGGCTATTGGCTTTAGAACGTTGGTATATACCGAATTGGAGATAACGTCAAATGGCAAGTGACAAAGGAAGCGAAACAAAGTGTTCTCAAGCGCTTCAATGAGGGAAGGGTGGCACTGGACACAGCAGACTCGAGTGCTGACGGAAGCTAAGTTCTGCGTCACTGAACTTCAGACACTTGTCCCTTTGTTCCCCTTTTCATGCAAGACAGGAAATGCACCAAGTCGAGGCTGATTAATCGTGGTCCTCGTTTGGAAGATTCATTACTTCAACCTCCGTAGGAGGAAACGAGGACAGCTTCTCGCCACATTGGCCGGCACTCGACGCTGTCTGGACGATCCGCTACACGAGAGAACAAGCGACGGTGCTAATTAGGAAGAGTGCTTGTCCGCGCCCTTGCAATTAGTGGCTTGCTTTCACTGCTACTGCTCCCACAGGCAACCCGCGCGCAGTTTCTCTGCACTGGATTCTTCGATTTGACAAAGGCAACGGTTGGTACGGCTGCACTTATTGCACTACTGCCACTTCTAAAACACATCGTGCAGTTCGATTTTAATATGCACACGCAGTTTAAAGCACAACGTGACTTTCCCAAGGGGACTGAGTTTCTCATTGCTGACGCGTTGCAAAAAAAAAAAAAAAAAAAAAACAACGCTAGAGGTAAAGAGATCCTTGGTGGTTGAGCCAGCAATGCTCGGAACTAGGAAAACTGAAAAGAAGCGACAGGCACAACCTAGCATGGGGGATAGCCGTAGGCTAAAAGAGATATCTTAACGATCGGAAGAGAGGACGAGGCATCGTTGTGGTCACCACCTACTATTTCTTCATGGTCCTTCGAAGCTTCGCAGCCCTTCTCCGCACGGTTCCAATATAGCATTTTTTTTTTCAGAAAGCCGCAATTAAGATGTGTTATTAGCAACAGTTTTATTTGGCGAGTTTGGTTACTCGGGTGGGCTCTCTCTTTTTCATAGTTTGCCTAGGGAACTATTGCCCTGTACGACTGCAATGCCCGCTACAAAAGTTACGAGAGAAAGACGTCGGTGTCGAAATTGATTAGAAAACCGCGTGAAATGCGACCAGTGAAACTTGAGTCTGTACGTGAATATTCAGCATCTGTCATTACGCTTGCTATCGCAGATGAGGATGAACATAAAAAGAAAGCAAGTTATTATAATTCGGTGGTTGGCAATTCAGCTATGACGTTTCTCACCTTTCGCAAAGCTCGGACGCTGATATCACACAAAGAAAAGCAAGCGTGGAATCTTCGCACCTGCTCATTTGTGGAAGATTACGACCCATGATTTTCATTCCTAAAGCAGGATACCATGAGAAAAATCGGCACAAATGGCGTTGCAAATAGGCAATTAGAAAACTCTTGTAAAAATATATGTGAGACAGAAAATTTTTTTAATGAACTCACTATAGCGAATGATGCAGGCATTGTAATAGGGCATAGAACGAATAAATACATAGATAACTACTCAAAAAACCATTTATTTGTTATGGGATTCTTGCCATGTTAAGCTCGATATTATATTTGTAGGCCCCTCTGAGTGAACTCAAGCATTTATTTTAGTACCTGTAAACGGTAAAGCTGCTGGCAAGCAGACCTAATTTTTTGTTTCAGTTCACGGCCCATTGCAAAAATTGGCCCCACTGGAACCCAACTAGACATCCGGTTACGTCATGGCCTCTCACGGACATTTGAGCGTCAAGTTACCCACGGTGGTTTGTCACCTGCCGCTGCAACCGTTCAATGTATTTCGCTACTGAAAGAATCGCTAGGTGTTTGGAGTTGTGAGCAGGTATGCGGCTATAATTATTGGGGTCTACAATTGCCAAGACTCACTCCCATCTTTTCGGAGTAAATGCAACTACGTTGTCTGGCAACATTCAAGACGTAAATCCCTTTAGTTCAAGCTCGTGTTCACATGGGTCGCAGAGCAGGCAAAGATACGCAATCCGGCAGTAAATCTGGACGACATGAATAGTGCGTTATACATGAAGCTTCGATAGTAATAGAGAGGAAGGAGGCCCTAAATCGAAAATGAAGTCTCAAATCTTGTTGAAGTAATTTTCCATAATGGACAAATAGGACGCAATATTTAAAAAAAAGCTCGAAACACAAAGAGGACTGAGGCACACACGCAGCACACCGCTTATGTTGTGTTTGTGTCTTGGCCCTCGAATCTCGCGTGGTTTTCAGCGCAGGACGCAACCCCAGCTAGCCAACCGTCGCACCCACTCGCCCGATGTATTGAACATTCAAGGTAACCTTGCTGTTGCTTTTTGTTTGGCTCCGAGAAAGCGCAACTTCTGTCATTTTTGTTCGTTTCCCGCTCGCTTGGTTTGCGTGGGTTAAGTGAAACGCGAAATTTACTTGTTTTTTTCTTTTTTTTTTGCTAACATTGAAAAAGTACTGGCCCTTCGGGAGAGATGTATAATACACGAAGGTTTCTGTTTAGTATTGAGCAACAGCATACTCATTGTTACTTGCCGTTTAGCTTTGCAATCGACTGCGACTGCACAACTTGCGGTAGGAAGTGCACGCCTGTCTTGCGGATGCTGCCGATGTAGTAAGTTCCCTCTCTCATTCATAGCGCGCTGACAAATTTCTGTGAAGTATTGACAAACTTGTAATCGCATGATGAACGCACATGCACGCGCTGTGAGAAACCCTGTGTCTTGGCTGCGGTGCTGTATTGCGGTGCCTTCTAGATTGGTGTCAGCGAATAATAATTATTCTCTGTGAGATATTATTCGGCATTCTTGCACAAGTTTAGACTTTGTAGACATATTTCCCTTTTTTGCGTGATAATACTCATATTTCATGTATGAGGCTTCACATAAGATCACACGAATCATTGCAGTAAGTAAGAATAATTTGCTTTTGCAAATAAAATGCCAGCTTAAAGCACAAGTAGAAGCTTATATGAGACGCAGGACGCTTCAAGATAGCGGCTCCTTGAACAAGCGGAATCTCTAAATATGCATTTCTATTGCAGAGGCTAGGACGGAATTGTCACTTAATTAATTTAAGTAGAGCGCGCGCAGACGCAAGGCACTAAAACATGAGAGGCAGTGTTTCCATGGGTGTAAATCTTGTGCCTCGTATTTCTGCATGCTGTATGTAAGGATCACTAATTACAGCGCTCACTGGCGTCGCATTCGGAAAATTACCAGTATTTGGCGATTGGGAGGGAAATATTACTCTTCAGCAGCGCTTCATTACATTGCAAAAAAATATACATAATTTTGAAAAACTTGGTTTAAACTTGAAAACTTCAACGACGTCGAGTCAAGCGAAGTTGTTTGCAAATTTGATTGAAGCTTGACTTATCCTATAAAAATATTTTGTCTGGAGAAGCACACAACGACACACAGAACCCCAGTAATTCGGAAGAGAACAGATACGCTTATATTCTACAACACAGGCTCGCTCATTTGTTTAACTTTACGGAACAAAATAGTCTTTCTTATTGAGACTCTGATTTAAGGAGGTGCTGAACCAATCAAATGATGCTTGCAATGAATAGCACGCGATGGCACACGTTTATTAAGCAATTAAATTCGTACGTAAACATACACCAATTAGATTCAACTGATAATTCAGAAGAGATGGGCAAGCAATAATGAATAAAGTGTAACAACTCTCTCGCACGGTAACTGTAAGTTTTAGAATATTTCAGCGTGGGTATTTGTTTCTTAGGAACACTCTTAGGTGGGGGAGGGGGGGTAAAGCGGGGTAGAATAGCCCTCAAGTATCAAGTTTACCATACAGTGGTCACATGAGGATGAAAACTAGCCTAAAGTCTATTTACCTATGGGAATAAGGGTAGCTCGAACAAAAATTATCGCAAACGAATTGCTTCACTTGAATGCTTCAAATTTCAAAATCATGATATTTCTGAAAGATTTGTATATAATATTGTCGCAGCTTTCAAGAATCAAGCAGTACATACAAACAAAATTGCAAGAAGTACCCATGCCAGATCCCCTGTTTGAATCCCAGGAACGAGTACATTACAAAAATCGTAGGGTGGCAGTTGTCAAAAGCAATCGCTAAAAAATATTGGGAACCAGGAAAGCATTTCTTTAAAAACTTGCACCGCAACATAACCATGTTTGCCGTACGACAGCTATTATCGCTTTCTTTGTATTGTTAGTGGCCTTATTTCTGTCTCCCTCAGGACGCAACAATCATTGCTTGATCTAAGCATTGCTTTTTCAGTTCTGTTTTAGCAACTACCTTGGGGGTCTGATAGAGGCACATTTGTTCAAAAGCTTTTGTACCTGCAGAGATACCTACCTATCTGACGGTGGCATAACGACATAGTGGAAGACTGAAAACCTATGTACCTATCGATGCAGTCACTTATAGCTATTACCGAAAGATGTTGTGCCTTTTTTTGTCTCCTTGACAGGACATAGCAAAGTGGAATGCAAAAGTTCATGTAAAAGTTGGATCTTGTGATCATTCTCGATGGTGGGAATTTTTACTGAATATAATCACATAACTGCAGCTACGCCGTTTATTTTGTTTCGGACGGTGGACATGCGAGGCTGAAGTGAATTGAACTTACCGGTGGGCCTAGGAGGGAGCAGAGCGTGCCCCACCAACGGAGGAGTGGGCATCGTACGCGACGGCCACTCGGTACTGGCCATCAGAGTGGTCGTGATGGAGCTGGGTCCGGTTGTATCGAATCCATCACCGATCTCGTTGACAGTCCGGTTGCGCGCGGCTCGCATGGCGAACACGGGGAGCCTATGCGGACCGCCATGCCTCCATCACAGTCTCAGCAGCGATGGCTTACCGGGCAGGCGCACTGGCCAGCGAATCATGCCGTGGCCGAAACGATTCATTTTCTTCAGCACCACGCAGGAGCCTTTTAGTTCTCACTATAAAGTGGTAGACAGACTCAGTACAGCCACAGAACACTAAATTACCACTGTAATGTCACAACAACACTGAAAGTCAGTCCTCGGAGCACACTGCAGAGTTGAATTCCACGTTTCTCCAAAGTAACAGTAGGGGTGGCTTCCGCTTCTTGCAGACGCACGTGTTCAAAAGGTGGCTACGCTGGACTCAGAGCTTGCAAACTGTGGCTGCGCTTCGGTTTACGTTCGCGAGGAACAACAGCGAAAGAGCCGTATCACAAAGATGAACTGAATATAACGCAGTATGCGCAACAAGAACTAAGAACCGCGAAGCACATGTAAAGCCTTCGATCTTCCGTCTTTGTCTGTATTTAGAATCACCATAGCGCTTTAACCAGGCATTGTTAACAGTTTGAATATAATGATGATCTTTCCTACACCTACATTCGAGCGAACACGTTCCACTGTGACAACACGAGCAGCTGAACGGCGGAGCTCAAATGCACCGCTTCGGCAAGAGCGTCCTATCTTGTCGTCGGCCTGAGCGACGACTGTACTCGGCGCTGACAGGTCTGCATATAAATAAATATTCAGCGCTATTTTGCGGCTCAAATTATTTGCCTTTTCGTTGCAAGATAAAACACTTTAGGAAAACGTCATGTGGCAGCTGTGGAAACGCTTTGTCACAGACAGAAGCCGCTTTTGCAGGTGCTTGAATTTTTGTTTGCTTTAGTGTATCGCTTAGTTTTCTTCCGAATGAGGCTGCAATTTAATTGCGAAGGCACACGAAGCGAATTTTTCCTCTCTGCGATTTTTTAAAATCTCGTTTGAGTGTAATCTCCCTTATTCTTCCCACTTACCGCGTTGAGAATGTTTTAGGTCGTTACAAAGCTTAGCGCACGGACTTTACTGGCTGCATTTTGTCTGAAATTTCAGATCGCAATAGTCTGCACAGTCGAAACAGATTAACGAGAAAAAAGTACATTAGCGGTACACGCGAACAATCTGGCGAAACTTCGCTACACGTGGTTCCACCTCCGTGACCAGATTCGGTGCTAAACAGCTGAACAGCACGTCGCGTTAATTGGTGCGATGCTCTCGTGCATTGTTGCTCTGGTTAAGGTTACGCAAGTCGGTGGTCTCGCAGCAAAGTCCCACGTTCCATTGGTCGCAACACTGTCGCGCGGCTTCCATTTGCCTCGACCTGCAAGTATAAGCACAGAAGTGACATAAGCGACTAGTCTATTACAACAATGTAAAGGTTACTTTGTTGCAGTTAACATGCAACTTCAGTTTAACACGGCAGTTGAAGTTAGTTTCAAGTCAGAGCGTAATGCTTGTGCAAACCCATGGTGTTCTGCTCTAGCAACAACAAAATTTCAAGCATAGCAAGAGATTCCCAATTAGTGATACAACGAAAGGTGATCGCTGTAATATGAACAATCAGGCAAATGCATGAACCATTTGGAACGAAAACTGGGATCCCTGGGGCTTTGCATGCGATTCAGAGGAAGAAGCTGATTTAGGTAAGTCATGTTATGTGTACAAAAAGCCAGCGCTTGTACCTCAAAAATGAGAGACTGGGTAAGAAGGAAACGGAAATGTACTCGAGAATGGCAGGACATTAGGAGAAGATTAAAAACTTTGATGTTATGAAGTGAAATAATTTGTCAGCAATTAGGGTAACTAATTATTACTATGAAAATGTCTCCTGCATTTGCTTTGCTTACAATGGGGATATAATAATGCTTACAATGATGAACTAAGGTTTACGGCGGTGTTAACCCGCGCTAGTTGTTATCTTGACGTTATGGCGAACATGGCTATGAAACCCGGACAACAGAATACACGCACGACCAGTGTACCCTGTGTATGCCGTTGCGGTTGTTTTTTTAAGTACATCAGAATATGCTTGAAATGACCTAAATTATAGCCTGACATGAAGCACGTAATGACATGCCATTTGCCCCTCTAGATATTGACACGTTACTCGTTCATCGGGTGACCGCGTTTCACCACCTAAAAAATGCTATCGCGCAGCCCAGGACGCGCCTGCATGTATCCAAAGTTTCTCAAATGTTACCGATGCTTCTATTTGCTCTCTGTTGTCACGGAACCTTGTGTAATCTGCCTGCATGTATGCGCGACGCGATTTGTGTAGCACTTTCTGAAAGACACGCGGGCACCAGCGATTACTCTGAAAACTTCTATGACTGATGTATAAAAGCGAACGCGCTTGACCCGCTGATCAGGCTTCGGAGATCGCTGACTGTTTTCGCCGCTATCTTTGTGCTTTAAGTGTAGCCTGTTTTTGTGGGCCCAGGTACCCCCTCTACCCCCCCCCCCCCAAAAAAAAAAAAAGAGAAGGCTTAGTATTCGTCATTCACAGTTCTGATACTGTGTTCTTTGCCGTTATTACTACGTGTCGATATGCGCTCGTGGTCGTGATCCCATCGTGATTGTTCCTTTACCTGCAAATATAACAGCATATGTGTTACATCAGGGACTTAAACGACATGAGATGCAGGGCATGTTTGTGGTCGTGATGCTGTCATGGAATTTTTTTATATGGATATGCATCAATATATGCATGGCATGACATTAATCACATGACATGTGGGCCTCTAGGTCTGCGCTCCCGGTCGTGGTGCCATCGTGGTTCTTTCTTTAACCGGGTACACACGAGAATTTTAGGACAGGAAACGAATGCATAACATAAATGACATAACATTACACGAATATCACGACATGCATGCTATGGCTTTTTCCAGGGATATAATTAAACTCGCAACTCCCAGGGATATAATTAAAAGAATCCGAACAATTCAGCTAGAGATCAGCAAAAGACATGTTTCGCGGATAAATGAAACAAGTTTTTAGGCATGTAATATTTACTAACTGGGCTGCAGAAACTTCCCAAGCTCGCTGTCGATATGTGCCTACTGAGATGCTCCCCTTGATGGGATCCAAGCGACCGCATCGTGCACGTTATTCTTATTTTGAGCGCAATTAACGGTATGGGCCCTGCGTCGCAGGGAAACCGGTGGCGCAGCCCACCGATATGTTCGGGAGCGAAAGTTTTCCGCATATATCTACGCATCTGTGTATGACAATGCAGCCTGTCCACTCTCGACGACTTGGCCTTTTGACGCAGCACTGGATGGAGATACCCCGTGCGTCCTCGCCTTTCGGGTGAGTGAGGCGACCACTTCCACCATTATTATGACCGATCCTCGTTTTAAGGGCTGTCCGAGGTCGTCAGAACGCCTGTATAGTTTGCCTAGCCGAGTTCCCGGCCGCCTGCGCACGTCAGATTCCGGAACTACAAGGTCAGAACCGTTTAGAACTCGTCCTATATTGAGTTACCCATCTTTCGCGGACAAATCAAAGAAACGTTTAGGCATGTAGGGTCCCCTGGGCTGTACATGTCGGCGATAAGGTAGCCTCGCCGCCTGCGGGATTATCTGACTGAGCTATGTCGAATGCTCGGTTGCCATAGTAGGAAGTTCGAATTCATCTGTAAGGGCGCTTTCTTTCTTTTTTCTTTTTTTTTTGAGAATAGTGAGTTTGAGTTTCCCCTCCTCCAGTGCACTACATCTGCAGGCTTCGAGTGGCGCCTATCACCGCAAAAGATGCCCAGAGCGAGGGGGGCTATACTAATCCAGGTACAACCAAATTAGGAAGACCCACTAAGTTTCTACAAAGACACTCTCTCACCAGAAGAGAAATTCGCCTCCCTGGTGAAGTATTCGGCGACTACATTCCTGATAATCGCTACAATTATCCTATGGCCCTCAGTACCCAGCAGCTGCTGAGCACCTGACGAAGGCGGTGGTAAGACCTGCAACGCAGCAGAGGGTGCTAAGAATCTCTGGGTCCAGACAGGCCACCAAGGGAAACAGACCCTGTCAACCTTTAACAGCCGAACACTGTCGAGTGAGGCTAGCTTAGCAGGACTTTTTAAGGAACTATCAGACATTGTTGGGGATATCATCGGCCTAAGTGAGATTACAAGAACGGGTGAGGCTTATACATTGCTGAATAACGGACATGTCCTCTGCTATAGAGGTCTCCTAGATAAGAAGTAATGTGGGGTAGGATTACGAATCCATAGGAGATAACAGGCAACATTGACGAATTCTACAGCAATAGTGAAGGGGTAGCAGTACTTGTAATCAAACTTAATAAGACCTATAAATATAAAGGTAGTACAAGCCTACGCTCCGACATCCAATCACGATGATAATGAAGATGAGTTTTATGAAGATGTTCATAAGCGATGAGAAAAGTGCAAACTCAGTGTACTGTAGTAAAGGCGACTTCAATGAAGAAGTGGGCAACAAGCAGGCTGGGGTAAAAGCAAATGGGAACTACGGCGTCGATTCTAAGGGAACGCTGGAGAAGAGATCCTGGTCGAATTCGCAGGAAGGAATAAGCTTCGAATATTGAACACCTTTTTCAGGAAGCGTAGCAACAGGAAGTGGACCTGGAAAAGCCATAATGGTGAAACAAGAAATGAAAGTGATTTCATACTTTCTGGCGATCCCAGCAGAGTGCAGGATATAGAAGTGATAGGCAGGGTAAAGGTGCAGTGATCATAGGTTAGTGAGGGCTAGGATTCACATCAACTTGAAGAAAGAAAGAGTAAGATTGTTCAAGAAAAAACAGGTCAACCTAGGGGCAGTAAGGGTAAAAGCAGACAAATTCAGGCGGGTACTTGCAAACAAATTTGAAGCCTTAGAACACAGACATGATGATGACATAGAGCTTATGAATGAAACAGTAACTAGGCTGACTTCAGAGGCAGCAAAAGAAGTGGGAGGCAAGGCACAAAGGCAACCAGTAGGCAAGCTCTCCCAAGTAAAAAATGACCCTAATGAAGAAACGACAAAAATGAAAGTGTCCAACTCAAGGATAAGACGGAATTCGCGGAACTGTCAAAACTGATCAACAAGGCGAGAATAAGTGATATTTAAAACTATAGCGTGAGAAAGACTGAAGTAGCTGTAAAAAATGGACGCAGCCTGAAATCAATGAGAAAGAAACTTGGCATAGGACCAATCAAGATGAATGCACGGAAAGATAAGCAGGGTAATATCATAAGAAATCTCGAAGATATAGTAAAAGAAGTGGAAGAATTTTTTGCTGACCTGTACAATACCCAGATGAGTCAGGATAACTCCATTAGAAACAGTAATGAACAGGATACAAGAACTGCTCCTATAACTAGCGATGAGCTTAGAAGGGTCTTGTAAGACATGAAACGAGGAATAGCGGCAGGAGAAAATGGAATAACAGTCGATTTAATCAAAGATGGAGGAGACATATTGCTTGTAAAACTGGCGGCTCTTCATACGAGGTGTCTATCGACTGCAAGGGTCCCATAAAACTGGAAGAATGCAAGTATTATAGTAATCCATAAAAAAGGCAGACGTTAAAGAATTGAAAAAGCATAGGCCCATTAGTTTACTCCCAGTATTAAATAAAATATTCACCAAATAATCTCCAATAGAATAAGGGCAACACTGGACTTCAGTCAATCAAGGAAACAGGCTGGCTTCAGGAAGAGATACTGTACAATGGATCACATCCATGTCATTAATCAGGTAATCATAAAATTCGCAAAGTACAATGAGCCTCTCTACATGAATTTTATTGATTACGAAAAGGCATTTCATTCAGTAGAGATCGCAGCAGTCATAAAGGCACTATGCAATGAAAGAGTACAGACCGCTTATGTAAAAACCTTGGAAAATATCTACAGATATTCTACAGCTACCTTAATTCTACACAAGAAAAGTATTAAGGTACCAATAAAGAAAGGGGTCAGACAAGGACACACAATCTCTGCAATGCCATTTACTGCGTGTTTGGAAGAAGTATTCAAGCTATGAAACTGGGAACGCTTAGGAGTAAGGATCGACGGCGAATATCTCAACTTTCGGTTTGCCGATGACATTGTTCTATTCAGCAACACTGCAGACGAGTTGCAACAAATAATTAAGGACCTTAACAGAGAGAGTGTAAGAGGGGTTGAAGAATGATATGCAGAAGACGAATGAATAATGAATAATAATGAATAGCCCGGCAAGGGAACTAGACTTCAGGATCGCCAGTCAGCCTCTAGAGTCTGTGAATGGGTACGTTTATCTAGGTTAATCACCCCCACCAGGCCCTGATCATGAGAAGGAAATTCATAGAATAATAAAAATGGGTTGGATCGCATACGGCACACATTGTCAGCTCCTGAGTGGAAGCTTAACATTATAATTGAAAAGGAAGGTGTACAATCAGTGCGTTTTACCGGTGCTGACATATGGGGCATAGACTTCGAGATTGACAAAGAAGCTTGAGACCAAGTTTAGGATCTCGCAAAGAGCGATGGAACGAAGATTGCTAGCCATGACCTTGAGAGACTGAAAGAGCGGTTTCGATCAGATGGCAAACGGGTATAGCCGATATCCTAATGTACTTTAAGAGAAATAATGTAGCTGGGCAGTTCATGTAATTCGCAGGTTTGGTAACCGTTGCACCATCAGGGTTACAGAATGGGCACCAAGAGAAGGGAAACGCAGCCGAGAACGGCAGAAGACTAGGTGGAGCGATGAAATTAGGAAATTCGAAGGCGCTAGTTGAATTCGGTTGGTACAGGACAGGGGCAACTGGAGATCGCAGGGAGTGGCCTTCGTTTTGCAGTGAAAGTAAAATAGGCTGATGACGATAGTGATGATGATGATGGTGATGATCAATAATTCTGGTAAATAAAAATATTCCCATTGGGAGACATGTTTCAATTGCACTATTCAAGACAAGTCTAGGTGGACTGGTGTCTGTTTTGCAGATTCACTTTATTATTTCTGCTGAACAGACTCTGGTGAGCGGCTACTTTATGTTCACGATACGAGCAAAAATGAAGAAAGTTTAGACACACGAAGTTTTCGTGAAGCGGCCTAATAATGTTATAGAACTGATAAGATGCATCCCATTGTCTTCATTAACTTTCAATGCAAATTGTTATTCTAATTCAGCGTTTATGTTGGTGAACCGCGCATATCGCAATTTTTACGTTATGTAATGGTTGTGGTAGGGAATTACATCGCTCGAAAGATACAGGCCGACATGCTGACAGCAGTTCATGCTAACGCGCGCTGTGAGAAGTCCACGGAGCGATGTCATCAAATCAATGGCGACGTTTGGCTTTTGTCGAGGAAAAACTGGTGAGGAGAGATGTAGGAAGTAAGAAGTACTTTGCGAAAGAAATTAGTGAGCTTCAATTTTCATAGCCTGTTTCATATCAGCGTCTGTAGCGAAATAAACGCTGACGCGTGCGCATGTACTTCCTCGGGAAGGTGTACTTGCTAGAATGTGCTGATTGACGTGACGCATGCGGCTATTGTCTGAAAGACTGAGCGTTCGCGCGACAGAAGTATGCGTGCAGAGTTTTCAAGACCTACCAGGACATTTTTTTCCATGAAAGTGTAGCGTCTGTGCGTAGTGTTAATTCCGCACAAGAACAGCCACCAGACTGGATGTCCTTAAAGCGAATAGCTTTCGTTGGCTTATTTCGCTAATATTTGTTCTCGCTTAATGGTGGTTTCCGGACCTTCATCGCTGCTACGAAAGCACCTATGCAAAAAGGCGCGTGCTCACGCACAACTGAACGAACAACGGTTGCCGAATGAAAGCTGTTGTAACTCATTGAAGCAGGTGCTGTCTCGCGAAAGGCTCCGCGGTATCTGCAGGTCTACATACTGTGGCCGAGAGCTCGGTTCGCGAAGGCCAGCCCTCCTCTAATCCCGCTGCCCTCTCTCTCTGTGGAACCTGCAGTAGATCAGGATGGCAGTCACCATCCACGCCGGTGCTCCCGCCGTCTGAAGCAACACACATATGGTGAATAAGCTTATTTGTTGCTGAGAAATGTACTAACTGACGCCACTCTCCACTACCGAACTATGCATCGAAACGTCAATCGCTACCTAAATATCCCCACTCCAAGAAATATAGGCCTTCAAGCGCATCAGTATTTTGATATAGCAAATAGCTTTCTGGAAGCGTTTGCCTCTTCGCCTAATTTACAATCATCGTCGGTGAATTTTGCAGAATGTTTCATTGGATGCTTGTGTTTGTTGTTCTGAAAATTAGCTGTATATTTCTGCAGTGCATAGCTGACATGTGTGTGTTTTTCGTTTAATAGAAAATTCGGTTGTGGCTTAATGATTAGGTCATCGGGGCTTTATGCAGGACGACAAAGGTTTCATTGCTCATTCGCCCACGTATTTCTTGATTTTTTTTTCTTTGTCTGAGCTGTTTCAACAAAACAGCAGTGCTCAGTATGTTGCAGCCACGGTCAGCAGAGTTACGGACGGTCCGCTGACTTTTTCTTTTTCATTTCATATTTCAGCTGTGGCCTCGTCGCTGAATGTCTACATGGCCTGTGGTAGGGCATGTGTTTGACATCGGCTGCCATCAGTTACCTGCCAGGCAAAACTAAATACAAGTGTTCCCCTGCATTGCACTCATGTTTTTTCACGTGTGATGAACTTGAGAAAGAAGACTTCAGCGATTTATTTGTCTGTGCACTCATTTACTGTGACAGCATGAAAGCAACTTCTCTACCCCCCCCCCCCCCTTGACGAGACCTATTTAGTTTCTTGTTGCTGTTGAGGCCTCAACACGTGGCTCATAGTCACGAGGGAGCTTGACCCAGCTGGAGTGTCGTTTACGGTCGACTAGTCAGAAAGCATACGCATGGAAAATTCAGCAAGAGCTGTCAAGTAAATGCATGCAAGTGCCACAGCAATGAATTCGCACACGTTTGGTCCCTCACCCAACAAGCAATGTTCTCCGGGGCATTCGGCTTTACTTTGGCCTCTCTAAGCATATTGCGCCAAATGTCCTTAGTAACAGGACACAGCCATAAGGGATTCTGCCATAGACGCGGGTGCCGAGCACTTAAGACATGATGACCGTAGGACCGTCACATGCACACCAGGCGCAGGTGAAGACCTGTGTCAAGGGCCACCGCAGCTGGAAGAATCCGAAGACAAACCTAATCAGCTAGCTCTGGCTGCTTGCCTCCTGCCTAAATAACTTCGTTAAAACATTATCAGGAACAAGACATGAACCCAGCGGTCATAGAACTGTTTTTCAGGGATGCCACATATTTAGGCGCTCTAGAAAGTCACAGGAAACAACGTGTACGTGCTAAAAAACATTTACACTTCAAAAATGAGTAACTACAGTAAACAGCACAAAAAACTCTGTAAACACTCGCTAAGGACTAATCCGCGCAACTCGTGCTCAGCAAATCCGCATCCAAACAGTAGTGTCTCAGTTCACAATACGCTAATTAACCAGAGCCAGTATAGGTGCCCTTTCGAAACGCAACCTCCTTCGGCCCATGGTAGCCATCTTTCCGCAACACCCTGCAACAAGGTGTACTATGCAGTTGATATTGATGACTTCTGTTCTGGGGACCGCATCTGCTATTGCGCAGAGTAACCCAGCGTTCATGAAAACAAGCCGCGATGGAGACCTTCTTTTCCTCACAACACGCAGACAACCACACGATATCGATGCGCTCTTCTTATGTGCCTTTCTTCACTACTTCAACGTGTTTTTTTACACGGAAAGCTGGTGTTTCAACGCCTTTGTGTTGGTGAAGAAAATCAAGCTCAGGAGCCTCGTTTACATGAATGCGACTACTGGCGCATCGCATTGCATCACATCAACTTTCTAGCGCATCGCATCCATCCAAACGCGGATAATGCGGTAGGATAGCGCGTCACATTAATGCGCCAGGCAGCGGTGGATTCAGACGAGTAAGTTGACATTCGTAGTGCATGTATTTGCGATCAGGGAGACGGTACTCGTTTTATGTGCTGCGCATGCTTTCACGGTGTTAAAGGGACACTAAATAGAAGAATGATTTCTTCTGCATCAGTAAATTACCCTTCGGTAACACTAAATGTGCCACTCTAACCACAATCAGACGCTTACTAAGCGAGAAAAAGCCTAAATGAAAAACACAGGTGTGACGCCTCCTTGAAGTTTCCACAACAGGTCTCTTTGACGTCATGGATTTTGATTGCATCTTCTTCGGCCTACTTAATTAACTAGCGGTACAGATGGACTACATTGTGGTTTAAAGGAACGAAATATTAAACATGGCAAGTTTCGGGCAGCTTTACTGAGACAACGCGTCCCAAATAAGAAAACATACTCCGGAATTCTTGACGTCACACTGACGTACCGGCGTCGGGGTTTCGGCGCGATACTAAAATACTGACACATTGCCTTTCATTTTCTCGTCTAATAATCGAACTATAAATTTGAAATGACCGCCTGGACGCTTGTTAAACACTCAGTCTAAACTGATTCATTTTATGTTTTTATATCGGTTTGCACGCATTAATTGTGTGCGCTGCTTTTGTAGCTTAAGCGGCTTTGTGTAGGGTACGTGCCGAAAAGTGCCACACCAGGCATTTGGGCACCCTATCTAGAGTCCTTATCTGTAGCAAGTCGGAATTCTCAGGTATATTACGCATAAAGTGTTTAAGATTTCACATTACAGTTCAAATTGAATAATATTTACAGGATTTTTCCATTATAATGATTGCCACCTAACTATGCACGTTACCTTTACACTTATTGCGTCTGGCTGGAAATAAGCTACAATTTTTGGATTGATTTCATGGACTAATTTGTCATTCATCAGCATTAGCAGTATGATCCGAATCTACGAATATATTGTTGTATTTTCTGCAGCATTAACACCGATAGGCCATTGCGCAGAACATATAAGTTTAGAAAAAACCTATCAACGCTGAGTTTTCGTGCTTTTCTTGCAGCTTTCAACGGAGATGGGTAAAACGTATGCAGGAAATATAGATATTTGTTGAGTTTACCAGAAGCCTTACAACTCAGCGTCCGCGCAACACACGTCGCCAAAGAGTTTCTGCAACCATTCAGCGGCTTAGATTGTTTCCTTCAATCAGATGGTGAACGTAGTTAGAGAAGCGCCAGACGCACGACACAGCTGCTCCAACGAAACCTTATTTGGAAGCGTGACCTGAAAGGCAAGGTGCCTTCTTTCGCGGGAAGTATTTATCCGGCTTCGGATGGCTGGCCGTCGGACGGAGCTTAGAAATCCAGGAGCACAAAAGAGGTTGTTGTGCCCGGGGCAAGTTCTTTCGTATACTTGGAGAAGCCATTGTAGACCCCCTGCTAACCTATTATCTGTTTATTCTGTTTTATTAGCACTACAACGCAAATGGCATCAAAATCATCCTCATCATCATCAGCCTATTTTATGTCCACTGCAGGACCAAGGCCTCTCCCTGCGATCTCCAATTACCCTTGTCCTGCGCCAACTGATTCCGGCTAGCGCCTGCAAATTTCTTAATTTCATCCCCGCACCTAGGCTTCTGCCGTCCTGGACTGCACTTCCCTTCTCTTGACACGCATTCGTTAACGCCAACGGTCCATTGGTGCACAAACCTGCTCATTACATGACCTGCCCAGCTCCCCAACCCACCGTTTTCTTCCTGTCTCTTAACGTTACGCCTAACATTCTTCGTTTCATAGCTCTTTGCGCGGTCCTTAACACAGCGTTCGGGCTTCTTTGTCAGTGTCGAAGTTCCTGCCCCATATGTCAGCACCGGTAGAATGCATTGATTGTACACCTTTCTTTTTAATGATAATGGCAAGCTTGCAGTCAGAATCTCTCAATGTCTGCCGAATGCGCTCCAACCCATTTTTATTCTTCTGTAAATTTCCTTCTCATGACCAGGGCCTGGTTGGGGTGATTAACCTAGATAAACGTGCCCATTCACAGACTCTAGAGGCTGAGTGACGATCCTGAACTCTTGTTCCGTTGCCCGGCAATTCATCATTATCTTTGTTTTCTGCATCTTCAACCCCACTCTTACACTCTCTCTGTTAAGGTCATTATTCATTTGCTGTAACTCGTCTGCAGCGTTCCTGAATAGAACAATGTCGTCGGCAAATAGAAGTTTGCTGAGATATCCGCCGTTTATCCTTACTCCTAAGCCTACCCAGTTTAATAGCTCGAACACTTCTTCCAAGCACGCAGTAAATAGCTTTGGAGATATTCTGTCTACTTGTCTGACCCCTTTCTTTAAAGGTATCTTCCTGATATTCTTGTGGAGAATAGAGGAAGCTGTGGGATCTCTGTAGATACTTTCGAAAATATTTACGTCAGCGCCCTGTACCCCTTGTTGACGTAATGTATCTATGACTGCTGGTATCTCTACTGAATCAAATGCGTTTTCGTAATCTATGAAAGCCATACTGAGAGGCTGATTGCTCTCTGCGGATTTCTCGATTACCTAATTGATGACACGGATGTGGTCCATTGTACAGTATCCCTTCCACAAACCTGTCTGTTGCCTTGGTTGATTAAGGTCCAGTGTTGCCCTTCTTCTATTGGAGATTATCTTGGTTAATATTTTATGTAGTACTAGGAGTAAGCTATTGGCGTAAAATTTTTAAATTTTTTAACGTCTCCCTTTTTGTGGATAGTATAACACTGGCATTCTTCCAGTTCTCTGGGACCCTTGAAATCGATAGAGAGTTCGTATAAAGCGCCGCTACTTTTTCAAACATTATGTCTCTTCCATCATTGACTAAATCGACTGTTATTGCATCTTCTCCTGCTGCTTTACCCCGTTTATTGTGTTACAAGGGGCTTTTAACTTCGTCGCTAGTTATAGAAGGAACCTCTGTAACCTGTTCGTTATTACTTCGAATGGGGGTATTGTAGATGCATTGGGTACTGTACAGGTCCGTATACAATTGTTCCTCTGCTTTTACTGTGTCTTCCGGTCCAGATTGTTGATGATATTACCTGCTTATCTTTCTGTGCATACGTCTTGGTTTGTCCGACACGAAGTTTCGTTCTCACTGACTTCAGGCTGCGTCCCTTTTTTACAGCTTCGTCAGTTTTTGTCACGTTATAATTTCGAATATTCCTCATTTTCTCCTTCTTGATTAATTTGGACAGTTCCGCGAATTCTATCTTATCTCTTGAGTTGGACACCTTCATTCTTTGTCGTTTCTTTATTAGGTCATTTCTTACTTGGAAGAGTTTTCGGGCAACTTTGCACCGACTGGACTCGAGACCGTTCACCGAGTCAAAGATACTCGGACCGTGGCCACACCCGTCGCTGGGTCGAAAAGCGATTCGGGCACTAGTGCAATATTCAAAGTGCACCAGCTTAAGAGACCGTTTATAGTGTCCCTGTGTATAGTGTTCCTCCCACATGCACACAGTGCTTTCTCTTTCCCTTTTTCCCTCTTTCTATTTCCCTTTCCACCACCCCCAGGGTAGGGTAGCAAACCAGATGCTCTTCTGGTTGACCTCCCTGCCTTTCCTCTTCTTGTTTTCTATCTCTCTTACCTACTGGTTGCCTTGGTGCCTTGCCTCCCACTTCAATTGCTGCCTCTGAAGCCAGCCTAGTTACTGTTTCATTCATTGCCTCCATGCCATCTTCATCTCTCTGTTCTAAGGCTGCGCATTTGTTTGCAAGTGCCAACCTGAATCCGTTTTATTTTACCTTTACTGCGTCTAGGTTAGCCTGTTTCTTCTTGACCAATTTTACTCTTTCTCTCTTCAAATTGAGGTGGATCCTAGCCCTCACTAACCTATGATCTCTGCACTTTACCCTACCTAATACTCCTACATCCTGCACTATGCTGGGATTGACAGAGAGTATGAAATCTATTTGATTTCTTCTTTCACCATTAGGCCTTTTCCAGCTCCAATATTTGTTCCAACGCTTCTGAAGAAAGTGTTCATTATTTGCTGCTTATTCCTTTCCTCGAATTCTACCAACACCCCTCCTCGAGTGTTCCTAGAATCTACGCCGTAGATGCCAACTACTTATTCAGCAGCCTGCTTTTCCCCCACTTTTGCATTGAAATCGCCCATAACTACAGCATACTGAAGTTGCACTTTTCGCATCGCTAATTCAACATCATCATAAAACTGTTCTATTTCTTCATCATCGTGACTGGAGGTTGGAGCATAGATTTGTACTACCTTTATTCTATACTTCCTATTCAGCTTTCTTTCTACTGCTACTCTCTCTATAATGCTGTAGAATTCGCCAATGTTGCCCTCTATGTGCCTTATGAATTAGGAATCTTACTCCAAGCTGCTTCTTTTCTGGTAGTCCTCTATAGCAGAGGATGTAGCCATTTGTCAGCACTGTATAAGCCTCATCAGTTCTTCTAACCTCACTAAAGCCATTGATATCCCAAACAATGCCTGATAGTTCCTCAGAGTCCTGCTAGGCTATCTTCACTCGAGATGGTTCGGGTGCTAAATGTTGCAACGATCAGTTTCTACTGGGGTCCTGGCCGTGTCCAGAGATTCTTAGTACCCTCTGCTGTGACAGGTCTGACCACCGCCATGGCGCGGTGCTCCGAAGCTGTTGAGGACTGCGGGCCATTGGTTAATCGAATGAGTTAAGTTTGGAGGGAGTGGCCGAATACTGCACCAAGGAGGCCATTTCCTGTTTTGGTGAGGGACTGTCTTGTTGAAGCTTAGTGTGTCTTCCTAATTAACACGCAGTGCCATTTACATAACAACGAAGAAGACTACCATTCAGAAGCGACTAGGCTTCAAGCCAGTCGACGACAATTTTGCAGAGGACATCTCTGAACTGTTTTATTCCATGCAAAGCAGATTGAATCTTTAATGATTGCACACACAGTGACTACCATCAGTAGTACACTACACAACAGGGAAGCTCCATTCGTCAAAGCATAGCGGTCTTAATTCGCATACATAGCGTTGTTCCGTTCTGGGTGTGTCTTTCGTGCCACTTTTTAGGAAACCCAGATGCACCATCGAGTCTTGCATTTCTGCTTTCTGCATTTGTAGGCCCTTTCACTGTTATCACTGAGAACACCGGCGCATGTGCAGCGATACTTCTACTCAGTTATAACCCCAACGCTGCAAGAGAACTGTAGCAAAATTGTCAATTAGATATATAGATCGCAGCCTTCTGATTACTTCTCTACCAGATTCAGCGCTTGGCAGCCGCGTCATCAGCATTTGCCGAGGAGGCCGCATATATTTGAAATGCTTGTTTGCTCCTGGAACAACGGTGATTTTGGACAGAATTAGCATTCTTCTTCTTTCAACATAGTTACTCGAGTTTGAAAGTAATACGCCGGAATGTTTGAGTAACTGAGGGCTCCAGTGCGGGCATCTGCACTTTTATTCATAAGTATTCCTACCGTAACGACCGTGACGAGAACCTAGAATGTGCAGTTAGATCATGTAGTTTCTGAGGTCTGGGACTGCAAACACATTTTTAAAAAGCAACTTTGAGAAATTATTATTAGTTTTGTGCAGAGGAAGCTAAAAAGAGCCTGAACAAGTAAATAACCCCAAGTACAAATCATGCTGTAAGGTAACAGATAGCTTAGAAAATGGCTTTCAAGTGAAGGGGTGGATGGAATGGCGAAATAAGTGTATTACCAGCGCTGCGCCTATAAGAACCTATGCCGCAGACTCCTGCAGCCCACGCCAAATTATGCAAGGTTCAAGGACGCAGCTTAAGGAAATTGAAGATTCGATTTTGCTACATTTATTCTCCTACTGAAAAGAGAGAGGTTATAGGTTAGTTGATGAGTAGCTACACTGGTTTTCTAGCGAAATTATAAAATGAATATTTGCACGAGTAAGAAAAGATGCGCAAAATTAAGAAACGTGCAGAAACTATCAAAAATTACTGTCATTGCAAGCGAATAGCCCAAAGCTATATCGAGTTTAAGGTTTATTTTATTCTAATATATTTACTGTCGGCGTTTGGTGACCAACGCGCGCCGTTATTTTGTTACTCGAAAGCAGAGGTGGCGAAATGGCGCTATTCTTGTTTTCCTCCCTCATACTCACAACGCAAGTACCGTCCTAACCGCAACCTAACTTTAAAAAAATTTACCCACTTTCTTCACCTTCGACCTCACCTATCGAAGTTATCCGCCCTCCCTCATTCTCACCTTGAAAAGCCTATATCCTCCACTTACCTTCCGTTTTCTACAACATCAAATAGCTCGACACGCGATCTTGGTTTACAAAATTGGCAGTAAAGTGTCATTCCGATTGTCCAAACATGTCACACTGCTTTGCTTTGAGGCGGTTGTGCATAGGTTGGCACAATAAAGAGAGCTGGCTCAGACTCACCCACAAATTATATTTCTTGCTTGTTATTTGTTCTTTCTCTCTCTTAGAGCTCAATCGGATTCGGACTCTGATCGGATCCGATCGGAAAACATTTATTGGGCTCTAGAAAAGAGATCTTCGCGGCTTCAGACGGCCTCTTCCATCTTCTGATGGATTCTTCTGTCTGCAATCACAGGGTTGGTGCCCTAGTCCAAGGCTCCACTGAGTATGGCCAACCCGCGAGCTCGCTCTACTAGGCGCTTTTGGCCGTTCAAGCTTACGCTGGAAAGCATACTCTCCCACTGTTCCGCACTCGGGTTTTTAATTTTATAGATAGTTGGGGACTCAATATTTTGACAGGCCCATGATATGTGGTATAGATCTGGTTTCTCTCCGCACCAACTTAGCCTCATACTGTGTAGGGAAAATTTTACTCAGAAGGTTTAGATTCGGGAAAGTACCCGTCTGCAGTTGTCGCCATGCAACAGCATCCTCTATGCTGTTCGGACTCTGAAATTCTACTCAGCCGGTGTCTCTGGGACTTTGACACATAGGTACTATACACAGCAAAGCTCGTTCTTATTCGAACTCAACAGGTCTATCATCAGCGGGGTTCACTCGGACTGAGACTCACCAAAATACGACTCAGCCGGGCGCCGTCACACTCAGACTCACAAAAATACTACTCAGCCGGGCTCAGTCGGACTAAGAGTCACCAGAATTATACTTATGGGATGACTGCGACTGAGACGCTGCAAAGTTTTAGTCAGTTGGATTCACTCATACTCACTCAATGAGGCCAATAATGGTCTTCATGGCCCACATTTCTCACGAACTGAGACTTTCTTTTCAATTGAACATATAAACCACAAACCTTCATACCAGGCTAATGTCTGGGGAATGCAGAAGGATTACAAATACGAAGTATTTAGAAAAAAAGTACGCGCGAGCAGCGGCGTAGCCAGGGGGAGGGGCTTCACCCCCCGGAAAGCTTTCCGGCCGGCACCCGCCGTGGTTGCTCAGTGGCTATGGTGTTGGGCTGCTGAGCATGAGGTCGCGGGATCGAATCCCGGCCACGGCGGCCGCATTTCGATGGGGGCGAAATGCGAAAACACCCGTGTACTTAGATTTAGGTGCACGTTAAAGAACTCCAGGCGGTCGAAATTTCCGGAGTCCTCCACTACGGCGTGCCTCATAATCAGAAAGTGGTTTTGGCACGTAAAACCCCATAATTATTTAATTTCCGGCCGGCGACCTGCTCCATTTTATGTCTGGCACGTTGCCTATGAACAATGGCGCATATCCTTCGAACGTGAGACTCTTATGGGCATTGGTGTCTCAATACCTGCCCGACACCTGAGAGCTTACAAAGAACGAAGCACCGCAGTCCAGATGATTGCGGAGGGATGCAGCCCCAGAAGCTCCACAGAAAGCTTCTCTGGAGCTAAAGCCTATCTGTGTATACGTGTTTTCGTCGACCAAGTTAAGTACCGCCAACCTACCTTCCTCTCCCCCGCTCTCCTCTTTCGCTCACCCCCTCGGCTTTCGCCGTCAAGCGGAAGTTTTGTAGTCCCAGCTTGAAATATTAGGCAAATAACCGACGCCTTGCTGCAAAGCGGTGCGAGCGTTCCACAAACGAAAATTGAGGAAGCGGAAATTCGGGAAGCAGAATGAACGCAAACTAAAACTCTGGAAGCGGAAATGGCGAGAGCTTAATTGGTATGAGCGACGAATCAGGGAACAGCTGTGCTCATGAAAGGTGCACGCTACGCACCAAAAGTACCAATGGCGCCTACATGGAGAGGTTTTATGTGGACCCGGCGAGGGTGTTGTTCGTGCGTTGTTTGTACGCCCCAACGTGCGCGCACGGTCACTATTCTCGGTCACAATAACGGCAATATGTATCAAGGACAGAAGCAGCTCTCCGACTTTTGGGGCAGCTCATCCTAGAAGCGTCAACATACAAGCGAGACCTGGAATGGTAAGTCGTTTGCTTCAGCTGATTTATCCTTGCATGATACATGTTGCTATGAAGCAAGGAATCACATGGAACTCTAGCAGCATAATGCAATGCCGGCACAAGGTGCCTGTGCATGCTTCACATGCGAAGACTTGCACTATGCGGAATTGTGATTTTTGTCCAGTTTAAAACTACACCTGGTATTACATTACCATAATAGTCCACACCAAGATCATTATGCAAACCTGAACGGTTCTCGACACCCGCCGTGGTTGCTCAGTGGCTATTGTGTTGCGCTGCTGAGTACGAGGTCGCGGGATGGAATCCCGGTCATGGCGGCCGCATTTCGATGGGGGCGAAATGCGAAAGCACCCGTGGTACTAAGATTTAGGTGCGCATTAAAAAACCCAGGTGGTCGAAATTTCCGGAGTCCCCCACTACGGCATGCCTCATAATCAGAATGTGGTACAAAGGTTGTAAACAGGGATAAGGTGCCTCAGAAAGGCTGGCCAACGTTTCGATAGGAGGACCTATCTTCGTCAAAGGCGGACTTGTCATCCTCGGCATGTTAGTTTTAAACGGTTAGTGCAGTGACGTCACGTGCGAGTGTTGTCGCTCGCGGCTGGTTTTAAAGGAAGAGACTTCAGAGGAAGCGAGCGCTGTCGTCCGACGTCTGTGAGCTTCGTTCCCAAGAAGGGGGGACAAGAGCCGAAGAGTGGTAGCGCGGGGAGAAAAGAAAAGAAAGAAAGGCACAGAGAAAAAAGACAGAAAAAAAAACAAAAAAGGGGGGGGGGGAAGCCAGGACGACACCAAGACAGAAAAAATGGAGTGAGATGGTTGCATACGCCTCCACCCCCCTTTCCCCGAAAAAAAATATCCTGGCTACGCGCCTGTAGACGAGTCGTTAATGTCCAAGATATTTCCTTTCGCATGTTCAGCGCAATGTCTTGTATAAACCAAAAAAGTAGGACACTGGACCTTACCAGTGCTAGATTTATGTCGCCTAAAGGTAAAATGTGCAAGAGAGATCGTTAAAAGTTCTGCAAATCCTTATTTGTTTGTACATGCGTATGTGCGTTGCCCACACGGTTTTGTTATTGTGGTCCATGTGTATTTCTGGCCGTTCGGGATAAATCACTGTAATTTCTCGCGCTCTAGTAAATAAATGCTTGCCTCGCAAACAAAGTTTTCTCTGCTGGAATTGTGTGCAAAGAAGCTTGACTATACGTAATGCCACTCATCCACGATTTACTATCCAGCTTACTGTAACGCTTTTTCAGGTGTCGGACACAACGCTTGCGGCTGAGAATTTTTTAACTCCTTTGGGTCCACGAAATCAACTGTAGTTCTGGCTCTGACTCTATATGTGTACCATAAGTGCAGATGCGCAATTCGGGTAGTGACACTGCTGACAAGCATATTTGCTGTCACTCGCGCTGAACGCAGGCATCAAAAACTGAGGATGGGACAGTTCTAAGAGGGCGTGTCACGTGATCCTCTTGGGCGCCGGTAGTCGGTAAGCCCCCTGAACGCCGGTAAAGGTTGAGGCATGCATTCGTGAAGGGGAGGGGGAAATCGCAGTTGTGCCGCAGTTGTGCGTATTCCCGAGCTCCTTTTTTTATGTGTGCACTTGTGTGATGTATTCATTATCATATGCCATTCCCACGGTGAATCTAGCTATGTTTTTCTTTGTGTTTAGGTCGGCAAAATAAGCACGGCTCCTTGAGGCTCACTCACGAAATGTATTTTTTCCTCAGCGCTCACTGTGACTCTGACTCACCAAAGTTGCACTCAGGAGGGCTCGCTGGGAGCCAGACTCCCCAAAATGCAACTCAGCTGCGTGGTTGTGGTGTTCGTGCGCAAGCGCCGGGTAACAACATTAAGAAGTTTCGTTCGTGTTTTCATCGCTGTAGATTACCCGATGGCGTTGTTAAATTTGTAGGAAAACAAAGCGCTACTTAAGTTACGAGCACGTTATGAAAGCTGAATTTTCGTGAGTGAGTGCCAGCCGCGGCGGCTCAGACACCAGTGCTGATTTTGTCGAGCCTATGGTCACGTCTTCCTTTTATGCCACAGCGTTTGCCTATGGGGAGTCGCCAATTAAAAAAAAATATTTAGTAGGGTTTACTAAACTCTGCTGCTAGTTAACTAAGCCTACAATAACGCACTGAAATGTCGAAGCGAATAGTTTCCTAGCAATAAGTACGTTTGTTTACACCACAAAGCTGAGCATTATATTTAACAATGCATGCCTATAGATGAGAAATTAGATGGGACATGAAAGTATGTGCTGAGTGCTTTCATATTTCAGTGAAATCGCCAGTGATACCAAATGTTTTAGGTTGGTTACGGGGATTTGAAAACAAAGAAATTGTTGGAATTCGTGAATATATACTACGGAACTATCTGTTAATCTACTCAGCTATACTGATGTGCTTCTTCTTGAGAAGCAGTGCAACATTTCGACGTTGTGGAGGCTGAGCTAAAAGACCTAAGCTGAATGGTTACTTTAAGTGGCTCGACTGTCGTTGCCACGTGCGAAATTACGAATAAAACAAGAAAGTAATGGTTGTAGTATAGACAATCTCTAGCTATATTACCAACATGTTTTTTTCTTCATCTTGATATTTCCTTTAGTTTGTGGGAGGCTGCGCGAACAGGTAGCCGCTGTGGCCACGGTTTACTTAAGCCGGCCTGCCACGGTGCCGCGGGATACTGGCAGCGGCAGATACCGCGGCTGCCCAGGTCGAGCGCTCTAGCATGTTCAATTCTCGCGCTACCTGCAGGCGAGCCCTGTTCCTTTTGGCCTGCTTTGGAGGCGATAGTGGCGCTGCTACAAGTTCATATGTCAAGAAACGCTAGAAGTGCCCGAAAATTTTAAAACTCCAATTTTCGTCCATTTAATTAAAGCAAGAAAACGGAAAATGCACGGTCATTACTTGGGATAAATGAGTGGGCAGACCTGTGGTGATAACTGCAGAAGTAATGTCGGAGAGACGCCCAAACGTCGCCGTCATTCCTTCCGGTCTCGTTGCCGCTTTCAGTTGCTGCAGCTTTAAATAATTAGCGAAAACTAACATCAACAATTATTTAAGACTTTGGACAGGTAAAAGTGCTCTTCGATGTACACCTGCGCAAGAGAGACTTCCTGCCAGCGTCCTTCAAAACTTGAACCTCAAGCGCCCTTCTAGACTTGCTGCCAGCGAATTTTAAGACTGAGCCCACCACGCATTCGATATGAGGGACTTTTCGGTACTTAAACAATATGAATCGCCTTTTTACTCATTTACCTTCACATTGTCACCGCACCCTCCCTCGCCCTCGCCTCGCAACGTCTGCCCTCCCTCAGCCTCGCCTATCTTTCCGAAGGTGATCCTATGGTCACCCTCACCTCACCACGTGAGGGTGAAGGCAGATGAAGGTGAAGAAGGGCTTCGTGAGGGTACCCTTATCTGCTTAAGATGACGCTTCTTTGCCGTCGGCGTCTCTGTATTCTCACTGGTACCTACCATGAATGCGGGCGTAAGAGCCAGCTAAAGCCATGGGCTTTAGAAGTTTCGGAACATTTTGACAGCATTGAAGTGGTCAGTACTCTAACCCAGAAGACTGCCACCAAGTACAAAGAACAGTCTGCCTGCCCACCCGCCTCGCCCCTGACAGGCATGCGTAAGCATACAACGCGTGAACTATTGTCCTGTTCAACTCAGGTTCACCTTATCACTTTCACGCTACCGGTTAGGGTTACTGAGGAACGGTGAGTAGGTTAGGAATATAAAATTTAACAAATGTCACACAAGTAAGTACACTAACGAAGAAGCAATACCAAGATTGTAGGTCGTTGCTAATGGCAAAATCTTTCAGAGAAATAGAATCACTTGAGCATATGGGAGCACAGTTCTAATGCTGAAGCCCTCTAAGAATGCCATGGGAACAAAGTTGCTATTTATTACAGCACGGAGGTGTGACTAACGCACGCCCCTTGTTTCTTCCTTCTGGCTATGGTTAAGAAGCGTCTCGCGCACTGCGCTAAGGGGGACTAGATAGTAAATCGTTATGAAAGAAAACAGACTTCACAATATACCCGTCACAATATATCATTTGCATACTACGGAAAACAGTTCTTCCGCTGTACCTGCAATATATTGCATCATTCGATAGGCCTGTGAGTTGCTCATATTTTAGCGTTACTGACTGTCTAAACGCACATACGTCAGATGGATAAACATATGTCTCCTGATTTTAATGCTTTATCTATGCCTTCTCTTAAATCATCGCTTCTTCTGCTCACGTCTATCCTCCTGCAGTCCTTTCTTTTCGTCCGTCATTCTTTTGATCCAGTATTCGTTTATTTATTCCGTTCTCTGAAGGAACTACACGAATCCATTAAAATATTGACGACGAATCACAATGCCACCGTAGACGACGCATTCCTTAGACACGCCCAAAAATATTTTAGGTGAAGAAGATATGAAGGAAGCAAACAGTCTTTCAGCAAACTAGTTGGGTCTACCACTTATATTAATGCCAACTCCAAAGCAGAGGGGTAATAAAAGACCAAATTTGGGGAAACTGGGCACTGAAGTTTTGGAGCGTTTTGAAGCATCGGATCCGAAGCTCTCGCGATGAATCACATGCGTTGGGTGCTCTCGCAACGTAAGGCTCCCCGATTTCAGAGGAACACAGCAAACTTTAATCTCGTTAGTCTTGTACTTCCACAGAAAGAAAACAGGGAAAGTAACAAACAAAGCATCTAGCCCAACATTGCACGGTGGCCTCCTATCTCATTTTTGTTTTTTCTCTCTTTTCCTTTCATCCTGTACAGGCTAGCCCAGAGGCCGACAAAAATGCGCAGTGAGCTGCATGTTCAACAAAAAGCGTTCGATTTGTCCCACCGTTAACTTTTGCACCAGAATGTTTTCTCGGGCGCAAGTCTTCGCTGCCGCCCTCGGCGTTTCTACATTAAATATTACTTAAGTACACAGTCGATGCTTCCAGAAGGGCCCAAGTTTGCGCGCGAAATCCGCTTAAGGCATTTGCCAGCAGCTTCGAGCAGTTTGATTCTGCGCAGGGTCTCAGCTGAGAAAAGAATAATGGCGAAAGAGTTATACTCGGAACGAATTTTTCAACGAACCATCTACTTCCCGTTTTGTTTGAGCGCACTGGCGTTAAAGGCGCTCAAATTGCTCGTTCAATGGGGATAGCAGGGCAACTTCTATCGCACTGAACAATTTTACCCTGCACTTCGTTTAGTGTTTCTTCTGTAAATTTGGCTTGGCAGGTGCAGAAACACTATTCGTTGAACTTCTCCTGCCTTCTTACAGCTTTTCGTGTACCATTTTAACGTAGAAAGCATTCATAGCACTCAAACTACTGCACAAAACTGTTCAACCATTGAAATCGGCTTTCCTTGAAACGGCATCATGAATAAGCTTGCGCTTCTAACATCTGTGTACAAACTGTGAAGGAAAACACTAGAAAAAACGACAAAGAGCAATAAGGCGAGCCTGTTACAAGACTCTCGGGCAGCCGGTTGCTGGATTTCCCGCTTTCGGCTACAGTTCTCAATCCAATTACAAACTATTTTTGCTAGATTTCGTGGTGCAGGCCCATAAGAAGGACAGCTGTGGCCCTTTTTTTTTTGCCCCAAGTTTCGTTATTATCCTGTCTCGCTTGGCTGAGGCAATGCCTGCGGCAAAACTAGGTTCTCAAGCCGGAAGGCGTGCCTCATTTATTACACAAGGCTTACCCGCTTCCAACAAAGACTGCAGGAAAGACTCTCAGGACGTTCTGCATAGAATACACCTAGGGCTGCGATGCAATATGCATGGTGTGGACAAAGTTACAGACTTGATGCGAAAAATAAATCTACGTAACCAAGTCTGTGCAGTGCGGTCAAGCGCAATATTGCAGCGATTTGGAATAAAGTCGATCCTGCATACGCTTGAAGCAACATTGTGCTGTGCAGTAAACGAATTAATAAAGCAAACAACGTTCGTCTTTAGATTGTGGCAGAAGCCTTTATATTATGATGCTGTGTGTTGCTTGAAACTTGGTTAAAACTATAAATAGTGCGAAATGTGTGTTAGCAGCGCGTCAGAAACTCTGGAAAATTTTCTTGTTCAGCGCTCATTTCGTGTTGTTACTGCTTGGATGGGCAAAAAGAAAAAAAAGATGTTTCGAAGTGTTCTTCGTTTACTGGTGTGCAACTTTCTTTGATTATATGTTTTACAGCAAACCTGTCTATGACTAGGATCCGGGATTTTATGGCGTGCGCGCGGAAAAACTGTGCCCTAAAAACACTCTCCTAATAGGCGAAAGTGAAAGAGCCAACAACAAAAGAAAACGCATATTGCCGCTCGCGTCAAAGCTCGGTTTAACGGTAACCTGCTTCTAAAACGGCCCTCCGTCGCAGCTGTATCTGTGAATGTATGACGTAGTGCGTGACGTGTTGTGCGGCTGATAAGGCGTCATTTCACTGCACCGTTGCTATGGAAAGGCCACGCGTGATCCATACGCCTCAAGGGCAGCGTATCTCCGAGGAGCGACATCGAGAGCAGCGGCGTGAGCGAGACCGCCGATATCGAGCCAACCTGGCGGCCCGAAAAGAAGAGCGTGCCACATCGGTGGTACGTAAGCGACGAGCAATAGCTGACAACGCTTATAGCGACGCCTAGAATGCCGCAAGGTGACGTTGATGCCAGGAGTACACGCTGCCGGGACAAAACGGCGCCTATGCAAGGTTCCAAAGGGATTTCTCGATTGCAACTTCGGATTAAGCTGCCGAGTATGTGATCGCGTATGGTTCGATAACAACCTTTCGGAAATCATTGGCATACGGTCGGAAGAGCTGCGGCAGAAGGTGGTTGATGTGCTGACGGGTGCTTTCGTAGCTTGAATGTGGGGAGTTTCGAGCCTGCGGCACGTGTAAGGAAGTGCTGATAAAAGATAACGCACCTCTGTTCAGTACAACGCATGTACATCGGCTCTGCTGATGGGTGCGGTTTCACGTTTCTCGGCGATGAACGGTTACGTGTACCCGCATGTGCCGGCGCATTTTCGGAAGCTCAGCGCCGATCGTATCAGCTTCACCGGTCATCCGCTTTCACAGAGCGGAATGGCTCATAAGTATATTTATCTGTACAGAGTTGCTCCGATTGGAGCTGCCGGTAAACATTCAAACAAACTTTCATAAAGCTATAACTTGAAACATTGCACTTTTTCTGCAACATTCGCATTTCAAGTATTTATTCCCAGCCCTTGTAAAATAGCATTGTCAGTTTTGCCGCCGGGTATTTCATCATAATAGAACCCGTGGAAGGCTGTAGTCCTTGTAATTCGTACAAGGCTGAGTCAACACTCCTGTCGTGCACGATATCAACAGCCTCATTTATACATCAGGGGCCGTATTCACAAAGCTTTGGTTCGTAGTTATTGCCTGCCATTTACCAGCTATCTTTGTTCATATTGTCACGTGGTAGTGACGCCAAAGAACACAGTAGCAGTACTGTGAAAGACAAAACTAGCTTTTATTGGGCGAACCTGTGCCCACAAAACAGGCTACACTTAAAGCACAACGATAGCGGCGAACACAGTCGGCGATCGTCGAAAATCAGCTCAGCGGGTCAAGTGCGTCGGTTTTTATACAGCAGCCATCGAATGTTCCAGACTAATCGCTGGGACCCGCATGCCTTCCACAAAGTTCTACAACATTCGAGTCACGCGATGAAATCAGATAACACAAGGTTCGGCGACAACAAACAGCGGATAGAAGCATCGATAACTTTCCAGAAACTTCGGATACATGCAGACGCGTCCAGCGCTGTGCGATAACATTTGTTAGCCGGCGAATGTGGTCGCCCGTTAAATATAAGTACACGTGTCAATACCCCCCTCTTAAAAAGCATCGACCCGATGGAGTCCACTCGGAGCTACCATCGTGTGCGGACGTGAGGTTTGGAGCTCCTGCGTCAGCAGCAGACGCTACAGCGTCTCACGCGCTCTTCATCGCCCTATTCTGAGCACGACAACGGACGCTTCTTGCGACCTTCCACGGCGACGTCAAGATCACCACCGATGCAGCAGGGACGCTCGCGGCGTCTCTGAGGCGTAGTGCTCGAGCTAAGCCT
Source organism: Dermacentor andersoni (assembly GCF_023375885.2). Lineage (NCBI taxonomy): Eukaryota > Metazoa > Arthropoda > Arachnida > Ixodida > Ixodidae > Dermacentor > Dermacentor andersoni. The sequence continues at coordinate 243,314,899 of NC_092815.1, forward strand.
CAGCGTGGTCAGGATCGGCGTCCAGGGACAACCGACCTTGTCCAACACCATGAAAACCCGTTGACCACGATAATGGATCTGGAAGCTACCAACGGCGACGATCCAGCAACAGAAGGATATCCAGAAGACCCGGCGGATGGATCATGGCTCACTGCTCGCGGCCGGCGGAGACGCCGCGCCGACGCTAAGTCTGACCCAGCAGCCCGCCGCCAAGAGACGCAGCATTCGAACCAAACTGTACAACGACGACCCCAGAGGCCCCCACCTCTGCCCATTGACGATTTTAAAGTCATCCTGCGCCCGAGAAACGGTCTCACATTCGGTGAGTGGCCTCGCCACACTCTGACTCGCGCCGTCGGCATCGAGGCGCGCCTCAAGGAACAAGAGGTCGACGAACTTCACCTACGTGTTCAACGTGCCCAAAACATCGCCCTCATCAGCACGCCCAGTGAAAGAATAGCGACCAGCCTTAACAAGATGACATCGCTTGCACTTGGCCCGCACCGCTACCCCATCTCAACATACATTGCCTCCCCCGATAATTCCTGCAAAGGAGTCATCACGGGTCCCGACACAGGGACTACATCAACCGAACTTTTAGACCACCTGTTGGCACCTGGGGTGGAAATCCTCCATGCTCGCATGATGGGGCGAACAACCACGGCCATCATAACATTTGCTGGCCTCAAGGTACCGCGCTACGTTAGGTAGTATGGGGCCGAGTACCGATGCTACATACACACCCCGAGGGCCCAGGTGTGCAGCGTATGCCTCACAGTGGGCCACCGTGCGGACGTCTGCCCCACGCCAAGCATCAAGCGCTGCACCACATGTGGGACTGAAAACCCATCCACCACCGAACCTCACCAGTGCCAGCCCCGGTGTCTGACGTGCAAAGGGATCATCCGACAACCGATCCCAGCTGTCCGGGCCGGGCACGAAAGCCACCTAACAAGCAACGAGTGCGTCAGGAACACGAGAAACAAAAACGGCAACAGCATCGTCCTCCGGCCCAATCTAGAGAGCGACGAAGCCGATCGCGGTCCCGTTCCCGATCTCGGTCCCGATCCCGGTCACGATCTCGGAGCCGAGGCCCCTGCGAGTGTTCTAAGAACCGCGAGCGGGTACCGCCACCATCTTCATCACCACCGTCGTCACCACCACCGTCGTCACCACCACCAGTGGCACCACCACCGGCCAAGAAGAAGCCGCCACCACTACCGCAACAGCTACCATTAGCAGCGCCCGAAGGGCCAGCCGGACCTAAAGGGGTAAGTTGGGCGGAGGGCCCACCACCTTCACTGCGCAAATCTCCCTCACACTCATCCGAACCTCAGTCCCTACCACAAACCCAATCCCAATCTCAGGCGCCCCGCGCGAAAATCCCTCCCCAGTCCACAACTGCATTGTGCCGCGACCTCCAGCAGGAGCTTCGACGAGAATTGCACCGAGCTATACAGGAGATGCGAGAAAGCATTCTCACGGATGTTAAGGAAATGATCCGAGCCGCCTTTGTAGACTTCCAAACCACCGTGCTGAAACCTATGCTACAGGAAATTACTAACGAACTCAAGCAGAGCGTGAGAGAGCTCACGGCACAACCCCTTCCCCCTAAATCATCATCCTCCTCATCCTTACTAGTCGCACGCGCTACACCAACCTCAGCGCCGTCACTAGCGACAAGCGAGCGCGCTCACCCGTACGTTCGCCCAGCCCAGATACAGAATGATGGCTCCTGCAATGCAAATGCAAAATAGAACGGCTGGACTGACGATGTGGCAGTGGAATTGCAGGGGGTACCGATCTAAACGGGGATCGCTGCAACAGTACATTGCCGCAACGTCAGAACCGCCGGACATCATACTTCTCCCAGAGCCGGGCGCCACCCTTGCAACTATCAGTGGCTACGAGGCCGTTAGGGGCTCAGACGAGGCGAAAGTGTGCGCGCTTGTGTCCAAGAAACTCACCTATACCCATACTACTCTCACGTCAGATATCCCTCATCAAATCATTGAGGTTGTCCCCGCGGACACGAGACAAAATAGCCTGTACATCTTAAATGTATACAGTGCACCTCGGGCTCGGTGCGACAATTTTCAGTATCTACTCTTGGAACTCATCAAGTTGGGCCCGGTGTCCGTAGTGTGCGGTGACTTCAATGCCGCACACGTGGCCTGGGGCTATCGCAGTAACACACCAAAGGGCACCCGGCTTTGGGACCTCACACATAATCACCGATTCACCCTCATAACAGATCATACCCAGCCTAGTCGCCAGGGAAATAGCGTCGAGAGAGACACTTGCCCGGATCTCACTTTCACGAGGGGGGTCCAGGGCGAGTGGCTGAACACTGGCGAGACGCTGGGTAGCGATCACCACATTCTCATCATCCGCATCAATCACACAAGTTACAAACGCCTTGAAAAGAAAATTTGCATTACAAATTGGACCAAACTTCGCGAAATTCGTAAGGATCGAGCCACAGGAGATGAAAGCCCCAAAAATTATGACAGTTGGCTCAGTGATTTACGCAATGATCTAAACAAAACGACTAGCCGCATTACCATGACGACAGAGACCCCCGAGGTTGACCCGCATCTCCTACATTTGTGGGACGTGCGCCGAGGTCTCACGAAGCGATGGAAGCGGCAAAAGTTGAATCGAAAATTGCGCTACAGAATATCCCAAATTACGAGAGCAGCCCAGGAATACGCAGACCAGCTAACCGGTGCTAACTGGCAAACGTTTTGTGGTAAGCTAAGTGGTACGCTGGGCACCGCGAGAACCTGGGCAATCTTTCGGTCGCTAATAGATCCCAGAAACACGAAATGCCATAAAAACCGGCAGCTTCAAATTTTCCTCCACCAGTACGGAGGTGACGCAGACCAGCTCCTGAAGGACCTTGAACAAAGGTATCTCTCCCGTGGCTCTAAGCCAAGCTATCCGGACTATCCGTACAGAGAAGAAAGTGACCCGCTAGGCACTGACATAACTGTCCAAGAAATCAAAGCCGCACTCGCAGACATTCATAGGAACACCGCACCCGGAGAGGACGGGATACGTTATACTCTACTGCGAAATCTCCCGGATGAGGACCTGGAAACGCTCTGTGCTATGTACAATCAGCACTGGCACGCCGGCACTCTTCCTCTAGAATGGCGACGTGCCGAGATCACTTTCATGCTCAAGCCCGGAAAACCCCTGTCGATCCAAAATTTACGGCCGATTTCCCTCACATCGTGCATCGGGAAGCTGCTTGAGTATGTAATCCTAAAACGGCTTCAACCTTTCTTGGAGATGCAAAATTTCTTCTCCCACACACAGTTTGGATTTCGCCCCCATTTGTCCGCTCACGATGTTCTTCTTCAGATAAAAGACGATCTCGTTGACCCCCCCATCAGGGCTCAGACGAGAGCTCTTTTGGCGCTTGATGTCAAAGGAGCTTTCGATAACGTTTCCCATGGTCTCATCCTTGAGAACCTGGCCCACTCCCACTGTGGCTCCCGTATGTACAATTACGTGCGAGCCTTTCTCAAGGACCGTGTAGCCACAGTGGGAATGGGCCCATATCGGTCAACAGACATTAAAGTTACCGGAGCGGGGACACCTCAGGGGTCGGTGCTCTCGCCGACGCTATTCAACATAGCTATGGCTAGACTACCCCAGCTACTGGAGAAGGTTGAGGGGCTATACTACGCGATATATGCTGACGATTTGACTCTCTGGACATGCACCGGCTCGGATGGAGACATTCAGGACCGCCTACAGACGGCGGTGGATATAGCGCAGGCGTACCTCGCGACTGGAGACCTCGAATGTGCGCCAAATAAATCAGAACTATTACTAATCCGACCCCGATGCAGCTATGAAACGCCAATTCCAGTGATTGAAGTGAAAATACAAGGCATACCAATTCCCACTCCACAAAGGGTCCGAATCCTTGGTTATCACCTACAATCCAATGCCAAAGCTCACTTCACGGTAGATCTCCTTGGTCGACAGTGCGAGCAAATCATCGGTATGATGAGACGTGTTAGTAACCGCCGCTCAGGACTCAAGGAAGCCGATATGCTGTGGTTGGTCAAGGCATGCATTATCAGCCGGCTAACCTATCACCTCCCATACCACAACCTCACGCTCTCTCAGACCAACCGTATAAACACAATTATTAGAAGAGCCGTTAAACAAGCACTCGGAATTCCTGTATATGCTTCCACGGAACGACTACTTGCTCTCGGGGTACACAATACCATCGAGGAACACATCGAACCACACAGGATGGCACAACTCGAGCGATTGAGACTGACCCCTACAGGCAGGCATTTGCTCTCACGGCTGGGCTACCCACAGCATTCACCCTCTACGCGAGAGCATGTCCCAGTCCCATCAAACATCCGAACCTTACTTACCATAGCGCCAATACCGCACAATATGCATCCAGAGCATCATAATGGTCGCCGGGATGCACGTGTTAGATACCTTCGGAAACTGCTCAACGCCCAGCCGGAGGGCACCGTCTATTATACCGACGCTGCCCACTATACTCTTGCGACCAGAAACAAAGAAAGACAAGTGTCGGTGGTGGCGGACGATCAGGGCAATATCGTCACCTCGTGTAGCGTCCAAACCGAGGCTACGCTCACAGGGGAGACGTTGGCCATAGCACTCGCCTTCAACCACATCGTCGGTCACATGAAAAGATCACCAAAACACGACCACATCATCATTACAGACTCACAAGACGCATGTCGAGCCTACCTCAGGGGTCATATACCTCAGGAAGCCAATCGCGCTCTCACCAGCACACGTATGCTCCCCGCCATTCCAAATCCCTCAATACCACGCATCAGGCTGATTTGGACACCTGCTCATGCCTCACTGTCGGGCAATGACCGCGCTCATGCGGCTGCCCGAGAGCTAACCTGCCGGGCAGCTGGCAGTGAGGCGAGCAACCCATATAGAGCCTCCCAGAATTTGCCCAACACATACCGGGACACTCTAGACTTTTACAGACTAGAGCGCTTGCAATATCACCCTCCTCCCAAATCTTTCTCCCGGAATGAAGCCGTATCCCTGAGACGGCTTCAAACCAACTCATATCCGAACCTCCTCCTTCTCAACAAGCTCTCCCCAACCTTATATCCCACCACCTGCCCAGGGTGCGGTGCACCACCGACGACGTTCCACGTCACGATTGAGTGCCAAAAACCCCCTAAGGATATCCCTCTTCTACAATCCCCCCAACCAACATATGCGCAGTGGGAGGCGATCCTCCGTCGCTCCGAGCCTCAGGTCTGGCTGGCCCTAATACGACGAGCACGAGCGGTAGCGACAGCCATTGGGGCCCTGAACTGAGGGCCCCAACCACATAAATCCTTTCACTTTATAATAAAGTTTCTTCTCTCTCTCTCGACCCGATGCCGCAAACAAACGAAAGTAATAAAAGAAAAGCACTCCTAGCAAAGAAAACAACAAAATAAGGAAGTTCGTCAGCGTCCGTAAAAGGGTTTAAGACGCACCACGTGGACCACTTCAGATCGTGCGCGGCGTCGCTGTGAATGCGAAATGCCGTCTGGCACGACCTCATAGTCCAGCGCGCCAATACGTCGGATGACCTTGTAGGTAGGGTCCGAAATATCGTCGCAGTAGTTTTTCACTGAGTCCTCGTCGGCGTATCGGGGTCCACACCCAAACACGGTCGCCGGGCTGGTACTCGACGAAGCGTCGTCGGAGGTTGTAGTGTCGGCTGTCGGTCCTCTGCTGGTTCTTGATCCGAAGGCGGGCAAGCTGTCGGGCTTCTTCGGCGCGCTGGAGATAGGTAGCGACGTCAAGATTCTCCTCGTCAGTGACGTGCGGCAGCATGGCGTCGAGCGTCGTCGTCGGGTTCCTGCCGTAAACCAGCTTAAACGGCGTGAGCTGTGTCGTTTCTTGCACCGCCGTGTTGTAAGCGAAGGTTACATACGGCAGGACCGCGTCCCACGTCTTGTGCTCGACGTCGACGCACATTGCTAGCATGTCGGCGAGGGTCTTGTTCAGGCGCTCCGTGAGACCATTCGTTTGCGGATGGTAGGCAGTTGTCCTCCTGTGGCTTGTCTGGCTGTATTGCAGAATGGCTTGTGTGAGCTCTGCTGTAAAAGCCGTTCCTCTATCAGTGATGAGGACTTCTGGGGCACCATGTCGCAGCAGGATGGTCTCGACAAAAAATTTCGCCACTTCGGCTGCGCTGCCTTTTGGTAGAGCTTTAGTTTCAGCGAAGCGGGTGAGATAGTCCGTCGCGACGACGATCCACTTATTCCCGGATGTTGACGTCGGAAACGGCCCCAACAAATCCATCCCAATCTGCTGGAATGGTCGGCGAGGACGTTCGATTGGCTGTAGTAATCCTGCTGGCTTTGTTGGTGGTGTCTTGCGTCGCTGACAGTCTCGACATGTCTTGACGTAACGGGCAACGTCGGCGGTCAGACGCGGCCAGTAATACCTTTCCTGTATCCTCGACAGCGTCCGGGAGAATCCGAGGTGCCCAGCGGTTGGATTGTCGTGTAGGGCGCGCAGTACTTCTGGACGCAGCGCTGACGGTACAACAAGAAGGTAACTGGCGCGGACTGGTGAGAAGTTCTTCACGAGCAGGTTGTTTTGTAGTGTGAACGAAGACAACCCACGCCTAAATGCTTTAGGGGCAACGTCGGTGTTCCCTTCCAAATACTCGATGAGGCCTTTTAGCTCCGGGTCTGCTCGTTGCTGTTCGGCGAAGTCTTCCGCGCTTATTATTCCAAGGAAGGCGTCGTCGTCCTCGTCGTCTTGCGGCGGGGGATCGATGGGGGCGCGTGACAGGCAGTCGGCGTCAGAGTGTTTTCTTCCGGACTTGTATATTACGGTGACGTCATATTCCTGCAGTCTGAGGCTCCACCGCGCCAGCCGTCCTGAAGGGTCCTTTAAGTTAGCTAGCCAACACAACGCGTGATGGTCGCTGACCACTTTGAATGGTCTCCCATATAGGTAAGGGCGGAACTTTCCTGTAGCCCAAATGATGGCGAGGCATTCCTTTTCAGTCGTAGAATTATTGCCTTCCGCTTTTGACAGCGACCGGCTAGCATACGATATCACCCGTTCAAGTCCGTCTTTCCTCTGGACTAGGACGGCACCGAGGCCTAGGCTACTGGCGTCAGTGTGGATTTCGGTATCGGCGTTCTCGTCGAAGTGTGCAAGTACCGGCGGCGCCTGCATGCGTCGTTTGAGTTCTTGAAATGCATCGGCCTGCGGCGTTTCCCACTTGAACTCGACATCACCTTTGGTTAGATGCGTAAGCGGCTCCGCGATGCGTGAAAAATCCTTGACAAAGCGCCTGTAGTAGGCACACATGCCAAGGAATCTACGCACTGCCTTCTTGTCGATGGGCTGCGGGAACTTTGCGATGGCAGCTGTCTTCTGTGGGTCGGGGCGTACTCCTGATTTGCTGATCACGTGGCCTAGGAACAGAAGCTCATCGTAAGCGAAGCGGCACTTTTCCGGCTTCAGATTGAGCCCTGATGACTTGATGGCTTCTAACACTGTCGCAAGCCGCCTAAGGTGATCGTCGAAATTTCCGGCGAAGACAACGACGTCATCCAGGTAAACAAGGCACGTCTGCCACTTCAGTCCGGCTAACACCGTGTCCATGACGCGCTGAAACGTTGCAGGCGCCGAGCACAGTCCGAATGGCATAACCTTGAACTCGTAGAGGCCGTCTGGGGTGATAAAGGCGGTCTTTTCGCGATCTCTTTCGTCGACTTCTATTTGCCAATAGCCAGACTTGAGGTCCATCGACGAGAAGTATTTAGCGTTACAGAGCCGATCCAATGCGTCGTCTATCCGTGGGAGGGGGTATACGTCCGTCTTCGTGATCTTGTTCAGACGACGATAATCAACGCAAAAACGTAGGGTTCCGTCCTTTTTCTTTACCAAGACTACAGGAGATGCCCACGGCTTTTTGACGGCTGGATGATGTCGTCGCTCAGCATTTCGTCGACTTGGTGCCGTATAGCTTCACGTTCTCGCGTTGAAACTCGATAAGGGCTCTGGCGAAGTGGTCGAGCACACTCTTCGGTTATAATGCGATGCTTTGCGACTGGTGTTTGTCCAATCCTTGATGACGTCGAGAAGCACAATTTGTATCGTCGAAGTAGACTTCTGAGCTGTTGCTGCTTAAGCGTGGGGAGGCTTGGATTAATGTCGAAGTCTGGTTCGGGGACTGCGGTCATCGGGGTAGATGCGGCAGAATCCGAGAGGTCAAACGCATTGCTGGTTTCCAGAATTTCCTCGATGTATGCGATCGTCGTGCCCTTGTTGATGTGCTTGAACTCCTGGCTGAAGTTTGTCAGCAACACTTCAGTTTTCCCTCCATGCAGTCGAGCGATGCCTCTTGCGACGCAAATTTCACGGTCTAGTAGTAGACGTTGGTCACCCTCGATGACGCCTTCTACGTCGGCAGTTGTTTTGGCGCCGACGGAAATGACAATGCTGGAGCGAGGCGGGATGCTGACTTGAGTTTTGAGCACGCTTAAGGCATGGTGACGACGAGAGCTCTCCGGTGGTATCGCTTGATCTTCAGACAGGGTTATCGACTTCGACTTCAGGTCGATGACTGCGCCGTGTAGGTTTAGGAAGTCCACGCCGAGAATGACGTCGCGTGAACATTGTTGGAGGATAACGAAGGTGGCAGGGTAAGTCCGGTCATGAACGGTAATTCTTGCCGTGCAGATTCCAGTCGGCGTAATCAGGTGTCCTTCAGCGGTCCGAATTTGAGGGCCTTCCCATGCAGTCTTAACCTTCTTCAACTGGGTGGTGATGTGTCCACTCATGACGGAGTAATCGGCCCCTGTGTCGACTAAGGCGGTGACTGCGTGGCCGTCGAGAAGCACGTCGAGGTCGGTGGTTCTTTGTCTTGCGTTACAGTTAGGTCGTGGCGTCGGATCACGGCTGTGTCGCGTTGACCTGTGGCTGATATGGGGCGTCGGCAGGTCGTTTTTCGTCGTCGTATTTTTTGCTTTCACACTTGGTCGGGACGGCGGCGTGTCGTTATGTCGTCGAGGTAGCTTCTTCGGCATCTTCGTCGGCGGCGGAGGATCTTCGTCAGTTCGACGAACAGCAACCGCACCTCCATCGGTTGCTGCTTTTAGTTTTCCGGATACGGGCTCGCTGACCGGCCCCGGGCTGGGCCAGTGTATGGACGGCGCTGCGGCGACAGGTAGCGGCCTGGTGACGGCGAACGGGACGGTCGTCGAGGGCTCCACTGAGTAGCGGCGAGGTAGTCGGCGATGTCACGAGGGCGTTCACCTTCCCGAGGGCGCGGTGCGTTGACGGCGAACCCTCGCAATCCCAGATCGCGGTATGGGCAACGGCGGTACACATGGCCGGCTTCCCCGCAGTGGTAGCAGAGCGGGTGGTGGTCAGGAGCGCGCCAAACGTCTGTCTTCCTCGGGTAGCTGCGCTGCGCGACGGGTGGGCGTGCTGGCGGCGGCGGCGGTGGTCGACGGAACTGCGGCGTTACAGGGCCCTGGCGCGGTCGTGGAGGGGGACCTTGACGGCGGGCGACGGCGGCGTAGGTCATTGCTTCTGGCTGAGGTTGCGGTGATCGTGGTTGCACCTCAGGCACTCCAAGCGATCACTGAACCTCTTCTTTGACGATTTCAGTGATTGGATCCACTTGGGACTGCGACCTTGGGTAGAACTTCTGCAGCTCCTCCCGTACGACCGCTCTGATAGTCTCTCGTAGATCGTCGGTAGCCAGTGATTGAACCCCGGCGTAGGTTGTAGAGTTCGTGCGGCGATCGAATTGCCGGTTTCGCATCTCGAGTGTCTTCTTGATGCTGGTGGCCTCGCGAAGAAACTCGTCGACGGTCTTCGGTGGGCTTCGTACCATTCCGGCAAAAAGTTCCTCTTTCACACCACGCATGAGTAGGCGGACTTTCTTCTCTTCGGGCATTTCGGGGTCAGCGTGACTGAATGGACGGCTCATTTCCTCCGTGAAGATCGCGGTTGTCTCATTAGGTAGCTGCACCCGGGATTCTAATAGCGCTTGGGCTCGTTCTCGGCGTACGACGTTTGCGAATGTCTGCAGGAAGCCGCTTCGGAACAGGTCCCAGGTCGTCAAGGTCGTCACGTCCTGGCAGCTTCTTCCAATGCGAAGAAGACATATCGCAGTTTGTCGTCATTGTTCCAGCTATTAAACGTAGCGACCCTCTCATGTGTTTCCACCCAGCTTTCCGGGTCCTCAAATGTGGAACCGCGGAACGTCGGTGGTTCCCTGGGCTGCTGCAGCACGATGGGGGACGCTGGGGCTGCCATTGGGGTTGCTTTGGCCACAATCTTCTTGGTCTTCTCAAGTAGAAGTCCGTGCTCCGGGGGTAGCTGTTGAAGACGGCGGCTTGCTCGATGGTCCGGGACTACGTTGGTGTCCTTTTTGCAGTCCGGGCTTGGATCACGGCTTGTCGGGGGCGTCTGGTACATGGACAAAAAGCACCTCCACCAGATGTCACGTGGTAGTGACGCCAAAGAACACAGTAGCAGTACTGTGAAAGACAAAACTAGCTTTTATTGGGCGAACCTGTGCCCACAAAACAGGCTACACTTAAAGCACAACGATAGCGGCGAACACAGTCGGCGATCGTCGAAAATCTGCTCAGTGGGTCAAGTGCGTCGGTTTTTATGCAGCAGCCATCGAATGTTCCAGACTAATCGCTGGGACCCACATGCCTTCCACAAAGTTCTACAACATTCGATTCACGCGATGAAATCAGAAAACACAAGGTTCGGCGACAACAAACAGCGGATAGAAGCATCGATAACTTTCCAGAAACTTCGGATACATGCAGACGCGTCCAGCGCTGTGCGATAACATTTGTTAGCCGGCGAATGTGGTCGCCCGTTAAATATAAGTACACGTGTCAATATTATGTCCTTCATTAATACCATGTCTCTCACATCTGCCCCAGCACACAGTTTCAGCTAAGGACATATTTGTTAATACGGGCCGTGCAAGGTCTAAATGACGCAGTCCGACATGAGAAGCAACTTCTAGACATGCTATTCGAGAAAATTGTCAATGCCAACATGCATTGACAATTTGACATTGACATTGACATGCCAGCATGCAACATGTGACTGCGAAATTTTTCATGTAACACGGCTGTCCCAAACGGTGTACAGGACAGAAACGTCTTGCTCGCACGATATTAGGTTGACTTGCCGAATTATAATGCTCATACTTCATGCCGCACCAAACTTATTATTCCGAAAATTCTATATTTCGGATAATTGAGATCATTGTATTGTAGGGTCAAGCACAGAACTAGCGAAAAACTTCGTGCTCTGCAATGATGTGCAGCCCACAACGTTATTATGTTCTAAACTATCCTTGTTCTATGTTCTGGAAACGTAGGGCCACCAATAAACAAATTTCTGGCAGCATTTACTTGCAAGACTAAAATAAAAAGTGAGAATTTGTAGAATTTGAGCCTCGGTTAGTGCACGTAGTATAGTTCACTGTATAGGCGAAATAAATTTCTTGGTACCAATATTTTTCCTATATATTCCCGGTAGTGAATGGGTACATTAAAATAAGGCATACACGAGACAAAGGAAGAAAAAATTAATCCACTCCCCGAGTGTTAGCATCCTCGCGTACTCTAGATTTGGGCTATTTACCCGCCGTGGTTGCTTAGTGGCTATGGTGTTGGGCTGCTAAGCACGAGGCCGCGGGATCGAATCCTGACCACAGCAGCTGCATTTCGGTGGGGGCGAAATGCGAAAACACCCGTGTACTTAGGTGCACGTTAAAGAACACCAGGTGGTCGAAATTTCCGGAGCCCCTCACTGCAACATGCCTCATAATCAGAAAGTGGTTTTGGCACGTAAAACCCCTTTACATTTAATTTGAGCTATATCGTTCCTGCACATGTGCAATGTCGAGCGAACGGTTTCCGGTGCGCTCTGAATATAAGCGCGCGCCTAAAGGTCATTATTGTGCGTGTCGGGGAGAACTGGGCTCTACTTTTGCCGTTCGCAGTCCTCACAGCGAGGCAATGTTTTGTTGTTCCTTTCTGGTAGTGCACATGAACGAAAATACATGCACGCACTTTGCAGCAGACTCTGCTCTTGTGCGCTAGTGACCGAAGTTAGACTGAGCACACAGCGCTTTCTTTGGTGTTGCCACCTTTGCCATCACTTTCGCGCCCTCACTTCTTGGTGGTGGCTGAACGACAAAAGGTTATAAAAGGCGGCCGTCTTTCTTTCTGTCGTTACTGGACTGTACGGAGATAGCGAGTGTAGATGGCGAGGCGGCTGGAAAAAAAGGTGGGCTAAGAGAGGATAGCACTAGTTTACGAATACCTAGACCCCTGATTGGCTCAGAACTGTTACCCTTTGACAGCGTAGATGCACTTCGTGTTTTTCGTTTATCGTAGGCAACCGCAGCGAGCACTTTACGCCTGGCACTATTTCAGGATAAGCGGTGCGGACATTAGCTCGGCACACTCTTCATCACAGCGTGGCCTACCGCCTGTTAGCTCCCGGCGGCCAGCGTATCCCTTATCGCCCCGAAGCCACTGAGGCTCTTGGAGCGTGATATATAGCTCAAGGCAGAAGGACTGCTTGCTTTGTAGTCCTCGTCCTGTCATCTTTTGTTGGCACAAAAGATGGAGCCTGGTAAAATGCGGGCTTTATCGCACAGTTCTTTGATGGCGTTGTCCGCATTTTCTCTTTTCTTTAAATATCGCAAAATTGCCAACGCGTTACACGGATAACGGTCGTTTGTGTTGCTGCTTTCTGCAAAGATTCCTTATAAGTTTAGCAGGGCAGGCACATAATAAAGACACGCAAAACGGCACGTGTTAAATTTGGTGAACGAAATGATAGAATGTGGAAGCGAATTTTTAGAATAAGAAAATTCAATTGTTTTCAATGAATGGTTGCCTGAGAGTTGGATATCCATGATTCTTTAATTGATCACGTAATTAGGTGCAATTCCGCGAAACAAATGCGTCCTCGGCATGTTAGTTTAAAGGTTTGGTAACCCGTTAAAACTAACATGCCGGTGATGAGGAGGACGCCTTTGACGAAAATAGGTCTTCCTATCGAAACGTTGGGCAGCCTTTTTGACACACCTTATGCCTGTTTATAACCTTTACACCACAAGACAACCAGGCGGTTTTAAGGCCGTGCTGGCCCCCGTGTTAGTCAGAACCGCTCGAGACACGGATGAAGGCCTCCCCACATTAAGAGTTTCGGCTGACCTTTTCTGGCGTTGCGTCTGTCGGCGTCGTCGCATGAACGCCGCCAGAAAAATAGGCGCGGTTCAGAGAAAGCGTCCAGCCACACGGGCGGCATCCTGACACGCGGTAATTGCTCTGCGCTCATCGAGCCGCTTTCGCTGGCGGTGGCGAGATCTGCTGCTTTAAGATCTGCTGCTTGAGCGCGCCACCCGCGGCGTCGACGCCGAGCGACGCCGGGTCACGAAACGCCGGGAAAACGCTGAATGTGCACGGGGCCGCATTAAGAGTCACGACCATGTACCAATGAACTCAATACCAGCTTTTATACTTTTTTTCGTCATCGCCATGTCCGGCTTCGGCAACGTTTCCTGATTCTTGCGCTGAAGAACCACCTCAACCGGTAGAGATCGTTTCAGCTGTAACAAACCTGTATTTTAGTTCATATTTTATATTGGTATTGACGTCGCACCTGCTCTTACATGTGGATGTCGTTAAAAGTAATTATGTGATTCCAGAGGTTATGGACCGCATTATAATCCACCATGCTGACACGAGACGTGTTTTATGCTTTTTTTATCGAAACGACCTATGTGGTATGCATTGTATGGGTGATTCTGAATCATATGCGCCCTTTTCGCTTGAATATCAGCCTACAACTGCACTACCTGCGCGATCGGCCAACAAAAAGGTTATTTTTGTCTTCCGGTTCCCACGTGGGAGCGGCCCGCTTCCTGGAGACTCACGATCTGCACGACTTCATTAATGTTTTGCCATACCATACCATACGGACATGACAAATGCATAAGGGGTAGAGGTATAGAGCTTCGCTGTAAAGCGCTGGTTGATTTGGCGTGGAATGACGCCATGTCGCAATCATCCTCATCAGCCTGTTTCATGTCCACTGCAGGACGAAGGCCTTTCCGTGCGATCTCCAATTACCCCTGTCATGCGCCAACCGATACCAACTAGCACCCGCGAATTTCCTAATTTCATCGCTCCAACTAGTCTTCTGCCCTCATCGACTGCGTTTCCCTTCTCATGGTACCTATTCCGTAACCCTAATGGTCTAACGGTTATCTAACCGGTGCATTACATAACCTGGCCAGCTACATTTTTTTCTCGTGATGTCAACTAGCATATCGTCTATACCCGTTTGCTCTTTGACCCAAACCGCTCTCTTTCTGTCTCTTAACGTTATGCCTAGCAGTCTTCGTTCCATCGCTCTATGCGCCGTCCTTAACTTGTTCTCAATCTTCTTTGTCAGTCTCCAATTATCTGCCCCATATATCAGAACTGGTAAGATGCACTGCTTGCACACCTTTCTTTTTAATGATAATGGTAAGCTTGCAGTGAGCAGCTGACAATGTCTGCCGTATGCGATCCAACCCATTTTTATTCTGCTATGAATTTCCTTCTCATGATCAGTGTTCCCAGTGATTAATTGACCTAGGTAAGCGTACTTCTTCACAGACTCCAGAGGCAGACTGACGATCCTGAACGCCTGTTCCTTTTCCCGGCTGTTCATCATTATCTGTGTCTTCTGCATATTAATCTTCAACTGTACGCTTACACTCTCTCTGTTAAGGTCTTCAATCATTTGTTGTAACTCGTCTGCATTGTTGCTGAATTGAACAATGTCATCGGAAAACCGATGGCTGCTGAGGTATTCGCCGTCGATCCTTCCTCGCAAGCCTTTCCAGTTTAATAGCTTGAATACTTCTTCCAAGCACGCAGTGAATAGCATTGGAGAGATTCTGTCTCCCTATATGACCCCTTTCTTTATAGGTATCTTTCACCTTTTCTTGTGTAGAATTAAGGTAGCTGAAGAACCTCTGTAGATATTTTCGAAGGTGTTAACGTAAGCGCTCTGTACTCCTTGATTACGTAATGCCTCTATGACTGATGGTATCACTACTTAACCAAATGTATTTTCATAATCTATGAAAACCATATAGAGAGATCTTGAATATAGAGATCTTGAAGAATTGAATATAGGTAAGACCTTTAATCAGCCTAGACTTGAGGAGGAAACGCAAGAAAGTGGCACATAAGAAGCCGATCAATGAGTTAGCGGTAAGCGGGAAAATAGAGGAATTCCGGATCATACTACACAACAGGTATGCGGCTTTAACTTAGGAAGAGTACCTTAGTATCGAAGCAATGAACGACACTCTTATGGGCATCATTAAGGAGTGTGCAATAGAAGTCGGTGGTAAATTACTTAGACAGAATACCGGTAAGCTAGCGCAGGAGACGAAATATTTTTTAAGAAACGCGAATGTATGAAAGCCTCTAACCCTACAGCTCGAACAGAACTGGCAGAACTTTCCAAGTTAATCAAGAAGCATAAGATAGCTGATATAAGGAAGTATATTATGGATAGAATTGAGCATGCTCTCAGGAATGGAGGAAGCCTAAAAGCAGTGAAGAAGAAACTAGGAATAGCAACAATGAAACGTATGCGTTAAGAGACAAAGCCGGTAATATCATTACTTATATGGATCAGATAGTTCAAGTGGCTGAGGAGTTCTATAGAGATTTATACAGTACCAGTGGCACCCACGACGATAATGGAAGAGGGTATAATCTAGAGGAATTTGACATCCCACGTGTAACGCCGGAAGAAGTAAAGAAAGCCTTGGGATCTATGCAAAGGGGAAGACAGCTGGGGAGGATCAGGTAACACCAGATTTGTTGAAGGATGGTCGGTAGATTGCTCTAGAAAAACTGGCCACCCTGTATACGCAATGCCTTATTACCTCAAGCGTACCGGAATCTTGGAAGAACGCTAACACAATCCTGATCCATAAGAAAGGGGACGCCAAGGACTTGAAAAATTATAGACCGCTCAGCTCAGTGTCCGTTGCCTACAAAGTATTTACTAAGTAGTTGCAAATAGAATCAGGAGCACCTTATACATCTGTCAACCGAAGGATCGGGCAGGATTTCATAATGGCTACTCAACAATAGACCCTATTCACACTATCAGCCTGGTGATAGAGAAATGTTCGGAATATAACCCCTATATATAGCTTTCATTGATTACGAGAAAGCGTTCAGTCGAAACCTCAGCAGTCATGCAGGCATTACGGAATCAGGGTGTAGACGAGCCATATGTAAAAATACTGATAGATAGCGGCTCCACAGCCAGTGTAGTCCTCTCTAATGAAAGCAGCAAAATCCCAATATATGAGGGCATCTGGCAGAGATACGAGCTCTCCATTGCTATTCACAGCGTGTTTGCAGGAGGTATTCAGAGACCTGATTTGTGAAGACTTAGGGATAACAGGTAATGGAGAATTCCTTAGTAACTTGTGATTAGCTGATGATATTGCTTTGCTTAGTAACTCAGGGGGCCATTTGCAATGCATGCTCACTGACCTGGACAGCTCATATCTTTTATTTTAGATCTTTTCAGACTGAAATAATAAAGTGCGAAACACTAACAAGAGATCATCGCATGCAAGAGGCCGCGTTTCTACCAGAAAGCCCGCCTTTGCGCGTAGTGTTCGCGCCAGCGTTTCCCGGTAAACATTAGGGTTAAATAAGATGCAGTTGGCGCGAAGCGTGAAAAATAGTCAGAAATCTTTTAATATTATCGCATTCCACTCTTAAATGCAAAACTTGAGCATCCTCCAAATCTTTATCGAAGTTACAAGAATAGAACTGCCACAGCAATGCTCTCCAGTGTTAATAAAAAAGTCTCCACTGAGGCCTAAATTTCTATAGATTAAATGCACGAAACAATATTTTTCTATTTTTTGGAAAAAAAAGGAAAGACACATATAGACATGGAATATTAAAATCACTAATTTCAATGCAGAGACCACATTGAAAGCCTAGGCATCTATCATGCTTAGTACGTCATCATCATGAAGTTAGCTGCTGCCAATTGCCAGACCGATATATTTCTTACGCATTCATTTTTGGTACATATAATGTGTGGATCCCTTTCTCTGCTGATAATTCGTCAATAGAAGAATACATAGATTCGCACTAAGCTGTAATTTCATTTTTGGGATTGCAATAATGCCACATGGCATTCTTGCACCTATTGTTTAATATATACAGATGTTACAAAACATGCTGTACTTTTCTATTCAGCAGGGCTGCTGTTTCACTTATTTTGAAACAGCAGCGAGCAGTTGCAGTTTGACTTGCAATTTCTCGAAACTGGTGCCAGACAGATTTATGGCAAATTGATATGCTTTCAGTACTGCTTGATGTAAATCTTCAATGACATGTCCCCTAAAGAAATAAAGAAAACTAATTAGCAAAATTTTGTCCCTAAATAATTGTACTGACATCGGTGCAAATTCTGATGTCGGTCGCCGCTATGAAACTTTCACAGCAATAAAATGCCATTGTGTCTCAAGACCTCAACGTTTATTTATTTTAGACAATGAGTCATGTGCAAGACTTTTGGGCCTAGTCCCTCCGGCCATATTTAGGAACCTTTATTTTTGTGATCCTTCATATTTTGGGCAGCAACACGATTACGCCACTGCCGAAAATTTACACCTGCAGCAAAGTGAAATACACTGGTTACATCAATCTTAGCTACGTCGGTCTGGTTTAGCTCTGCGCCAATATGGGGGTGTGGCCCTTACACGGATGCGGCCCTTGCACGAGTGTATCAGTAGTCACCTAGCCTACCTAGAGTGTATAGTAGTCACCTAGTAAGTTTACGTTTACTGCAATCAATCATTTTTTCCTCTCTCTTCTCTGCTTTCTTTCTCCTCATTAAAACGACTAAATCTGTATTGCGCGCCTGTATCGACCCCGGCTCTTTCGATTTGGTACAGCCCCCAAGTGGCTGTACCATGCAGGCCGCTCACGTTTACGCCTCCACCCCTCCGCCCGAGCGCCATAGGGGGCCTGCAAAAATCCAAATACTGGACAAGCGGAAACTCTCTATTGACCAAAGTGGTGCCATAACGCAGCGTTGAAATTACCACTACGGGCCTTAAATGCCTGTATCCTCAGGAGAGAGTATCCTCCTGAAGTTGGTCACTAATAGTTGTTGACATTCGGTCGATCTATTGAAATAGAGTTTTTATCAAGGGCTGCTCAGTGAGTTGCGCTAGTTCATTGCGGTGACGTTTGGTCAATGCACGAAGAGTCAATGTCCTAAACTCATGTGCATTCGCGGTAGGACGCGCGCGTGAGGACTTGCAAGACCGCGTGTACGAAAGGTTACAATACAGAAAGACTACGTCTACCTATATTAAAGCCTATTATGGACCTTTTAATTTATAGGTGCAAAAAATTTTGAGAACAAGCCCCTTTGTTAAACGCTGCTTGAGTAAAGGTAACAGTGTCATTGCTATATTATAGGTGCACAAATTTGCAAGAATATGCCCCCCTTATTAAAGGTTACTTGAATAAAACTTACTATCTAACTATTATTTATAATTGCGAAAAAATTGCCAGGATATGCCGCTTTATTCATTGTTACGTGATAAGGGTGGAGAAACATCTCGGCGAAGTAAGGCAATAGGGTAAAGTGCTTTTAGCAACATATAATGCCACACCGTAAGCAAAAATCAGCCGACATGGGCATACTGTCGGCGCCCCAAAACCTCCCATGCCTCAGTCACTTACTCCGTCGTAGTGGAGTGAAGACGGTATATGTCGTCATTATACTCCCGTGGCTAAGTAACGCAGTATAAAAACGCTTGACTTGCTTATACTTCCCACGGAGTTTCAGGTTACGTGCATAGGAACTCCCCATGGGAGCTTTAAATATCATTTTCTTTTGTAGCGATGGCCATGTGTGTGTGAGCGCGTCTGTGTGAAGCTCCAGTGCCTTTGCTGGTAATATCATATGAGCATTTACCGAGTGAGCGAATCATCAGTACACCGAGCACCTGCAACGGCCGATTAGTGTTTTGTGTGTCTGTCAAGGTTCTTCGCACCGCTCAAACGCTTCCAACATCTTTCTCGGATTGTACGCTTGAAAATCCGCCATTACGCTTTCAGTGTCCTATGTCCCATAACTCCATCTAAAACCACGGTTCACCAGGGGAGTAAAATGTTTACTCCACCTAACCGGAGTATATTAACCTGCCATCGGGGAATGCGTTAGAGGACAAGTCATTTACTTCCATCTCGGCTCATTTTCGCTTACAGTACAAAAGAATAGCGAATAAGTCCCGCAGAAAGTCCTCTGGGATTTGTCTAAGTATGCGTAAGCATTGTGCCGCTTGCTCGACTCCACGCAGCCCGCTGTCATTATGAATGTTATGAAACTTCATTCGACCAGTATAATCGACAGCGCTGCGGTGACACGAACACCTGCGGACGGCAGTGCAAGGTCAATCGATCACGCATGCAAACTACTGGAGATTGCGACGCCAGGGGCACTGATGACTTTCCGATCACTATAAACTGTTATCCCTCTTTAGTGCCTCATCCATCCAGGGCAAACCATTATTAATCGGAATCAACCGCACTCCGGCGCCGGCTGCATATGGCGCGCCCACGCGGGCCCTATATTGAAAGCGATGTGCGAGGAGACAGTCTCGCGCTGAAGCGAGACGCCAGGTCCCCTACCTTGGAAGCAATCTGTGATGAGGGTCGAGAGCAGCAAGTGATGATAGCTTCGTTAGCTCTGTGTTCCCACCGCTTAGTTCGCGTTGAAGCGAGAGACAGCACGAAGCTGAAATAGCTCGCTGCTTCGCGCCCTATATTGAATGCGACCGTCTTACGGAACGGAAAGACGGTTTTTACTGTTGGGTAAGCATATAAATGCGTACGCTTTTAAAAGGGATAGGAACACTGCTTGGCTTTCACAATTCGAGCATTTTACCTCAGAAAATGAAGGTGCCTTGTTCCGCTGGGATATATTGAAGATTGCATGAGCTGCAAAGGAAGAAGAGTGGAGTTGAACGTTGGCGTAAGTTTGAATCTGAGAAGTTCAAGCGTTTTGTTTGGGAATTGGGGAATGAAGTAGATATCAAGCAACATATCACAAGGTATTATTTCCCGCATTTGATCAACTTTGTATTCGGCTTATTGTTGCATATTTCAAGTATGAAAGTTATTCCAAGTTGCGCGAACTTTCAAATTATTTTGAAAGCGCACGCAGATTTCTAATATATGCTACTGCACAGGTCTACTTGCTCCAAATTTTATGATAATTGCATAGCACAAAGGCTTCGTTCGGTTACTGGCGAACGGTAGTGAAAAACTGAGATACAACACAAGTAGTGAAAAAGCTGTCGTGCAATGATTTGATAGCGTCAAAACAACAGTAGATCTTGTAAACGCTGTCCGTAATGACTTTAGTTAGGCTGCAAGCATCTCAGAGTTCCGTCATGTGCTAACGTGGGCAATCCATATTATGAAAGTAATTTTATTTTCGAATACCGATAAAACATTTATTGGCGTCCATTCAATATTCGAGGGTAAGTCTAAAGTGAGCAGTGGTTATGCTGTCTGAAAGCGCAGGGCCTAAAGTCAAAATTTTATTTCCTTTGTTTGAAAGCCCTGCAACAATACTAGAAGGTATACAAGCAGACCCTACGCCATCAACAGCAGGGGATGCGCTTCTCGTACTAAGGTCATATAAGTTAGACGTTCTATGCTGCATATAGACCCAACGCTAGTAGTGGGCAACGAGATATGCTATAAAACTGCAGTGATATTCGACAGCTTCGTAATGGCACAGAAAGCACAGCCCCGGCCCCAACTGCCTTCAAGCAGCACCTGATCAGAAACCCCGACTACGGACAGGCCGGTCAGTGCTTCAACGACCGGGCAAGGCATCACAATAGTTTCGTTCGAAAAGGACACGGGAGCCACCCGGCTGAACACTGCCGGAGTGTGCATGAGTACGCGTATTTGCTAACACAATGTTTGTTTCAATGGACAAATTTACGTCAACTATGCAAGCTGTGAATTGTGGTGTACTAAAAAGGCAGTATCCTCGGACCGTACCTTTTTAATATCTACAATAATGATCTGGTCACCATTGATAGTAATGCTCGTTTCATAATATATGCAGCCGACATCACTATGCTCTTTAAAGGCGATAGCATTAATAACTTGGCAGTACAGTTGAGAACCTTTCTGAACAAGCTGGAAACTTCGTAGGACACAAATGTGTTGAATACTGGTGTTAGAATATCAAAGGCAGTATGTTACCCCACAAAGAGAAATAAAAAATGGGACCTTACTGTTCACTTATCGTACAAGGGAGAAATTACAGAAATTGTAATGAATGAATGTAAAGTTTTTATTGGCGCAAGGGCCAGATATGGCCAAAGACCGCCAGGTCTGCGGTGATGAGATTGCAATGTAGGTATGAGATCTATGAAGTTGGTGTGGCGTGGCTGTAAAGGGGCCTTAAATATAGTCGCTGTATAGTGCGTAAAATCTTTCTGTAATAAGATTATGTCGATGACAAATGACGTGTTCTATGAGCATTAAAATCCATCGTAAATGAATGATGCAGAATAGAAAATATATGAGATAGTAAAATTACCTGGAGCACTGCTGCCTCACCGGGGCCTTGAAACACAAGGGCCTAGAGGCGCGTGCGATACGAAAGAGCTATCACAGCGGCATCCTCAGAAGAGAGGACCCGCTACGAACATGTGGCGCTAAAAACATGCAAGACAACATCTTTCAGAAAACTTAGGACTGCATTGGTGTCAAATAAAGGTTCTGGGCCGAGTAGCATTACGGGATGTAGGGGGATGTGCTGCCGGTATGCTAGGGAAAAATGTTTCCTTCTATCAGATTCGACTTCCCGACACTCCAGGAGGACGTGGAGGACGGTCAGCTTCTCCCCGCATCTACCGCAGGTTGGAGGATCAATTTCCGTGAGTAAATAGTTATGCGTGCCAAATGTGTGTCCTATTCTGAGGCGACAGATTAGGACATCTGTTCGCCGTGATTTTGTTACGGAGGGCCAAGAACCTAACTGTGGCTTTATCACGTGCAGTTTGTTATTTACTTCTGCGTCCCACTTACGTTGCCAGTGGTTTCGCAGTTTCCTTCTTAAAAAAGGCTTCAGGTCTGTGACAGAGACCGAAGCAGTAGGATTAACTGTATGCAGTGAAATTGATGTGGCCATCTGGTCTGCTAGAACGTTACCCTCGATGCCGCTATGTCCAGGCACCCAGCATATTATGACATGCTGGTTAGGCATATACGCTCTACAGAGAGTGGAATAGAGCTCAGTAATTACGGGGTTTCTGTGTTTACAGTGTGACTTCAAGGCTTTTACGACGCTTAAAGAGTTTGTATATAAAATTGTTTTTTGAATATTTGATTTTCTGATGTGTTTCACAGCCGACAATAGTGCATGGGCTTCAGCCGTAAATATACTTGTTTCAGGGTGCAGTACACCAGATTCCGAGAAGGATGGACCAATGGCTGCGTAGGACACCCCGGCATGCGACTTAGAAGCGTCTGTGTAAAACTCTGTGCACGAGTACTTGTACTGGAGCTCCAAGAAATGCATTTTGATATGTGTCTCTGGGGCATGTTTAGTGACCTCTAGAAAGGATGTGTCACACTCTATCTGCTGCCACTCCCAGGGCGGTACTAGCTTAGCTGGAGGCATTAGGCGTTGTTCGAGAACTGGGACATTCATTTCCGTGCTAAATTCTCTTGCACGCAGTGAGAAAGGAAGTCTCATAGAGGGTCTTTTATGAAAAAGTGTTTCACCCGTCAAGTCGTTAGCGGTTGTGAAACACGGATGTTCCTTATTAGAGCGAACCTTGAGAAAATACGTTAAGCTGATGTTGGTTCTCTGAAGATTGAGTGGCCACTCATCCAACTCTACATTGTGGGGGTTCCACTCTGCGTGCGGCTAGGGCTGAAGGCGAGCTCCGGATCTAGCCCCACGCAGTCGCTTCGTGGTACTCCCAACCCGTAGCGCGGGAATCGCGGCTACGCCGGGTTCGGACGAATAAGGCAACCAGCGGTGTCAACGGTAACAACGTTTATTGCTATTAGCAATAGCGAACACTCGCAGAGGGACGTCCTCTCCGTAATAGTAATAAATAGTCTGGCCTCGTTGCCCGGGATAGTCAGGCAACGTGGTCACTCACGGGTAGCAGCAGGTACTCCAGTCCGGCAGGTTATCGGTCCGGCCTCAGAGAGAGAGGGTCTCCCCCGGTCGCGCTGTTTTGTACCTTTTTAGCTGGGCGAGGGGAATGTCCTCCTCGCCCGTCAGCTGCCTGCCCGCGAGTCGCGGAGGAAGGGCGCGTGCGCGTCGCGAGAGCGAGGGAGAATAGGGAGAGGGCATAGTGCGCCTCTCCCCCGTCTATGCCGGCTCTCGACGCGACGGCGCGGGGGAAGATGGGCGCGTGTGCTCCCCACATCCTCCTCCCCTTAAGAAGCCCCCCGTACGTTGATGCTGGCACCTAGGTACGCCCGAAGGGTTCGGGCGCCCGTTTGCTAAAGTTCCCGCCAAGGTTGACGATCAAGGCAGCGTTGCACACGCCGGCTTTGAGCGTCGGGCTTGCGTTGCTGTAGCCCTCAGGTGGCAGATACTTGATGCCGACTCGGTGTCCAGTCAGCGGCACTGCTCGGGCTTGCGAGGCGGATCGTAGTCCCGGCTCGAAGGCGACTCTCCGTGCCGCGCCCCAGGTGTCGGCTGCACAAGCCGGGCGGTCGCTTGCTGGGCGCCGGGTAGTGGTTCATGCGGCTGCAAGGCCAGCGTAGCGCTGCCGGTGCGTCAGTTGTAGCCGCGAGTACTGCAGGCAGTTCGCACGGCCGTGTCTTGTTTCCTGCTTCAGAAAATTGGATTAGTCCACTGCACGGAACGAAATTGTGATAAGCAGCATGACTGGCCGGATCCGGGAACACCGTCAACGCCCGTTACAAAGGGAATGGTCGTCCGCATCATCGGCTCACAGCACACCGCACTGGCCCTCGCAAGTCTTTAGTCAATGCACACACCGCATGCAAACACGTTGAATCGTTCACGCCACATCCCCGTCGTAGTCTGTGTGGTTGCTTGAAGACTGGAACGACGGCTCGTCGTCAATACTCTGCGCTCTGCTGTCGCTAGACGTTCGCTTCCCGGCAGGAACTAACAAGGTGCCAGCACGGCCCGGACTTACGAATAGTCCTCGCAGTCATCGGGCTACGCAAATATAGCCGTCGGATCACTTCCGCCTGCTACGCAAGTTGTAGCGCGGCTGTGGGCTCGCCGTTCGATTCTGGCTGCTCTCACTCACCGACCGCGGTTGAGGGAGGGTCTGATCTTCATCCCACTGCTCATCACGCGGCACGTAGCGTTTCAGGTCGCATACGTGTACCGGCCCGCCGATCGGCTTCCCTTTCATGCTCTCGAGCCGGTAAACAAGCGAGGAAACCTTCTCTCGCACTTGATACGGCCCGGTCCACTTCGGCGCCAGCGAGGCAGCGAACTGTTTGCTAGAATCGCTGAGAACGTGCTGGCGTCGAAGCACCAGATCGCCCACTTCGTAGCGGACGTTCCGATGCGAGCGGTCGTACTGCGCCTTCTGTTGCGCCCTAGCAGTGCGAAGATTACGGCGTGCTTTGTGTAAAGCTTCCGTCAGCTTGTCACGTAGGTGCGTCGCGTATTCAGCTCGTGCTGCCGGCGCGACCGACATTCCGCTGCGATCCGCGAGAACTCTATC
Source organism: Dermacentor andersoni (assembly GCF_023375885.2). NCBI lineage: Eukaryota > Metazoa > Arthropoda > Arachnida > Ixodida > Ixodidae > Dermacentor > Dermacentor andersoni. The sequence goes on from NC_092815.1 coordinate 243,339,770, forward strand.
CATCGGATTCGGCAGCTCTCTCCCCAGGTTGAGAGAAGAAGGCGCGTACCCAGTCGAGCGGTTCACTGTCGATCGCAATGCAAACCCGATCTCTGGAAGGTAGGTATCCCAGTCCTTATGTCTTTCAGAGAACGCGACAAGCATGTGCTTAATGTTGCGATTGACCCGTTCAGTGGGGTTCGACTGAGCATGGTAAGTTGTCGTTTTCTTGTGCTTAATGCCAAGTGCAGCGCACGAGTCGACGAAAACCTTCGCGGTGAAGTAGGACGCATTGTCCGTTATCAACTGCTCCGGAAAGCCAAATCTAGTGAAAACCTCTATCAACTTATCCATGATCACTCGTGCCGTCAGTTTTCGCAAGGGGAAAAGTTCGACCCATTTACTGAAGTGATCTGTGACTACAAGCAAGAATTTGTTCCTGCTCGGTGTGGTGGGATACGGTCCCATGACGTCACACGCCGCGATTTGCCAGGGAGTCTGGCTGTCGATAGGCTGCATGAGGCCGGGCGGTCGTCCACCTCGGGGATTCACGCTTTGGCACATATGACATGAGCGGGCGTAGCGCATCACGTCCCGTTTCATGCCTGGCCAGGTAGCGAGGCGACACAACTTAACGTAAGTCTTGGGGCCGCTCGCGTGCCCAGCGATACACGAGTCGTGAAAGTAGCGTAGCAGTGCTCCTCGCAACGCGCGCGGTATCACCACCTTAAACGGCTCACTTGTGTCGTCCTCGGTGGGAATATACCTCAGCAGGAGGCCGTCGGAATTCAGCAGATAAGAATCCAGCGCACTCACAGCATTACCAGCTGATCCCGAGCGCTTAGCACCGACAGCAATACCAGCTGCCTCCATGTGTGCGGCGGCCGCGCCACCCTGCTCCCGGAGCTCGTCGAGCACTTTTCGACAAAACGGGTCCTTCTGCTGAGCCTCGAACAGCACCTCTCTGCTGAAGACGACTCCTGCGGAACCGACAACATCTACGTGGTTCACGCTCTCGCCCAGGATCGACGGTTGTTCCGCGTCCCTTACTTGGGCCTCTCCATCGCCTCGGACTGGCGCTCGCGAAAGTGCGTCAGCTGCGGCATTGCTTTTTCCTTTGCGGTAGCGCACGGTGAAGTCGTAACGCTGCAGCAGCAGTGCCCAACGCGCCAGGCGGCCACTCGGCTCGCTCAAGCGCCTCAACCAAGTGAGAGCCATGTGGTCAGTCTCAATCTTGAATGCCACTCCATCGACGTAATAGTCGAACTTTCGCAGAGCGAAAACTATCGCGAGGCACTCCTTCTCTGTCACCGAATAGTTCCTTTCGGCCGGCGTCAACGAACGACTCGCGAACGCAACCGGTCGGTGAGTGCCTCCGTGCTCCTGAAGCAAAATTGCCCCTAAGCCTAGGTCGCTCGCGTCCGTTTGAATCACAAACTCCCTATTCAAATCGGGCAGCTGCAATTCGGCCGTGTCAGCGAGCACCTTCGTGAGGCCACGCAGTGCCGCCTCCTGCTCTTGGCCCCAAGTCCACCGTTCGTCTTTCCTCAAGAGCTTTGTCAAAGGCGCTTGCACTGCCGCGCAGTCTGGAATGAATTGGCGATAAAAGTTCACCAATCCCAGAAAGCGCCTTAGTTCGCCGATATCTTTCGGCGACGGGTACCTCAGTATAGCCTCGAGCTTATCCTCACTCGGCAGGATGCGGCCGTTGTCCAGCGTGAATCCCAACAGCGCTATTCTACTCGCAGCTATCTGAGCTTTGTTCGGGTTCAACGTGATACCCGCGGACCTCAGCCTGTCTAGGACGTCTCTCAAGTGGCGCAAGTGCTCCTCGAATGTTTTCCAATAAACCACTATGTCGTCCAGATATGCGAGGGCATGTTGCCACTTCGCGTCTCCTAGCACTCGGTCCATCAACCTTTGATATGTAGCGGGAGCTCCGACCAAACCAAAAGACATTCTCTTAAATTGAAAGAGCCCCCGGTGACAAGTGAAAGCCGTTTTCTCTTTGTCACGCTCGTCCATTTCGACCTGAAAGTATCCACGACTAGCGTCGAGCGTCGTAAAGTACTTCGCCCCGCCTAGGTTAAACACTAATGAGGAAATGGAGGGTAGAGGGTACGCATCCTTCTTCGTAACCTCATTCAGCCTGCGGTAGTCTACACAAAGGCGATAGGTATCGTCCTTCTTCGGGACTAGAACTACCGGGAAGCCCCATGGGCTGTTCGACCTTTCCACCACGCCTGTGTCGATGAGTTCGTCTAAGGCGCTATCAAGTGCTTTCCGCTTAGTCAAGCTAATCGGCCGAGGATTACATTTCCATGGTGCCGCGTCACCCGTGTATATCCTGTGTCTGACTAGCGTAGTGCGGCCCGGACGGTCAGTGAAAATCGCGTCGTATTCGTACAACAGCGACGACAGTCGTGCCCGTTCTCTCTCCGGCATATTGACCTCTGACAAAAGCGGGTGCGTTACTCCTCGCAGAACAGTGGCGCACTGTTGTGCCACCGTGTCGCTCTCCTCGCCTGCGCCGATTACTGTTCGCTCGCTTGGCTGTGGCCGGGTGTGGCCCGCTCGCGCCGCGCCCGGAGACTGGCGTGTCTCCGCTGCCACGGGCGCTTTTGCGAAAAGCTTTAAAGCACCCGTTCCGTTCTCTCGGTAACCTCCGTTGCCGATGTCTATTACAATGCCCGACTTGACGAGAAAGTCTCGACCCAAAATAACAGGCACTGATAAACCCGGGAGATGTACGAGGCGTTGTCGCCTCACGCGTTTCTCCCAACGGATCACTAGCCTAGCTGCACCGCTAGATTGCGCTGTGCCGGAAGCAAGTCGGAAGGTGGTGCCATTATCTCTCAAGCGGATGTTGTTCTCGCGGAGATGATGCAACACCTCGTCACCAAATAATGAAGCGCTTGCTCCGGTATCCAATAATGCAGCGAATTTCTTTCGGGCTATCGTTAGCTCGATGAACGGCGCCTGCGAGTCCGCAACACCTTCTACGCGACAAGCCGAAGGCGCAAGTAATTCGATACCACCGGCTATGTTCGATATCGCCGCACGGGACCCAAGGTGGATCACCGGCGGCCTCGCCCGTTTCCCGAGCCACGTGCTCGGCCTCGGCCCGGCGTGCGGCCGCAGTCACGGGCGATGTGCCCTGGTCGGCCGCATTGGTAGCAGCGGCCGCTGAAGCCTCGGTGGCCTGGGCGGCCGTCGCTCCACTCCGGCCCGCCGTAGCTTCCTTGAACTGCGTTCGGCGTGTGCCGCTCCTCCAGTCTCGCATCGGCCTCTCGCTCCTGTCGCGGCGCGCTGAGTGCGGCATTAGTCGGTGCTGTTCTCAGCGCGTAGGCGTACGGGTCCAAAGCGCGGTCTGATAACTCCCAACTACGCTGGACCTGCTCCTCCGCGAACGATGCCGACGAGCCGACTCTAGACGAGTGGGAAGTGATCGCGCCGCCGTTCCACGCGCAGCGAGGCTCGAGTGACAGCGCCGCGGGTGGAGGCGGGCGGTATGCTCGCGCCGCGAGAATGTCTCCCTGGATGCGCTTCGCCTCGGCGGCGAGTTCGTCTAGGTCTCTAAATTTGCGCCCTCTGAAATAGGCCGCGAAAGTGGGGTGCGCTTGCCGTGTGACGCGCTCAACTTTCTCTTCATCGGTGGCGAGAGGGTTCGCGAGACGATGCAGTTCGTCCATCGCTCGAACATATTCCAGCAGGGACTCGTCCGGATGCTGGGTACGAAGCTCCAGCTCTGTCCTCAAACGCCACTCGTAATTGGCCGGAAGAAATTCTTCGCGGAAGTTCGCGCGGAACTCCTCTACTGTGCGGCATCGGTGTCCGGTCAGTCGGAACCATCGAGCCGCCTGGTCGGTCAGTGAAACCGGGATCACGCGCGCGACTAGTTCGGCGTCTGAAAGCCCGGTTGCCTGCTGGTAATACAGCAGACGGTCGAGGTACTCACTCGCACTCGTGCGATCGTGGTACCCAGTGTAGGTAGGCATGTCTACCTTAATCCGTGGTCGCTCGCTCTGCGACGAGGCCTGCATTGTGCCTTGCAGGGCGCCGGCTAAGCTCTGCATGATTTGCAACGCATTTTGCAGCATTGCCTCGCTAGACGGTAAACTCTCGCCCAAAGGGCCGGATGCCTCCGCCGTCGGGGTTGAGTTATTTAGTGGCATGTGTGCCTCTGTGTCCGCGTCGCGATGCGGCGAGGGGCCCGACGGGGTACGCCTCGTATTGGGGTTAACCTCGGCCCACGTGGCATTTGCGCCAGCCTGACTGTTCCGCGTGAAACACTCAAAACCAAAGCTGCTGGTTTGTTCAGCAGCTGCCGCCGCGTTAGCAATAGGCTGCTGACTTTGCGTCGCTACATTTGACAGCATGAACAAATCTGAGAGGTCAGACAAGCCAGCCGCCATTGTTCGCTGAAACGTGGGTAGTCCTAGCGCCAACACACACCAGAAGACTCGCCGTGTTGCCGAATTCGATCCACGTTGGTAGCGCCAAATGTGGGGGTTCCACTCTGCGTGCGGCTAGGGCTGAAGGCGAGCTCCGGATCTAGCCCCACGCAGTCGCTTCGTGGTACTCCCAACCCGTAGCGCGGGAATCGCGGCTACGCCGGGTTCGGACGAATAAGGCAACCAGCGGTGTCAACGGTAACAACGTTTATTGCTATTAGCAATAGCGAACACTCGCAGAGGGACGTCCTCTCCGTAATAGTAATAAATAGTCTGGCCTCGTTGCCCGGGATAGTCAGGCAACGTGGTCACTCACGGGTAGCAGCAGGTACTCCAGTCCGGCAGGTTATCGGTCCGGCCTCAGAGAGAGAGGGTCTCCCCCGGTCGCGCTGTTTTGTACCTTTTTAGCTGGGCGAGGGGAATGTCCTCCTCGCCCGTCAGCTGCCTGCCCGCGAGTCGCGGAGGAAGGGCGCGTGCGCGTCGCGAGAGCGAGGGAGAATAGGGAGAGGGCATAGTGCGCCTCTCCCCCGTCTATGCCGGCTCTCGACGCGACGGCGCGGGGGAAGATGGGCGCGTGTGCTCCCCACAACATATAGACTTTCAACAGGGCTTGTTCTAAATGCGCCAGTGGCCAGACGGATACCCAGATGGTGAACGGGGTCTAACATCTTAAGCGCGCTCGGTGCGGCAGAGTGGTATACTACGGCATCATAATCTAACCGTGATCGAACTAGGCTCCTGTAAATATTCAATAAACACTGTCTGTCGCTACCCCACGTTGTGTGGGATAGGATTTTAAGTAAGTTCATTGTTCTAAGACATCTTTCTTTAAGATGTTTTATGTGAGGAATGAAAGTGAGCCTGCAGTCAAGAATAACACCTAGGAATTTGTGTTCTTTGTTGACAGGAATATGTTGTCCGCCAAGTTCTACACAAGGATCTGGGACCAGGCCTCTCTTTCTTGTGAAGAGAACACAAGAACTTTTGTGGGGGTTGACCTTAAATCCGTTTTGGTCTGCCCATTTGGACACTTTGTTTGAGCCCTGCTGTACCTGTCTTTCGCATACTGTGAGGTTGCAGGATTTGAAGCCTATTTGTATATGGTCTACATATACGGAATAAAAAATGGCAGGTGGTAGTGAAGCACGTAGTGTGTTCATCTTAACGATAAAGAGAGTGCAGCTGAGCACGCCTTCCTGGGGTACACCAGTTTCCTACGTAAAGGGACGTGACAGTGCATTGCCGACTTTTACACGGAAGGTACGATTGGACAAATAGCTTTCAATTATTTCCAACATATTTCCACACATGCCCATTTCCGACAAGTCTCGCAAGATCCCATAACGCCATGTTGTATCATATGCCTTCTCCATATCGAGGAATATCGAGAGGAAATACTGTTTATGTACAAAGGCATCGCGAATATATCCTTCAATGCGCACAAGTTGATCTGTTGTTGACCGCCCTTGTCTGAAGCCACACTGATAGGGATCGAGTATATTGTTGAATTCAAGGAAGTGTATGAGTCTGTGATTAATCATTTTTTCAAAAAGCTTACACAGACAATTCGTAAGAGCTATCGGACGAGATCTTGCTGCCAAGGAGGGGTCTTTTCCCTGCTTCAGGACAGGAACCACAATCGCCTCTTTCCATGCAGATGGGAGGTATCCCGCAGCTAAAATAGTGTTGTAAAGTGTGAGTAGTGTAACTTGTGTGTCAGTATGTAAGTTTCTGATCATATCTTACATGACTCTGTCAGGTCCCGGTGCAGAGCTTTTGCATGTGTTCGAGGCAGCTCTCAACTCGGCAATACTGAAAGGCCGGTTATAGGGTTCATTCTGTCTTGATTTTCTAATTATTGGCTTACATTCTTCTATTTGTTTATACTTGAGAAAGGATTGAGAATAATGGGTTGAGCTCGACACGCTCTCAAAGTGCTCCCCAAGTGAGTCTGCCTTATCTTGCAGGGTATCGCCTTGTGTGTTTACCAGAGGGAGTGATTGTGCTGGTCGCCATCTTATCCTAATAACCCTGTTCCAGACTTGGCCTCATCTGTGTACGAGTTGATGCCTGATAAAAACCTCTGCCAGATTTTCTTCTGGCCTGTCGGCGGGTTCGCCTACCTTCGGACTTTACTTTTTTAAAGTTGATAAGATTTTCTGCAGTGCGAGAAGCGCGTAGCAAACCCCACGCTTTGTTCTGTTTTTTACGTGCGATCCTACAATCGTCGGTCCACCACGGGACACACCGTTTGCACGACAGGCCATTTACTTGTGATATGCATTTAAATGCGGCATCTATTATAAAGGCTGCAAAATACTCCACAGCACGATCAATTCCTAGCGAGGACATGTCATCCCATGAAATACTAGAAAGAGTTCGGAATTTCTCCCAGTCGGCTGTGTCAATTTCCACCTAGGAGCCTGTGGTGGATATTCCTTTTCTTTAGGTGTTCTTAGCAGTATGGGGAAGTGGTCGCTTCTCTAAGGATTGTTGTTAACTTCCCATTCGAGTTCAGACAGTATTGACGGGGAAACTAGGCTAAGATCAATTGAAGAAAAGGTTCTGTTGGCGAGACAGTAATAAGGGGGTTCCTTCTTATTCAGCAGACACGCACCGGACGAAAAAAGGAATTGTTCAACGAGACGACCTCGCGCATCGATACGAGAGTCTCCCCACAAGCAGCTGTGTGCATTGAAATCACCCAGAACAACATAAGGTTCTGGCAATTGATCTATAAAAAATTGAAATTCATGTTTAGTTAAATTGTAATGTGGGGGTATGTAAAGAGAGCTAATAGTGATGAGTTTGTTTAGGAGAACAGCTCGAACCACCACTGCTTCAAGAGGCGTTTGTAGGTGTAAATGTTGACACGCAATGGTTTTATGGATGACAATGGCAACACCGCCCGATGATGCGACACCATCATCGCGATCTTTACGAAAGGTTATATACTGTCGGAGAAAGTTTTGTGTTTTGATTTTAGGTGTGTTTCCTGTAAACACAGCACTTTTGGATTGTGTTGGTGTATAAGTTCTCGTACATCGTCAAGGTTTCTCAGAAGACCTCTGACATTCCATTGTATGATTTGTGTATCCATATTTAATGTAAATTGGTGCTGTGTATACGGAAACAGAAATGATGAATTAGATTACAGGGCTCTTGCGAAGCCCTGTAACCGGGGTTTTGCCTTTTTTTGAGCGTTCGAGGGAGCCTCGCCGCTCCTTGGGCGCTTGGTGCGCCGTGGGGATAGGTGTTGTGTCCATTGCCTCTTGTGAGGCGCCGGACACGCGCTTTGCGAGCGAGAAGTTTTCCAGGAGAGCCTCACCTCGGAAGGCAAGACCCCTGCGCCCACCAGCCCGGAGGTCGATGGGGCTCCCTGTGGAATTTGGCTGCGCCGGCTCTTGCCAGCGCTGGGAGGGGCCGGGGAGGTTGAGGCAGCCTCGGCTGCGCCTACCTTCGGGGCCACTATCGGTACTGCGGGATCGCTGCGTGTAGCGCAGGTTGCCGCAGATAACTCTTGTGGGGCCGGCAACCCAAGGGTAGCCTGGCCTGTTTGCTGGTTGGATGGAGTAGGCTTGCCTACTTCCAGCCTGGGGGCAGGAGCCAAAAGTGCCTCCTCGCTGCACGCGGGCTGGGCACTTGGCAATGGCCGCTGCGACGCCGCCCCCCGACGCGCCGCATCAGCATAAGGTGTGTTGTGGAAAGGAGAGCACCTTTTACGGGCTTCCTTAAACGAAACGTTTTCTTTGACTTTGAGGGTAATTATTTCTTTTTCTTTCTTCCAGTTCGGACAGGAGCGTGAGTAGGCTGCATGGTCACCACTGCAGTTCACACAGTGAGGTGTGCCAATGCAGTATTCTGAGGGGTGGCCCTGGACTCCACACTTTGCACAAGTTATTTGACCACGGCAGCTCTGCGAGCCATGGCCGAACCTCTGACATTTGAAACATCGTCTAGGGTTTGGGATAAATGGTCGAACATTTAACCTAATGTATCCGGTTTCGATGGTTTCTGGCAGTACACTGGATGAAAATGTTAGGATGAGCTGTTTAGTGGGGATTTCCTCGTTGTCTCGTCTATTTATAATACGTTTTACGTCAGTAACATTTTGTTCTTTCCACTCTTCCAGGAGTTCAGTTTCTGTCAAGTCTAGGAGGTCTGCCTATGACACGACTCCCCGTGACCTATTTATTGTTTGGTGTTGTGTAACAGAAATTGGTATGTTACCAAATGTCACAAGACTGCCAAGCTTCTCGTACTGATTTTTCTGAGGGATCTCAAGGAGAAGGTCCCCGCTAGCCATTTTCGTTACCTTATAACCTGACCCTAAGGCTTCGGTCAAAGATTTTGCTACTGTGAATGGCGAAATGAATCTGGCTTGCTTTTCAGGATTTTCACTATGGACAACATGGTAGTTCGGGTAGCTCTCTTTTATGCGGGTCAAACATGTGCTGAAGTCTTCGGGGCGTCCCCTCTTCTGAGTATGCGGGGAAATGCGGGTGTTCCCATGGTATTTCGGTTCATTTTCGGCAGCAATGGCGGCCACCCACCACAGAGCCCAACATGAGGACGCTGCAGGCCTTAACGCGTAAGGCAGCAAACGCCAACCGTACATTGCCACTATAACCTAATATATTATACCCAAGGGAGGGCAGATACACAAGGTTAACCCTTGCCGCCGTGGAGAAAGGAAGTAATAAGAAGTGAAGAGAAGACAGGAAAATGTAAAAGTGGGAGGGAAAGACGAAGATTAGAGAGGAGGACAGGAAAAGGCGACTGCCGATTTCCTCCAGGTGGGTCAGTCTGGAGGTGCCGTCTATGTGAAGCCGATGCCGAAGAGGTGCGTTGCCTCTGCCGGGGGGCCTTAAAGGTCCAAACACCCGGCATCGGCTCAACCCCCAGGATCCCCCTTTCCCCGGACACGGCTAAGCCGCGCACGGCTACACGCGGGAGGGTCCAACCCTCGTGTGCCCGGGTACGTGGTGTCGCAACACACGAAACGCCTGCTGACGCAGACGCCCCTGCGGGGACAGAAATTGTAGCCTTTTAAAGCATTGGAAGTGTATTTTTTTTAGAACAAATGTGGGACAGAGAGATAAATCATTGTCATGAAAGCATCTCAAGTTATAGGTCTTGTAACACGGCATAGATATGTCCTGCTGCATAAAGCTGCTTCTGCATAGTTCCATGTCCTGTTCTTGTCTAAATTAGTGTTGATTAGTGTGAGCGATCACCACCATTACAAACTTAAAATGGATGTCTGCCCTAGACAACAGAATTCTTCGTAGTGTGTATGATATACCTTACGGACATGCAAGACACTTGTGTAACGAACAGCAAATGATACGTACATTCAATTTACATGCTCAAAGGTTATTGTGGGATAAAAGGAAAGAACAGTAAAACTTCGCTAGAGAATATATCAAACTTAACGTCCTTACATCATTTCAACTCTCCGTATCCACTCCGACAGATTACAGCCTGGACAATGCCTACTGTACGGGCAAATTACGTCTACGAGGTTATCTGGTTCCATTTACCGTAGCTTTTAAATGAACTGAATAACTCGACAATTTCCATTAAGTACATTTGAAATGCGCACATACGCAGTTACATTATTGGTTTTCGCGTAACAGGAATAGCTTCATAACGTCGCCCATCGACAATGTCTCTGTAGATAAACAAACATGCTACAATTCCTAATATATGTGCATAGTTATCGCGCAATCGTCAAGTGTGAGCCTGTCAACTCAATTTGTATAACAAGTATGAGACGAAATGAAACGCCTGGAATTGTATTTCATTAATTGTTTCTGTTCGAGATTCGTTTTCTGCTAATATTAATGTAAACGTATGATGATCCCTCCTGTCGCGTGCAGTAAAAGGTGCGAGACCTTCGTGAACCGTTCTTCACCTTTAATCTCACGATTTCTATCAACCCTTGTATTGATGCGAGATTAATATGACTGCTAATATTAACGTTAAATGCGATTGTTTACGCCATTTTCTGCCACTTCAGCTGTTGTCAGCCTACCTATAAATCTATCTATCTATCTATCTATCTATCTATCTATCTATCTATCTATCTATCTATCTATCTATCTATCTATCTATCTATCTATCTATCTATCTATCTATCTATCTATCTATCTATCTATCTATCTATCTATCTATCTATCTATCTCGAAGTTGTCTACCTGCTTGGGCCACTAGGTGTGTGCTGATGGTCCCGATTCCATGGTGCTCCTTCCATCTTCATATTTCCAGCTTCGTGATTTGACTGTCGTCATGCCATAGTCGTCACGCTTTGTACCCCGACCCAGTGGCACAAGTTGTCTAAAATGTGGAGGACGCTTAGGTTCGCCTTTAGGAGTGGAATGCGATACCGTTCAAAGATCACTGACAGCTTTTAAGGCTTTCTGGCAACTGCAGCTTATATAATCGTATTGTTTACCGGGAAACGCTGGCGGTGAAAGTTACCCATGAAGGCGAGCTTTCTAGTAGAAACATGGCCTCTTGCGTGTGGCCTCCTGTTACTGTTTTGCACTTTTAATATTTTCGTTTGAGAAGATTTAACATAAAATGTATGTGTTGTGGGTGTTTTTTTCACATGAGATTTATTTTTTGGATGTCGTTCTGAAAATTACGAGGAATACCTTTAGCAATAATCGTATCGCACGCGTCATGCGTAGACGTGGGATGGTTCCCAACCTGTGGCTAGTTTTTTTTCGTCCACTTTGAGTTCCATTAATTCATCATTTCTTTATTATTGCGAAAGCAATACTGCTCGCACTTTCGGCCCATCGGTGGTCGTGGCGCCTCCTTACACAGCTGCGCGTCACGTGATCGTGCGACGTCCCGCCAGACCGAGAGGCGGGGCCCCAGCTCGCGTCATCGATGGTGGAGGCGAAGCCTTGCGCGCCGCTGCTGCGGCGCTACCGAAAGAGGGCGCTCACTGGTGTGACGTCACGCCAGACCGAGAGACGGGGCCCCAGCTCGCGGCATCGATGGTGGAGGCGAAGCCTTGCGCGCTGCTGCTGCGGTGCTACCGAGAGAGGGCGCTCGCTGGTGTGACGTCACGCTAGGAGGATAAATGGGGCTACAGCTCGGCTCCTCGCAGTGGTCGGCGCGCTGCTTTGCGCTTTGTCGGATGATGTATAGCCATAAGTTTAACAAAGGGCAACCATGTCCACACCATCAGCCGAACCAAGGCGCAGCCAAGGGTATTGCTTTCGCAATCTTCCAGGCTTAACCAAGCTAAGCCTTCAGCCAATTTTTTTCATTCATTAGGTAGAAATAATTTCCCCTATGTTATGTTCGGTGTCAATATTTGTCGGCTTCTTATGATATATTTGTGAAGAATGAAAGACAAGCTGTGAAGAACTTTGGTGATAAAAGAGTGATCGAGTGTGCGTCGCTAGAAGTAATATTTACCGAAACAATGGTCAACGCTGGACGCGGGACGCCGACGGCGAATATTCTGCTGCGACCTGCGGCCCTTAACGCTATAGCGTTAAAATAGCTTCTTGGTCGTTAAATCATGGTGGTTGTTGCGTCGTTGTCATTGCAGCTTTGTCATCTGACTCCTGTCATGCTGTTGTCGTCATGCCATCATCGTCAGTGTTTGTGCCTACGTTGGCACAACGCCGTCGTCATACCGCCAAGGGCGTTCCATTGTCGTCATTCTAACTTCGTCATCCGACTCTCGTGATGCCGTTATCGTCACGAAATGTCGTCAGTGAGTCGTCGTCACATAATCGTCTTCATGACATTGTCATGAGGCGGTCGTTTTGACATCGTAATCGCTCTGTTGGCGTTATCCCATTGTACTAAGGCCATCGTCATCTACCACCCTCGTCGTTCCCTCGGCATCAGTCTTTTTTCGTCATTCTATAGTACTCATACTGGTGCCATTCGATCGAGATGATGCCGCCATTGTCATGCCATTGCCATGAGACAGGCCCTATATTGCGCGTGTTGTCAGACCGCCGTCGTCAGGCTGTTATAATCGTGACCGCATCTCACTCCAACGTCGTGATTCGACTGTCGTTATGCTGTCGTCATCCCGCCATCATCGGCATACAGGCTTCATGGTACAGTCGTTGTTACGCGCATTACCATCATACACACGTCATCCCATTATACTCATAATGTTGTCATGCCGTCGTGCTCATTGTGTAGTCGTCATACAGTCATCATCACGCTTACGTTACCATGCCGTCGACGTCAAGCTGTCGCGCTTTTTCCATCATCGTCAATTTACTTTCGACTTCTGGCTCTCGTCATGCCGTTATCATCCCACAAGCGTCGTAATACCATTGTCACCATGCTATCTTCATCATACCACTTTCATTAATCTATCTACGTTATTCCTTGTTTGTGATTCTATCGTAATCATTTGTTTGTCCTTCACTCTCGACTATGCCGCCGTAGTAATGTCATCGCCGTCATTGCGTCGTTGTTAGGCACTCCCTATCATCCATGCGTTATCACGCCATCGTGGCCGTGTCGTGATCGTCATTCCAACTTCGTAATTTACTGTCGTCATACTATCGTTGTCACACCATCGTCGTCATCTCATTTTCTCATGTCATCGTCGTCACGCTCTCCTCGTTATACTGTCGTCACCCTATAGAATCGATACGTCATTGTCGTCACACCGCTGTCGGTATACCGCCTTTTTAGTTCCATGGATGTCATATCTTCTTCGTGTTTCCATTGTTGTCACTGCGGTAGCGTCATGCAGCCGTCGTCATGCCACCATGCTCATGGGCGACCTTGGCAAGCGAGGGCCATAGAAAAGTGCGATGATATCAGAGTATGTCTCATATAGCCGAAGCTGTGAACGTCACAGAATGACCACCGCTTGTAGTAATAAATTTGACTTCAGGCGTGCGGTGTGTCACATGATTGCTCGAATGTTAATCACTGTACGACCAACAGTCATTGTGAGATGAGTATATTTGAACAAAGGAAAAACTAAGCTGTCCATCTCTGGCGCCCAATGACAAAAGAGGCGTCATTGCTTTCGAGGTATCCGGACACGTGAATATATTGACTTGGGCAGTATCTTGTATCATGAGGCGTGCCTTATGTGCCCCATACACAGTGTGCATAAGACAGCTGATTTTGTTGAAGTAACCATAACGCTGTTTTAAGAACAACATCTGAGGAGAAACTTCCGCAGTAACAGATCCTACAACATATTCCGTTGTTATTATCAGAAAACGACAACCGAAAAAGATTTCTTGCTCCCGCCGTTATGTTGTCTTGTGAACAGACAAAAAAGAAAATTAAAATTAGGAGAGTGGCCGCAAATTAAAATAGAGTGGCCGCAAGACCTGCGTAAGAAGAACTCGCGACCACTCTGTTCGCGTTGATAGTAGCGCTTATAGCAGACACGTCTCTATTTAGTTTTGCTTTATGTTTATTTTAGACCTGCTACGTTGCCTTTTTCTTCAAAAGTGATCAGAAAAGCCGTGGCAGGATATCAATAAGGATGTTCGCTTTCACATTCAGCAGAACTACCGAAGGCATTCTCAACCAACGGCATATACTTAACTAGAGTATAGGTCAATATTAAGATGCCAATATAGCCCCCCCCCCTCCCCCCGGCACTGAATGTTGGGCATGAGTAATATACAAACGAACGAAAACAGGACGGTCAATCGCCTGCCAAGAATCACCCGAGCATATGAAATATGCCAGTAATAGTGGAGTTCATATAATTCATTTATGGGCATAAGTCTCTCTCAATGCTGAGAGCAGCGCGTCGCTTTTCACTACTTATGTTTCCTCAAAGTACCCGCGGACAAAAATAGCACACACCGCTAAATGAACTGACGCTTGCTAATTCTTACATTGTTGCCGAAATGTCTTTTGTAATAGCCTCCCTACTTCGCAAGTCGTTGTGGGCAGTTGAAACCAATAAAATAATGCAGTGAGCTGAAAGCGCAGAGAGCAATTCAAAATAAAGAAAGCAAGGATACAGGAAAAAGTTAGAATCAATCGTCGTCATTCCACGTGCACTGCAACGTCTTCATGGCCCAACTCCAAAAAACTACTGGACATGCCTTGCGGCATTTTCTTCTGGATAAATTCACTGCCACCAGTTTCCACGCATCCAAGCACAAAACTAAAATGTTGCACAGTGGGAACAGAAGAGAAAAAAACAAAATGCTTTTGTACTACAACAGTGGCGCGGACGCCACACCACGTCGTCATATTGCACAAGAACGCTCGTTGTGGAGAGTCAGTTTGCACCGGGTGCCGTTTTTTTTTCAGTTGGAAGGAACGAGTTTTTCGATAGCCCAAGTGCCTATTCACTCCATTTAAGTCCTATTCGCCGCCCCTAGGCGTGCGTCTCTTTTTTCTCAGAAGAGCATTCTCTTTCGAGCCAAGAGAGCGGTCGGTGGAGCTCAGTGTCTGCTTATCGCGACGACTTGGTGAAAGAGAGGAAGGGAAGGGGGAGGGAGCGGGAAAGGTTCTCATGCTCCTCACCGTAAACAGAAACGCAGAGATCATTGAAATGCGTGGCCACGTTTCCCTTCGACAAAGGACGTATTTTGCGACCGCTTCGCCACACGTGTCCTTCATCTTGTGTAAGAACGTTTTCTTTATTATTTCCTTTTTTATAGCATTTCTGTTTTCGCTGAAGCTATTTTTTTCCATAATAAGAGAAAATGCGCGTTCGCTCGAGGAAGTTCCAAAGGATCCGCGGCAGATTCCTTGCTCGGAAAATGAAATCCGCGTGAGCGCCGATGCGCGGTGCCCGCTATGGCTGTGACAACGAAGCGCTTCCTTTGTGCTCGAATTTGCGCTCGAGAAAGTAGCGCGAGATTGGAGGCGCGCGGAAATCTCCGCTTGCAGTGTCCTAATTGAGAAGGGATCCGTGCTCGGCAGCGGAAACCCCGCACAAGCGAGGCGGCGGTAAGGCGGGCGCAGTTCGCCGAGTCGAAGAGCTCGTCAGAGCTCGTCCGCGAAGGGGTTCCTTGCACAAATTGCAATGAGTTTAACGCGCCCGGAACCCCGCGATAGAATACGAATCATGCTTGCAGTGTCTGTAGCGCTATCTAAAAGATCACCCTATCGCCACGTGCGTGCATAAGTACAGTTTTGCTCCATGAGGATCGTATGTACTTAGACAAAGCGGTTGAAAGAGATGCATTTCTGGGCAAGCGACACATTTACGCGATTCTACTAAAAACGCTATCGGCAAAAAGACGGGAAACCACGCATAAGATACTGGAGACTACTGCTGTTATGAATAAATTTCCATTTTCTCTCTGCGGGAGTATACAACTTGAAACGGCGCGATCCACGTAGCCGTGCCCCAGCATTGTGCCGCAGGTCCCAGTACTACGCTGTGGTTTGGTAATATTTCATCGCACAGATACTTGAATATCACCTTAGTAATATCAGGCATAATATTACTTTAGTAAATGAAACCGTAACTAGACTGATTTCAGAAGCAGCAATTGGAGTGAGAAGTTACGCACCAAGGGAACCAGTAGGTAAGCCCTCGCAAACCAGTAGCAAATGACCTGATAAAAAAAAAAACGAGAAAGTATGAAAATGTCCAGCTCAAGAGATCAGGTAGAATTCACGGAACTGCCAAAACTGATCAACAAGGAGAATGTAAGGGATATTCAAAATTATAACGTAAGGAAGACTGAGGAAGCAATAAAAAGTGGATGCGTTATGAAATCAGCCAGAAGATAACTTGCCATGGGACAAGCAAACATGTATGCACTGAAAGATAAGCAGGGTAATATCATCAGCAATTTGGATGATGTAGCAAAAGCCGCGCAAGAATTCTATACCGACCTGTACAGTCCCCGGAGCAGCCACGCTACCTTTATTCGAAGTAGTAATGAACAGGTTACAGAGGCTCCTTCTATAACTTGCGATGAAATTAGGAGGGTCTTTCAAGTCCAGCCGGGGTAAAGCGGCAGGATAAGATGGACTACCAGGCGATTTAATCAAATATGGAGGAGGCATAATGTTTAAAAAAAACTAGGGGCATTTTTTGCGAACTGTCTATCGACTTCAACGTTATACTAATCCACAAAAGAAAGGGAGACGCTAAATAATTGACATATTATAGGTCCATTAGCTTGTTTTCGGTATTGTGTAAAATATTAACCAAGATAATTTCCAATAGAGTATCGGCAACACGTCAGTCAACCAAGAGAACAGGCTGGCTTCAGGAAGGGAAATTCTACAGTGGATCATATCCATGTCATCAATCTGGTAATTGAGAAATCCGCCGAGTACAATCAACCTCTAATATGGCTTCCATAGGTTATGAAAAGGTCATAGATTATGTCCATTCTACTTGACATTAGGAGAAAACAATGCAGTTGGGTAGGTAATCTAATCCCTAGGATGGATAACCGGTGGACCATTAGAGTTACAGAATTGATGCCAAGAGAAGGAAAGGGCACTCGAGGACGGAAGAAAACTAGGTAGGGTGATGAAATAGGGAAATTCGCAGGCGCAAGTGTTAATTAGTTGGCGCAGAACAGGGGTAGTTGGAGATCGCAGGGAGAGGCCTTTGTCCTGCAGTGGAAATAAAGATAGGCTGCTCCTCCTGTGTATGCTGCTGATGATGATCGCGGTTTACTTTTCTTTCTTAGTGTTAAAGAAAAATTTTTTTTATGAACGTACACGTAATGGGTATGCTCTTCCTTCATAGAAAATCTTGGTAGTGAGTGCTATGAAAGCGAAAAAAATCAGTGTTAATATCGCCACAGGTTTATTTTAACATCTTCTACATATCACTCGAAATAAGAGGAAACATGATGGCTTAAAATGCTACAAATAAATTTATGGCAACTATTTTTACAGTCTCACACATATACGCCCTCGACTATTCAGAATTTGGAATCACGTATGTAATCAAAAGTAAAACAAGCCGTCGTTTAATGAGCGGTCGAGAATAACCCAGTGATAAATACCGCGGCCGCACCTTTAAGTTTCGCTGGTAAACTATATTGTAATTTGATGCAGAGCACAGAAATGTCCTGCCATTTTTTCTACTGGACGTGTAACAAGATGACCTGGTTTCACCATTCGCTCACTTGGTTGCAAAAACAACGCCGCACAACAGACCGCAAAAATTTTTCAGTATCTTCCCGACTTTCCCACTAACCTCGGTAATTTATTTCAAGAATGGAGTGCTCTTAGAGGAGCATCCACGGCGCCTTCATATACGGAGGCGGTACCATTTACCCCGACAAATTTTATTTTTCTCGGATTTCTAGCTCCAAGGTACGCGACACGGTAAATATTGTAACTCGGGAAACTGCAACAGTGCAATCAAATTACGAAAGAAAATCACTGCGAATTATTCCAAGAGGTTAGCAAGGAAAGACGGTATTTTCTCACAAAAAAAAAAAGAGGAATGCTCAGCAAGGATGAGTGCCTTCAAAAAGGCTCGCTCATGTTTGGATAAATGCAACTACAATGTTGGTTTTGGGGACGGTTTGCTGGCCTGCCAAAATGTGAGCGAGATTATCCGTGGCATGTTGTCCACGATACGCTTTGCCTCTCCCGATCTGAAGGTCTCGACTTCGCACTATTAGGCTAGGAATGCCTTTCATCTTCGCTCGAAATTATAGCTAGATAGATGATGGCCTAATTTGGGGCAAAGGACAGTAAATATCCGAAATTAAATGGTACTGGCAAGGTTGAAAAAGTCCAATATGACGCTCTGATAAAAAAAAAAAAAACGTGCTTATTTTCTGGCCCGCTATATAAGTATTGCAGCCTTCCACTGAATACAGAGGGATTGTTCATCATCTGGCAAAGTTATTCGCAACGGATAAATATAAGGTTTTCACCAGCCTGCTCCATTTTTATCACGGATATGGAGGTGGTGATTGCAGCGACAAGTATATATGGTGTCCAAGCTAGCATTAGGCAGAGTTGAAAGATGTGCAAATGCCACGTAGCTGGACAGAACCAACGTAATGTTGTTTGCCATCACTTGGAGAAACTCAAATTATTTTTTGCTTTCCGCCTAATTAGATCATTAGTCTTAATTAATCAACTTCTCAAATGTACTTATTTGGATAAAAAGTGTCAATGAGAAAACTGCAGAGTGCCATGAAAAACTCCCGATGCAGTTTTCTGTTGCTCGATACGTGCTATATAAAAGTGTTTTCCGAGAGTGAAAGAAGCTGTGTATACGCGGGCCACTTTCACGCTCGGAAAAACACTTCAATAAATCAAAACAGCTACCCTCACAATCCACAACTGCCTTTAGGTGGCTCGAGAATCTGACCCACGTGAGCTGCTCGATCTCCCATGGCAAAATCAGCCCTAATCTAGTTGATCAGCAAGGTCTTGGTGTTACTGGCATTGGTGGCTGGTTACCTGCTCAGACTCGCCCCTCGCGTAATAAACCGTAGGATTACAATCAGAGTAGTTAGGGGTCCAGGCGCTGGGACCAGTAAAATCGTAAAGAAAAGTGACTCGCCATCCCGGCCCAGGGAAAGCCGATGTCTATTGAAGCTGCTGAAAACTACCACTGCAACTGCTGAGAGTGGTATGCAATGCTTCAGAGTAATAGTAGTAATGATAATTTCAAGCAATGGTAGTAATGTGTGTAATGGTAATTGTGGCCGCACGCCACCGCTGGTCGCGCTGCCGTTTCTTTTCCTTTTACCGCTGCTCGTATTCGCGCTGCTCCTCGGGAGTACTGACTATGCGTTGCCTACCAGAAGCGGTGCTGCAACAACACTGAAATCAGCTGATTCTTTTATGTAGGAAAGGCTAGTGACGTCACTTTCCACGTTCCAAGCTGCAGTCGCCGCGACAGCTTGCGCAACAGTAAAGGCGCGGATACAGCCCGGCGTAACGCGGGCACACGCCACCCACGGGGCAGTTACTCTCCCGCGGCGAAAAGTGGACGCCCTCTACCGTCTAAAAAAGCATCACCGCGCCACCGGCGTGACTGGCGTCGTTCGGCGAACGCCGGCCTGACCAGCGCGGGAATAGAGCACGTCCTATGCCACATCGCTAGACCAGAGTGCTTCGCGCGCTCGTTTGGCGGCTGGCCTACAGTTCGCGTGCAATGGAGAGTTCACCCCTACTGCGCCTTTGATAGAAAAAGCGCCCATTCTGCGCGCACTTCTGCGCATGCGCTGCGGCAACAGTTTTTCGCTGCGGTGCGGCAGGCCATGATGAACGCGCCGTGCTGCCGAGGGTGGAAATTTACGGCGATCCTGGCAAGGTCATCTAAATAGCTCGCTATGATTGTAGCGAAAAGAGTGCCAAAACCTATCGTCAAAGATATCAGTTAGTGGCGCACGATTGAAGCGTGACTAGGTGATGGGGGGACAAAAAGAAACTAGAAAGCCTATTTGAAATAAAAAATGTTCAAAACTTTTTAATCAGAATGATGTCATATGAGTAAACATTCTGTTTCAATTATTTTTCCTCTACTAAAACAACAAATGTTCATTTTCTCCTATTTCAAAATTGATTAGTTCGTTCTTGGTTACCCCTACCAACAAGCGATTCTGGCATAAGACTTGGCAAGACTGTGCAAACAAGCTGTTATGTCGTGCGGAATGGCGTTGCTCACTTGAACGCGGCGGTTTCACCAGAGCATTTTTTTTTCTGGCGTGTTAAATGGCAATGTTAAAGGCACAGAGCCTGGAAGATCAGCGAAGTCTGGTGGACCGGGCCCGGGCTGCAGCATTAGCCAACGGCTTTCTGGACTAAGAGAGCCGCCCACCTAGGGCGAAGAAAGGACACTTTCTCGCTGTTTCTTACAATAAACGTTCATTCCTCCCTGGCGTGTTTGTTCAAAGTGTGGCATGCGCTTCACTTCAAGTTTCGCGTGACTTAGCGAACGACATTCATTGGCGAAAGGTGTGAGATTTTTTGTTATCGTGCAAGTTCACACTGCTGCATCCGACGCGCTTGTCTAGTCGTGACGATAAATGTGGAACGCTCCGCGAAGAAACGTCGCGCTTTGTTCGTTTACTCTCCGTAACACAGGCTTTGAGTGTCCGACGGGCCGCAGAATTCGTAAGTCGAATGTTTTCTAAATGATAATGTGGGGCAATGTTCTTTTGTCTGATAACAGTTGCATATGAATACATGATGTCGCAAGGAATCATGAATGATTCTGTGAAAACGACCCGCATATGTTGCTATACATTACGACTCTCTGCTGGTGATTGTACATTCCATCTATTTAAACATGCTTTGCTTGGTCAATTGGTTGCATTATTCTCGGCGAATAAAAGGGAAATTGCTTTTGAAACCTCTGTGGTAGTGTCATTTATTTCCATCCTATTCCCTCAATTTCCCAAGGATCGTACTGGAGCAAATGCTGTCAGTAACAGCCTAATTATGCTCACATTAAGACATACGCCACTCCGATAGTTAAAGGACACGCTGACGTTTCTTGTGAGGCGAGTTGCACGCTCGCCTCAGCCTAAAAAGAAATATAACTGCTGCCGTAGTGGTCGAAATGCCGAACGCTAAAGAAATTCAAACATAAGCGCCAAGCAGCATAAGATCTTGACGTCACTGCCATTTCCGGTTGTGACATCACCTATTTTTAATTTTTTGCTAACTGTTTGTTGTCCCCGTGATACGTAGATGGCGACAGTTGCAACGAGCCGCCATTTTCATGATGTGTGGGATTTTATGGAAGCTTCACTAATAGTTTACATATACATTGATCCAGCGTGACAGGGCACTCACTGCCAGCCACGCTGACAACGTCGCAATATAACCGTGTATTATTCTTTATCGGGAAATTTATGAGGGGAGCGTTACGTGCTTGGCGTTGCTATCAGGAGTGCCTTGTCGCGAATTATATGGTTCGAATGCTTCTTTTGTGCTTGTTCTTTACTTAAACGAATGCTGCGGTGTATGTTTTATGCGTGATACCAAAGAATATAAGCGCATCTAGCCTTAATCGCTGATTTTTTTTTTTTTTTTTTGATCGCTGAACGGATTTTTTTCCCCGTGAGGACGACGCCATGAAAAATCCTGACCAGCTAGAGGCTAATAGTTTGGCTGAAATTTTCTCAGAGAACCACTTACGAGTTTTGCTAGCGGTATGGCAGGGGGCTGAGTCATGCTGCCCCACGTAGGGTCGTCTCACATCCCGCCCGCTTCACCAAAGGCTTTACAACAATCTGCAACTGCTCCACATACCTATTCAAATTTATCCTTCAGTCCCAGAAGAAAAAAATGTATGAGGCAAGAACATTACCCTCAAGAAAACAGACCGGTGGGCTAGTTGGTACTGCACAATAGTTTGGTGACGTTCTTGCGTCCGTTACAGTTCCGTTCGACGTAATGGGTTTATCAGAAAAAAATAATAGAAGTGATATGTAAATGAAAGCATTATAATTTACAATGTCTATTTCTAGTTTATTACGCCAACTGTCAAATGTACCCCGAAAACCCCATATATGTATATATATATATATATATATATATATATATATATATATATATATATATATATATATATATATTGGCGATTGTTGGCTGTTGTAGAGCGGCCGGCACGTTAGACCTTTTCATGTTCAACTTGCAGTCTACGAACGTTTGCCAAAACTGCGATGAGGCCAGAGTTCAATTAATGCTTTTCTCCTCCACTCATTCAGCAATTTGGTGGTAGTGGAAAAACCGACGATAAAATATCTACCAACATTTCTGCTTTCATCAAATTAATTCAAATAAATAATGAACGAGCCAGTTGCTTAGGCTGACATAAAGCATTGCCATTTTTTTCTTTACAAATACTTTAATCGACGTCTTCTGCAATACCTAAATCAAGTCTAAAAGTCTTCGTTGTTTTAGCGTAAATATCTGATCGAAATTTTACGATATTTTAGTTGGGTCTCTGTACAGATTTCTGCTTTATGTAAAGGCTTGAAACAATCACTGTAAAATATATGTAACTTGTCGCTGAAAACTGAATGCCGTTTTTTATTTGGATATGTGCTTTGTTATATCATCTTCTGCTACCGCTTTAGCACTGGCCATATATTTCACACCCCTTCTACTTCAATAATATAATTACACCTGACACTTCCACATTGTTAAAATTAGATTTATTGCGGCTTCCTTACTGCTCCTGTTATTATATTGTGATGATGTATCGTGTTTGTTTACAAGATCAAGAATGCAAAGGCCTCGCCCAACGAAAACAGTTCACAGCGCCGCAAGCGAGCCAGCCCAGCTTCGTTCTCCACTTCATCCAAACTCCGCTCGCACGTTTCAATATTGTGCCGTGTAGGACTCCTTCGGTATGTAAGTGCAGCGAAAAAAGAGTACCGCCAGGTATTTGTAGCTCGGGTGCCTCGTAGAACGAGTTCGACTTGTAACGGATGACTGCACGCTTATACACTTACTCTGTGGGCACTCGTTGTTCTGAGCAACGCATCCGGCCGGACGATATAGATCCGATCGAACGCGCCTCTTCTCGCGCCACTGCACGGCATTCCATTTACCGGCGGTAGACTGCTTCAGTGCGAAAGGACGTGGC
Source organism: Dermacentor andersoni (assembly GCF_023375885.2). NCBI lineage: Eukaryota > Metazoa > Arthropoda > Arachnida > Ixodida > Ixodidae > Dermacentor > Dermacentor andersoni. Next base: position 243,362,732 of record NC_092815.1, read on the forward strand.
CCGAACACCGCTGGCATTTCTGATCAACCACCGGGACGGCATTTCGTTGCTTGTTGCGCCTGTTGTTGCGCCATTTCTTCGCGCGTGCCGTTTATTGAATCTCACCGTCGTGAAATGGCGTATTGAACTGGCACGTGCGCCAACGCACAACTCAAGGCTGGTTCTCACATCCTTGAGGTCACGTGATGTGCTACTGGGGTAGCTAGTTTGCTGCACTCGCTACACGAATTACCTGCTACCTGCTCTTGCCAGGAAAAACGGGTTGCGTCGAGCAATGCGTGGGAAACGAAACGAGAAAATATCCGCGCGTACGCACTGCCTTTTATCTGCGTCTCTACTTACGCGGCTCTGGTATTGCTTAGCGCCAAGATTCCTAGACGTTCAACTAATAAGCTTGCAAGTGAAAGGAACGTCCCATAAGTATATCAGACACATGAAATCATAACAACTTGAAGCAACCTGCATGCACCTCTCGGCTTTCTGAAGAAGGAAACCGAAAAGTGTGGCACACCTGTCCTGCGCTCTGCTCCGGGCAAATTTGCTAAAATGTGCGCAAAGGTAAATATCCGGGAAAGGAAGCGCCCCTGCAAGTAAAGGCACACGACAAGGTTCATCGCTTTTCAACAGGCGTGATATATAAATTACTGTTGCCCCGTGGAAAATTGGACGCGCAGGTCTCTGCCTCAATGCTACTACGCTGAGCCAGTATTGCTTCGCTCTAAAACGGCAAATGGCGGGTGGATACTTAGACGGTCATTGCCGAAGACGCCGCTACACTGCGCAGCTCGCACGTGAACGTGTGCTACGTAATTAGACAGGAGAATCGGGAAGGTAAATGTTTGAGGTGTTCAATATTCATCAGCAAGCACATAAGTGTGTAACCATAGCCTCAATATCGCTATAACAGAAAGGAAGGTACGCTACCTCCATCAAGCCATGTCTGGTGCCCATACGCAATCGCATCTGCTTCGTTGTTCTTCTTTAACGTGTCTATAATGTGCTTATAAGATGTTCCTTTCACTTGTAAACTTACTGGTGGGAAGTCTAGCATTTGTCGCTTACATAATTACCCGGCGTTAGTTTTTAGCAGTAGTAAACAAACATTTCAACCAAAACCAAATAGGTCAACTTACAAGCATTACTATTTTAGATCAAGTCATGCGTGGTGAAAGCGCAAGCGGTGATTGTCGCACGGCTAAGAAAAGCCGCGGCAGGCGTATTCCACGTCCATTACCAATTGAGAGTCCACCACCACTCAAGTACGCGGAAGAACAACATTGAAAGCCGCGCCGCTCTAGTTAGCTGAACATAGAGAAGTGAGTCAGAAATCGCTTTGCCGCAAACTAGGTTTTGCGACTAGAGTCAATTTCTCCGGCCGCAAAAATCGCGCAGAAAGAGCGTCTGGACGTATTGTAAGGAAACAAAAACCGGATCGAAATGAAACGTCGCAGCAATACTAGGGCACTCCATAACCATGACCATTACGTGAAAATTACAAAGGATGTTTTTGTTCGTGGAATTCAAAAAAAAGGTATAGAAGTTTGCGCGTTACACGCAACACCTACCATATTATTTTAAAGGATTGCTGTCAAAAATGTAAAGGCCAGTTGGAACGAGTTTTTGAAAGTAGGGAATGCAAACACTGCATACCATAGTGGAGAAGTCATGGGCAGACCCATGAAATTATAAATGCCATGGAAACTGGAGCAGCGCAGAGATTACAAAAATAATAATAGAATGGCTGCATGAAAACAATACAATAGTCCAATTACGGGTTCATAAGCGTAAGGGAAATTGCATGCTGGCTATAGAAAACATATAAATGTACAACTCCTTGAAGGTATGCCAAATAATTTGACAAAGGCAATGAGGCATATTGAAGGCTTAAAGAACGCAATCACAATGCTTCACCAATAACCGAAATGAAACACGTTTAGTGGCTATAAACGTGTTTATAGCAACTAAACAGTGTATGCTCGCACTGGATATAACTGTCGTTATAGCCAGTGCGAGTACTGAAGGTCTCTGAAGAAACAAGCACATGTTTGGCATTAGATAAGAAGATATATCATAAATATTTTTAAGTAGCCAGCAGTTTACCTTGATGGCATAGTGAACTTCATGGCCGTGAATTTTGACTGCATCGCCCAAGTATTGCTCATCACTTAACAAGCAACATTAATGCTTGTGACCTGTCAATAAGCTGATAATATCGCCTGTCCGCACAAAACAAAAGACAATACGCGATAAGTATGACTACTGTCGTGAATTGGCTGTGCTTGTCTTGCACTCAGCAAATATTCGCTCTCGAACCCGTCGATCACAGCATTTACTCTCAAGCATCGTTAGTGAAGCGCCTCTCTAGTATCAGTGGCCACGAAGCACTCAAATCAATTAAAACATTACGGAAAAGACAGCTATAACACCTGATCAGCGAAACATGTCTAACAACACAACATACGGCCATTCAATGAGCGATTCCCGAGCTAGAAGGCAAACAAAAATATTCAAATCGAACGAGGACTTTGGAGAAAGAGCAAGAAAATCGGCCTTAACGATAGAGATATATTTTCGTGGTTATTATGGACACAAAGTTTCTTCTTTTATATGTCATATTGTCATATAATTGACACATTTTGTCGTGGTTTCCTATATCACACATTTGGAGAAGCTTCTAAATGCATTGAACGCTGCGTTGTAATTATTTTATAGTAATGAAAGATATACTAGCCTTACGACGGTGGAGATGGTTGCTTGCATAGAAAGAGCGTGAACTCGAATTCTGAATTCGAAGATATGAGCTTTTTAAAGAGTTTCTCCTGCTTTCGCAGGTAGCTGTTTAGAGATTTCCAGACGATGCGCAGCACTTCTGCTTCCGCTGTGTCATTAATGTGGCTTGTCTCTTTACGTATAAAGAGTCTTCAATGTATAGGGTGAGGCGTTGCAATTTCTAGACGCTCATTTAATTGCCTATTAGTACCTCTGGTCTCGCTAATGTAGACAGTAAAATTTATCGCGGCCCTTAAGGTTCCTAGTTTGTATTATGGCTATACGCACTTGCGCTCATGGCTGTAAAAAAATTCGTGTACACGGCTGTAAACCCGAATTACAACTGCGATCAAAGAAACTGCAGTTGAAATTTGTACAATAATACTTATCATCTGGTACTCACCAAAATATTTGACACGATGGTTTGACAGTGAGAGCGAAGATATTTTATTTGAAGCTTTTTTTTTTTTGTTTTTTGTGGCGAGTGATACAGCAGTCATGATGCTTACTTGCCACAAAAAAAAAAAAACGGTCGCAAAAAAAAGCCTAGCTTTTTCCCATCGTTAAGTTGACCTTAGTCCTCAAGTGTGAGGGTTTTATCCATGGGACAAAGCAGAACCTTGGGTGTGCAACGAAACTGGCGCGCACGCATGTTCTCTCGCGTACCCGTGCTAGGCAATGTGACAATTCTTATATTGGCTTGAACTTGCTTATTCCTTTCTATTTATTTCAAATGTACCCATCGCTTCTTTCCCAGAGCAGCCGGCATGATTTTGAACAAGATGTACATGTAATTCGCGAGTACATGACGCTTTTATGCTTTTTTTACGCTTGCATACTGTTCTGAAATGTTCTGAAAAAATGAAAAGACAGTGGTTGCATTTTCATGGGGTTAAATGCAAAAAAGAAAAAAAAAAGCGTTTCCTTAGATTTAGGTGCACGTTAAAGAACCGCAGGTGGCCCAAATTATTCCGGATTCCTCCTCTACGGTATGCCTCATAACCATATCGTGGTTTTGGCAAGTAAAAAGGCCACAATTTATTTTTTGAGCTTACATACTCTTCTAGGCAATCAATAGGGGGCGCTTTTTACCTGAATATACAACACCACACTAAACTGAATTGTGTTTCTGCAGCATGCAGTCAGCGTGTATTGCGCACTAATTGATGTCTCCCTGACAAGCGGGCTAGTAAGCTTGCGTCACATAAAGTTTTTATTACCTGCATTACCTTGCGATACTAAATGCGAGACCTGAAGGCATCCATTTTGCAAGATACTTTCGTATTGAAACTCTTTTCAGATGAGTTAAGCCAAAACTTATCGATCACCGAGCATCGCATGTCGTTTGCCTAATTACGCAGACGTCGCCTCTCCAAGGAGCCTGGTGAGGCCCAAACATCGGCACCGTATTCGAGGCCCAGTTGACGAGAAGGAACTATCAGGCAGGTAATTACCTAAAAAAAAAATGCTGAATAGGCGATGGCGGCCAGCGAGTGGAAAGCACGGAAGCGAACCATGTCAGCAACATTGAATGCCTTTGAATGCTGGATAGATAGTTTAAAACGCACATCTAGGGGTCGAATAATACGCGTCGCATTCCCACCGCAACGTTAAGATACGGAGACAATTGAGAGCATTCGGCCAGCCGCACAACGCGATTCCCTTCGAGAATACACGGCTTACATTTTACCCTCTACTCATTGAATAAAAGCTATTTATTTGAACTTTTGCCTTTTTCTATATGTAACTGCTGGAGGAATTATGTGACGTAGACGTTAGTAGGTGCTTTTACCGCGTAATTATCAAACACAGAGTGATTGCCTCCGAAATAGGAGTTCATAGAGAGACAGGCTGCCCATATGCGGAAACTACAATTTTCTGAAGGTTTGCGTGCCCAACCATGACCTGATTTTATGGCAAGCAGTAGCACTAGGCTCCAGATTAATTTTCGCCACCTGGATTTCTTTACCATGCCCACAATTGTGCAAACGGTACAATGACGTTCTTCCACTCCACCGAAATCGGAATGTGGTTGCCGCGGCCGAGATCGAACCCGCGACCTCAAGCTTAGCATCGGCAACCCGACACCGTAACCACTGGACTACCACGGCGGCTGCAAAAACGCAAATGTATTGTTTGAGCTTGTAAGTTGTGTATAACAAGTATGACAATTTGTGAGATGCCGTTGTATGGAAAGAGTTGCTTACCTCTGAAAGCAAATGGCACCGGTGATTTCAATTTTCTTTTCTATCGCACAAGTTAATACATCAAAGAAGAAAAAATGAAGTCTTTATGTGTCTGTAGAGTTGCAGGTAAAGCCTGCGTACACTAAAACCAATAAGCCGACATGTCGATCATTTAATAGTTAATATTCTCTGTAGCCTTCCAAGTGTGGCGCCAAGCCATATGAATTTTAGCTCTTCATATTGTTTATCACCATAGCAGCGCGATGGCAGCAGGGTTTCTAATTTTAAGCATTACAGCCTCGCAAAAACAGCCTTTCACATCAGACCAAATAAAGATTTCAGTGTTCGTTTACTCGTCTTTCTGAATGCTGGAACGTGCCATTCTACTCACTGTTTGGCATTCAGCAGCCAGATAATAAAGAATTGCTGATTCCACGCGTGTCACATAGCAAGTCTTGTTTCGGTCATTCACGTGTGTCGGCGACGGTGCCATGTCCGTCAGATCGACGTCCAAGGTTGCTCATGGCTAACAAAATATTTATGCCTGTAGTGTTATGATAACAACAAAACCGAAACTCGTGAAACTCTGGCGGTGGCTACGTGTGGCGTGGCTGAGTGCGGCCGCATGGTCCCCATCTTGAAAGTCTATTCGCACCGAGCGCTGCTAGCTTCGTGTGCGCTGTCGTTCTCGCCGCTTATTTCGCGTTGAAGCGAGAGGCAGCACGAAGGTCCGTTTGCTCGCTGCTGCTGCCTCGCTTCCTCACGCCAGCGTCTCGACAGTGACTGCTTGCGGTCATACAGTGAGAAGTGTTCATGCATGTATGCCGGTGCCTGCGGGCTACCAAGCTTGCTAATTTAGTTAGTGAACCAATGTTCACAAGTTTATACGGCCGTTGAAACTACTATGCTTACTCCGTGTAGTTGTTTAATTGCTATCCCAATAGATGCTTCGTCTTTTCGACGATACTACATTTTCTTTGATATAAAAATGGAATAATTACCACATGATCTGCGAACTCTAAACGCGTTGATAATTCATGGTAGCTTAATTCGAAGCTTCGGTGCAAGATAGCTTCAGTACGGCAATACATTGGGAGGAAAAACCATACATTTGAGCGGCGGTAGCTGCCGTCCCGACCGCAATCGCGCCGATGATTACGGCAGCGTGACGTCGCGAGCAGCTTGCTGTAAAACAATCGCGGTAACCACGCGTGGTTCGCGTCGACAAAAATTCCCCACCGAGTTGCTCTGCGCAAATTGCGCCATGCGAAGCAGGCTCTCCTGACGTAACACTGAAGAATAAGTCGCCAAATACGAAGTAAGTTATCAGCACTGGCTTTAGGACTGGGGCCACCACAGCCCTTAAACACGGCGCCGTCTCCATTCTTACTCTATGATGCCGAAGCGTTCATGAGTAGCCTAGCACACATTGGTGCATATGCCTTTAAGGACGGCTAAGCGCTCCAGAATATAAGTACATATGCTACTGCCGGAAAGCCAGAAAAATTTGTTTTCAGACCATCAACGTTTAATTCCGACTAGTTTGTTTTTCGCACCCAGTAACATACTGTAGAACAGCTGAACTTTTCCTAATAAAAACATTGAAAATGGAAAGTACACATTTCACCGAAATAATATTGCCATACATTGTCCCCTTGCAATATAATTATACAGTATATCGCGCTCTGGTTTACATGTGGCCTCATGTGAATGGTGATGATGTAGCCACAAGTAGTACCCTTTGTGTTTTAAACAACCCATAAAAAACTATCAACTCGTTGACCAGCGAACGCTTTCTCTCGCCTTCAATTCTTTCGTCCTTACCAATCTCTCCTCCTCACCGTGTACGTTTATACATTGGGGACGTCACGACAATATGTCAGTGTACATATTTAAATCGGGAAAAGAACAAAGAGCGCGCTGCAAGCCTTTTCTCCTCTCTGGCTTGTGCGAGTCGTCATGGCATTGCTAGAATGTGTTGCAATCGCGTGCTGGGGAACGATTATGAGTGGTTTTATCTTGTTCTTCGTGAAATTTAAGTTACGTCAGTTATTATGATGTCGTCGGAGAACCACTGCGTAGCCTTTGGGGGCAGCCATAACTACATACGGAAATTTTTCTATGCTGCGCAAACGTGCCACGCGCATACGAGCTGCTGTGAGCTGCGAGGAGGAAGAAGAGAAAACATGGATAGGAAAGGCAGGGAGGTCAACCAGAACAGCCTCCGGTTTGCTACCCTACACTGGGGTGGGGTAAAGGGGAATAGAAAGAGGAAGAAAGGGAGAGAGTAAGCACTGATTACGTGTAGGAGGGACACCACATACAAGGACACTATAAACAGTCTCTTTCGAGCCAGTGACAGGTGTGGCCACGGTCCGAGTATCTTTGACTCGGTGAACGGTGTCGAGTCCAGTCGGTGTGAAGTTGCCCGCCGAGAGAGGTGTTGGACATCGTAGCGAGGGCAGGTACGCAATAGGTGCTCGATGGCGAATCAGAAAGCCTTTGCACTCATTTTTTTTCATTAAAATTACGGCTGTAAATGCGTAATTAACGTATGCATTTCCAGCGGTCGACCTTTCTTGGATCGGCCCGGCCTTATCTGCCGGCAGCTCCGTGGCGCGGCGCTGCTGTTGTTGAAGATGGCTGCTGTGCTTCGCACGTCCACCGCGTACGAACAACGGAGCGTAATACGTTTTCCATGGAGCAAGGGACGAACGCCCATCGAAATCCACAGGGAAACGCAGCCCACGCATGGGGAAAGGTGCCTCACTTCGAGATGTGTGAGGTGGTGGTAGGGCGATTTAGCCAAAGACTGTGAAGGCTTGCATGGCATTGAGCGTTCGGCAAGGCTGCGTGCATCGCTGACTGACTAAAGGGCCATCTCAAGTTTAGTGTTGCGATTAAAAAAAAAAAAAATGTTTGAACCAGTGTTAAAACTACGTGAATAGACAGTGCAAGGCACGTCGATTAGTACGTATATATATACATTCACCTTTATGTACCGTATTTGGGCTAATAAAAAGTAGGGGCATAAACTTTCTCATTTGCCTTCGCATTTTAGCACTATCACTTTATATTCAACGAAGCGCAGCAGGGTCTCTGAATTTCCTTGTGAATTAGAAAGTTTTCTCAGTATTTTATCGCTTGGTGTAAGAACTAAAAGGACTACGGTCAACGTAAGTTAACACTGAAACATCTAAGCACCAATTGTTACAAAATATTTCTGTCAGCCACCGGCAACACACTCGAGCACTTGAAGTCCAGCAGACCTCAGATCACTGTGCTATGTCAACGCTAGCCTCCTGTATGACGCCCATGACATTGCTCAATAGAGCAATCACTCTGGTTGGCAAACCAGCATGATACACAGAAGCAGTGAGCTCAGGCACTGCCTTTTGGCCCCGTAACGAAGTAATATCCTACGGGGACTGCATAAAAATATCAGTCGGCTATGTGTGAGGGCACAATTTCTTTAAAATGGGTGAGTGCATCGCGTAGAAGACTGGATGAATGACACTGATTAATAGAAGGCGGTGTCTGTGACCAAATACGGCACCGGCTACTGTTCACCTCTTCAGTAGTCGGTACAACATTCAGTTACGTTATCACATGCAAGTCGAATAGGATCACGACATTGCAAGGAACATTTCAAAGCAATAAAATCCGAGCAATAATATCGCAGTATACAGTTCCATTCGATAAGTATACTCGAGCAAAGAGTGGAAACACAATAATTACACATATAAACAGCGACAGTAAAATATGAAGAACACCTTTATTCCTGAAGCATGCAACAAAGGCGCCCAACAATGCTTTATCACATTGCGCGCTGCGTCGCTCTTTATTATGATTAGACGGAGCACAGATACCAGCTAAGGACAGCTAGTCTTAGTGTATAAAAGAGTTCAGGTAATTTCAGTTGGTTTCAAAGACCCAAATTAAAAGCTTTAATCACAGAAAACTGTACTATGAGATATGATGACTTCGGATTGAATTCGACCACCTAGGGCTCATTAACGTGCGCCTAAATCAACCTACGCGAATTTTTTTTCAATGCACTTCCATCGAAATGCGACCTCCACGGGCCGTTATGAAACCCGCGACTGCGTTCTTTTGAGCCTAACGTTGTAGCCCCAGAACATTACACTCAATTAGTTTTGGAAATTGCCAATCCTAGCCTCTGTTGTGCTGCCTGGTATTAGTAGCCCTGCAGCCTTTAAGCAGTGAGCCAGAGCTGTAATGGAGCACCACTGTGTAGATCGGTAGCGCATCAAGAATCGGGAAAACAGACCAAATCGAAAAAAGTCTACAAACCAAGATCGATCGCCAGGAACTGGTTTGTCGGGGATTAGCGGACTCTCTCACGAGAGAGCCGGCGAATTCGTCTGCCCACTTCTGTAATTCGATATTCGGGGCTGGTGACACCTTCCACACTGCCTGGCAGAGCTGTTTTATTGAGGATGGCTGCTGGGGTGAACAAAGCGGCTCGACAAACTGGCAAGCTTTCTGCGATCTCAGAGTAGTGACCAGGACAAGAGGGGGAAAAAAGGCGCCGAAGAGGACCAGTTCAATGCGTATTTTAGCATGGTCGACTGTGCAAATACAAATAATACTAATAAAGAGATCTACAGGAAGAGTGCCAACTAACAATCGCGCTCTTTGGTTGGTGTCAGAATACATGATGCAGAGCGCACTGCCGTGTATTGGGTGGTGCGGCCAGGAAAAGTTGAGGCAAAGATACAATAGAACTGTAGGAAGCGTATCACAGTGAGAAAATAAGGATTCCCTTCATGAGCGACAATTGGATGTTGCTTTGTAGTATTCCAGTAAGGCTAGGTTCGATATCTGTATGGGCTTCCTCTCTGCGGAAGCCCACTGCAAAGTGCCCTGCATTATGATTTCTGAAAAGATGCGGATAACAAACTAAGTAGGTGATTTGCGTTTGTGCAGCCCATCTCTCCTGGCCTGTTGTGTTAATTCGCACAGTTTAATATGATTTTCTGAAATGCACCAAGTTGCCCACTGAGATATTTGAACCGAGTATTTATTGATCTCTGTTTCGTATACTTCAGTATTACGGAAGCTATCCCTACGAAGAAAGAAGTTCTCTAGAATAAATTGAAATAAGTTCTGGGAGTTTACGTACCGACTCTAAGATCATATGATCCGTTCGCTGTGGAGAGGACTCTTGATACACTTTTTGACGACCTGGACTCCCTTAACGGCACCCACATTTTGATTTTGTGAGCAAACAAGCTCTACCCTGAGTGCGAAAATGCGAATAAGCTTGAGTGCATGACATGAATAGCGAGTGGTAGACCCGAAAAGGCTATTCAAGACTGTTCTTCTATATGAAAGAAGTCCACGAATACACTGAAATGGCCGCGTGAGTGGCTCCTCGGGGAACTTTGCATATTTGCGAGCTTCTTTCAAGCTCAGAAAATTTTTGTGTAGGATGTAGCGAGAAACAGGGAGCTGTATCGAGAGTTTTTCGTGTTGCTCTACATTTTCTCATTGACACTTTTCATCTAATCATATTATTTGAGTTGTTCATTAATTAATAAAGACTAATGATGTAAATAGGCGGAATACAAAAAGGTAATCTGAGGATTTCCCAGCGACGGCAAACAACATTACCTTGGTTCTCTCCAGCTAAGTGGTATTTGCACATCTTTGTATCTTCGTGCATGATAGTTGCCATACCCTCTACACACATGTACAGGGCTTTTCACGTAATTTAAACCACGAACTTTAAAAAAGTGGTTAGCCGCAGCTGAATGAAAACAAGGGCATATGGTTTACGATAATATGGCACTCCTTATAGTATATTTAATTCCTTATAACTAGTTTATCAACTGAAATGAATTATGCAAACATTTCAGTATTCACTTTAAAGAGCCCAGTGCGTTTCGTTTTGTTGCGTTGTAGAGGGGATTCAGAAATGACCCACACAATGTTCTTGTGGCAACATACCCGTTCCGTGGTGATTTACTTTCGGCCTTTAAAGAAAGCCCGCGAAATATGAAATATATTACCATGCGACTGCGCTCATGTGCCATTGTATGCGCCAGTGGCAGAAAAGCGAGGCGCGCTGGCTGAAGCGGGGGAGAGTGCCAGGAAGCGACGCCAGGAGAAGGTCGGCCACCAGACCGGGAGTTGAAGACAGGCCGTCGGGTTCTATCCCCGAGCTACCAGGACTTCACCCGACCGGGGCCTCCTGCCAACCCGTTCCTGTTCGTCGCCACTCTACCCGATCGTGAACTGCTGCCCGAGGCCGGCGAGCTTCCCTTTTTTGCCGCTCTGGCCGATTCGTCGTTTGCTCATTGGCTGCTTGAACCTCAATGGTTTCTTCTGATTGGATTGGCTTTTTTTCTTTTAGTATCTGTTCTTGCGCCGCGTGTTCACATGCGGGACGCTCTTCGAAGATGTCGTTTTCCATGCAGCACGTAATTTGCCTCGGCTCGTGCACTACTTGTCGTCTGCTTCTTGTCCTTTCCGACCACCGCGCCGTGTCGCACACTACACACATCACAGTACTACCTTATAAAACTCCTAATGGCACGTAACGAGAGCCGGTTGACGAAGCTGGCGGGACCGTGATAGAACGAGCTCGACAGCATCCCGATGGTGGTGCAACGTCGAATGTACGACGACTGTACGGCGGCAATAAGGCCACGACGACGGCAAGGCGAGTGTCGAATGAGAAAGCTGTAATTCAAACGATGCAACAACGATCTCAGCAACACCACATGCCTCCTCTCCTAAGCTATCGGAAAATTTGGACCACTTGGTCGGCGCAGATGGCGTGCCGATGACAGCTTGACGATAGTTAGATCATGAAGCTGGAAGGACGACATTGTACGACCATGACGGCATCGCGATAGCGGTGTGGCAACGAATGCGCAACTACTTTTTGACGACAATGGCGTGACGACGATGGCATGACGAGAATCACATGCTAAAACTGGAATCATGACGATGGAATGACCACGACGGTATCACGACACCGAGTCCCGACCTTGTGGCCCAAGCCAAACCACAACTTGGGCCACTGAGTCCGGGTAGAAGGTGTGACGGTGACGATATGACGAGAGGGATATCACAAAGCTAGAATGACGACGATGGATCGACCACGACATCATCACGACCGTGAGCACATACCTAGTGACCCAAATAAGTACGCAACTTGGACCACTGTGTCAGCGCAGGCCAGACCGACACACAGAGAGACACACGGACGTACGGACGCACAGACAGACAGACAGACGGATGGACGGACGGACGCACGGACAGACGGACGGACAGACAGACAGACGCTCAAACGGCGGAAATAGGCAAAGAATGCTATTTGCATCAAAAAATATTGCCTAGCTGTATAACGCTGACGAGCGCTTTCGGTGCGTGCACGACATCGCTGCGCTAACTGGGCCCCGCCGAAAGCCTCCCGACTTCTGCGCACACTTCGCTTCTTGCCAGCTAATTATATAAGAAAAACTGTCAGGTCAGACAATAGTATTTGCTTTGAAAGCAAACGAAAGTGACCTCCTATAAAGGAGGAAAGCGTTTTATTCGGCTGTTCAAACGCTGCAGATTACCGCCCGATGCTTGCGTCGGTCGGTACGTATCTTTGACGTCAGAAGATTGCAATATAAACAAATTGGAATAGTTTTACGCTATAAGACCCATGATATTGTGATATGTGCTGATGAAAGCGCGAATGGGCAGGCATGCTTATGTGCGTCATACAGTCAATGAATTTCTATATGAAGCCGGAGATTCAAGAGCAGATCTATGTGGTTCTATGGACGGGAAAGTTCGTGTAATGTCGTGCGCATGAAAGTCGTACTTCTTATGCTTTGTGAGCTAGGCAGTTTTTTACCGCTTTACATTCGCCACTCTGGCTTAATTGCGTTTAAAAATTTTATGGCTTCTAAGCGGAACGCTCTCCAAACTAAAGGTACAGGGCATCTTATATTAGGCGGACTAACCACGAAATTTCATGCCATCAATTTTAAAACGATTTCGCACTATAATTGCAATTTTTGTTGCATACTCCAGAAGATAGCATGCAGAAGTCAAGTAATGATTGGCACCATTGGTTTTATTACACCACATTCCTCACTAAGTAATGCCGAGTGCCCTTAAGTTTTTTTTTTTTTTTTCAGTGAGATACCTGCATCTACCCGGCAGCACCCTTTTATCATGACTGAATACTATTACAACCAACACGAGCAGGAGGAGACGCAGGAGACACCAGTTTTCTTTTCTTCATATATGAACCAAAGCACAAACTAGTCCAGCACTGCACACGCGCAAACACGAGTAGTGTCCAATCATCAGCAAAAGGGACTTCAGGCCTGCATCCGCGTAGAATATGTAGAATAGGGTCACCGAGTGTCATTGCACAAGATATGAAAAGGGGGGCATGGCTTTGGGGTCGCGTTGAAAGGCGGAGCTGCTTCTCATTAGGACTGCCTCTGAAGGCAGTGCCGTGGGTCGTGCGATGTTCGACCGCTCATTGAGATTCAGGTTGTGGTTTGCAATGCAATTGCGACGATTAGATTCTAACGGGACCCGGCAGGAAATGATCTGCCTGCGCGAGTTTAATTATCCAGATTATCATTAATGCACTGTTGCAGGTTCGCTTGTCATCTCATATTTAAGATTAATTTCACTGAGCGTACAAAAGCCTCTCTTATCAATTTGTCAAGTAGCCCGTGCCACCTGAAGGGATGGTTGCCTCTCAGTGCTTGCTGTACAGCGTGTAGCAACTTCACTGGAGCGAATGCGTTAGGTGGACGTTAGTCTTAGTCTTCAGGCAGAGCAATGTTCGCTTTACCATCAAAGGAAACATTCTTTCGCACCCTTACTGCTAATTTCGCGCCTCATCATATTATCACCCACCCGCCCTGTTCGCATTTACTGCCTAATGAAAAGGCCGTCAAAATAAAACCGAATGATATAATAATATATCGCCATGTTGGCTCGAAATTTCTTTGTCGGAGACAAGCTACTCTACGTGTAGAAATAAGCAACTGTGTGAAATTTACTCCCACATCCTCTAACCTGGCAAAATGTCAATTTGCCAGGAATGTCAAATGTCATTTCTATTTTGTAACTCGTACGGCAAGTGTGAACCTTTTATTAAGTTTAGAAGGTCTCGCAAATGTTAGGCTTCTATTGCCACATATTTTCAGAAGCTGGCTGCATAGCATTGACTTTTTGCCCTTCGAAAAACGAGATGTTATTTTTTTCCACAACAAACAGCTTAATTGGTTAATACTTGTTGGGGGGCTAGTTGGTGCATGTTTCCAGAAGAGGGTTATAGCGCCGAAAAAACACAACGCCTGTCCCGTCTCGCTTGCTGTGTGTTGTGTTTTTTCGGCGCTATAACCCTCTTCTGGAAGCTTAATTGGTAGCGATGTGCTTTCAGCATGATATCAGTGGGACACGAGAGTTCAGACAACAATTTAACTCCAGCATGGAGCGATAGCCGAGATCCTGCCGGTGCGCTATGAAAGCCCGCGGGATATCCGGCTTCACTCACTTGGGGTAGTAATCCGGCCAGATAGATCAACTGACAACTTCGTGAGAACAAAGCAGCTGGCAAAAATTACGCAGTTGCTTTCCCCCTGGCGGTCATCTCCTTATAATTTAGAAAGCACAAGGATACATGCAGCTCTGCTTGAAACAAACACTCCAGCGTTAGAAAGTGAAAAAAAAATACGGCACAACTGATCTCATGATGACTCTCGAAGGTAATGCGAATAGCAACCGAGCAACGTGGCACAACAACGTACTCCTGAAGTAACTTTTACTTAACTCGTGCAGTGGTGATTATGAGACTTTCGTTGATTTGGCCTCACGTACTCAAATATCATTTCACTTTACACTAGCTTGCGAAGGTCTTCCATGAATATAGAGACACGACGACGACTGTATGACGCTGATGCAGCGACGATAGAAGGGCCAAGGAGCGATATCGATGAACGCCGAGGTGTATAACGGCGATGGCATGAAGACAATGAGATGTCGTTTATTAAATTAGGACGATTATATAATGACGACCAGACACCGACGTAATGAGGATGATGTGATTACGACGACTGTAAGACGACGATGGTGTGGCGACGACATGACGCCCACCGCATGAAGAAGTCGAAATGACTAAGGTAGCATAACGAAGGCGGCATGACCGGGCGGTATGCGAACGCATGCCTCATATGGCGACTCTGTGACGACGACGCAATGACGGCGGCATGACAATTGCGATAGAATGAGGAAAAAGAAATGACGCCCATAGACCGACGAGGGTGGTTTGCCGATGACGGCGTGACGACAGTGTGGTAACGATACCGAGGTGTTGGCTGCAGTGAAACGACAGCATGACAATGATGGCGTAACGACGATCGTACGGCGATGGTGGTATGATGAGAATCGGATACTGAAGTTACAAGGATGGCGATGCAAAGAGCGCGACGGCATACCGACGACGGTATGACTACGAGTGCCTGACGACGACTGTATGACGACAATGCAGTGACCGATGGCATGACGATGGGATGAGGACGAGTTTATGATTACAATAACGTGAAGATAACTGTACCTCAAAACCTGTATGATCACGATGGCGTGACAACACATGATGATTGTCAAATTGAAGTGACGAAGCTGGAGTGACGACGACGGCGCGACAATGGTAGTATGATTACCATACAAGAAGACTGATGTTGATGGAACGACGAAGGCGGCACGAAGACGACGGCATGAGGACGATTGGATGACGTTACTAAAATGATCACAACGAGAAACCGATAGCGTAATGACACGTCTTGAGGACAACTGTGGGACGGTGATGGCGGGATGACGTTGGCAACACGTTAGCCAGATGAGAAACCTGGAATGACGAACACGCAAAGCTCACGACGGCATCACAATCGAATCAGTCGAATCACAATGCTGGACTGAGCACCATTAAACGAACACGACGGCATGACGACCGCGAGCCTATACCTAGTGGTTGAAGCTATAGGACTTTTGCCACTGCATCGGGTACAAGGCCTGACGAAAGGCGACGGTATGATGAGAGTAAATCACGAAGTTGGAAGGAGGACAATGAACAATCTATGAGATAGATAGATAGATAGATAGATAGATAGATAGATAGATAGATAGATAGATAGATAGATAGATAGATAGATAGATAGATAGATAGATAGATAGATAGATAGATAGATAGATAGATAGATAATTGACTCAACACGGCTGAAGTAGGCTAACAGTGCTATTCTCAGTCATACTGTATCAGCAGAAGTCGTAATACCTTAGCTTTGTAACTCTATGTGAGGTGGCTGGTGGCTTCTGGTGGCTTTGCTTGTGAACGAAGTATCCGAGCTCGCACATTATTATGGGGTAAGTCTATGTGCAATAAACTGTATACTACAAGACGTCAGTGTGACCAGCTAAACTACAACAGCTCCTGGAGCTCTGGAACAGTGCGTGAAAATAGTCCTGCATTCTTCAGTATCCACATTAGTTTCCGCTTTACGCATGGTGGCATAACAAACGGTGCCGCGTATTTTGGACATTCAGGATGCCCGTTAATATTGTAGTAACGATCGTTCCATACAAGTAACATATAAATATTTTTATTGCGTTGTTTCGGTTTGAGTACGCACTTCTGGGCTACATATCTACCGCCTACAATGAACCACAGACAGGAAGTGTCGTTTGTTGGGAAAGAGAAAACACGAGCAGCTAGATAGAGGTGTTGGCAAGCGATTGCCTTTTCCATTGAAACTACTGTCAGAGGAGAAAGACCAACGCAATATTCCCTGACGCGGTGGCATCACGCAGGTACTAATGTAGAAGAAATGGGGTGCATGCCTCTTTTTCACATCCGAATAGAGCTGTCTAAGTTATCCGCGCAGGCATAGCTAGGTTGGAGTGAAGCACAAAGTCTCCCTGTTGTTATCAACAGGCAGCAAACTAACCGCAAGTAATGCTTAGACACAATAGTCATAATGCATTCGCCTTCTTGGGCTACTCCAAGGAGTGACAGTTTCTGTGTCTGTGACCGTTTTCCCGTTAACCCGGGACTGGGTGCGCGCCCGTGTT
This sequence comes from Dermacentor andersoni, assembly GCF_023375885.2. Classification (NCBI taxonomy): domain Eukaryota; kingdom Metazoa; phylum Arthropoda; class Arachnida; order Ixodida; family Ixodidae; genus Dermacentor; species Dermacentor andersoni. The sequence continues at coordinate 243,379,804 of NC_092815.1, forward strand.
AGGTGCCGTTACCTATGTGCTACTGGGTATGTGTCTTCAATAAACCTCATTGATGCCAACTTCGGTCACTGGGCATGTGCCAAAGGGGATGTACCACTCTTAGACACTATATATTCGAAAACCGATTTCCCGTCCTCGTGATTTGCGAACCAAACGTGCAAAATGTTATACGCATTTCTGGCTATGAAGCATTTATGTCTTCTACCTGTGGTGTGTGAGCAAGGTAATTGTATATGTTAGATGTGATCTGACGTACGTGTTGCAACCAGTACCGCCTCACGACAACAACCAGTACGTTTGTTTAATTGCGAAAATGAATGAGCTTACGTTCACACTGGTCGCTGTTTACATTGCTCCTTCAAGTGGCTTCGACTCTAAACGACTGCACGACGTGCTATCAGCGACACCCGGCCCTACGATTCTCACCGGAGATTTTAATGCTCACCATCCACTTTGGGGGAGATTGAAGATGGACTCCAGGGGAAGGAGACTAGCATCCTTTGCCACACAGCACGACCTTTACTGCCTCAACGATAGTAGTCCGACATATTTACGCGGGCTTGCATACAGCAGCTGCCTAGACTTGACCCTGGTTTCTCGTCGTCTTGAAAGAAACGTGCAATGGTTTGCAGAGATCGAATCGCATGGAAGCGACCACATTCCAACGTACCTGAAGATCAAGGGACTATCTAAATGCCCCTCCACGACCCTCCGGAGAATTGACTGGTCGGTGTTTCGGTCGCACATGGAGGAAGTATATCTGCAAGGGAACCATTCAAGTCTGGAACATGAAATTCAAAAAGCCATGCAGGAGGCTACGCGTGCTTTTCAGCCTTTCCCGAAATACGAAGAATTTGATGCCGAACTGCAGCGACTACGAGCGATTCGCCGGAGGGCTGAAAGAAGATACAGGAGAACCAAATCCATCTATGATCTCAGAGAGGCAAGGCGGATGCAAAAGAAGATTCAACGCCGCATTGATGCACTACAATCCCAAAGATGGAAACGTTTCTGTGAGTCGTTGGATCCACGTCAGCGATTGTCTCAGATATGGAGAACTGTGCATGGACTTCGTGTATCACCGCAACAGCGTGTTCCTTTCAAATCCCTCGCTTTGCACCAAGGTCGCAGCGAAATAGACATTGCTGAAGAATATTGCTCAAGACTTGCCAACTCGCAGCTCCAACACGCACTTACACCGTGTGCCACTCCTGTGTCACGGAATTCCTGCATGGATGTAATGTTTTCGGTGGAGGAGCTTGAAGCGGCACTGGCGACTTGCAGGCGCTCTTTGTCACCTGGGCCGGACGGCGTTACCTATGCGGCGCTCGCCAATCTTGGGCAGAAAGCACGACTCATGCTACTAAACCATTACAACGAGTCTTGGTGCAACGGTTTGGTTCCACGTGAATGGAAATGCAGCCGCTTAGTTCCACTTCTCAAACCTGGTAAATCACCGTTAGATTTGTCATGGTACGGCCCCATCGCTCTGGCCAGTTGTATAAAGAATGTGATGGAAAGAATGATTTTGACTCGCCTGGAATGGTACCTTGAAAATTACAACCTGTACCCAAATGCTATGGCTGGCTTCCGGCGTGGGCGCTCATCCACAGATAATGTCATCACTTTGGTCACGTTTGTTCAACATCAAAAACGTCTGAAACGACTCACTGCAGCATTATTCCTTGACATAAAAGGCGCCTATGACAATATAGCACATTATACCATTTTAGAGGCTCTAACTGAAGCCGGAATCGGTGGCCGCACTTTTCAGTGGCTGTGCAGTTATTTGACTGACAGGAATTTCTTCGTGATGACCGAGGATGGCGCCACAACTCAACACCAAACGTTCCTTGGAGTACTGCAAGGTGGAGTGTTGGAGCCCGACGCTATTCAACCTAGTGCTCATTGGATTAGTCAGATGCTTGCCCAACACAGTTCAAGTTTCAATCTATGCCGACGACATCTGCATTTGGGCGTCTGCTGTAACACGACTGCAGGTACGAGCACGGCTACAAAAGGCAGCTACCTTAACATCACTGTACTTGCGAAAACACAACTTAGAGCTGTCTTCAGAGAAATGCTGTCTTGTTACTTTCACTCGCAAGGCAATGAAGCGTTACTCTGCAAGTGTCAACGGACAAGCAGTTGCAAATACACGGAAACGCCGCTTTTTAGGTGTAATTATCGACTGCGACCTATCATGGAGCCCGCACGTTTCACACCTAAAGAGGAGGTTGATGACAATAATACATCTCCTCAAATTCCTCGGCGGAAAGTCATGTGGCACACCGGTGCGGTCAATGCTGCAGCTTTATAACGCCTTGTTCCTCGGTTTCGCAAGATACAGCCTCCCTGTGCTTGGTAACACCTGCAAAACAAACCTGCGTGTACTCTAGGGACTACACGCTCAAGCGCTAAGGACGTGTCTTGGTCTTCCGAGGTGTGCGTCTACAGCGGCAACGATTGTCATCGCTCGAGATCACCCAATGTCAACGTACTTGGTAACCGACGCTCTCAGGGCGCATATTCGACACATTGCCCGACTACCTTCTCACCATCTTGCAGCTCTACCCGCAGAAAGGCCACACGCAACTATCAGTCGTATAATTCTTGCCAATCGTACCTCATTGCCATCGAACTACATGCCCGCAGCAAGACCATCCTCACCTTTATGGTGTCTGCACAGACCTGAAATACGCCTCACCATCCCAGGAATCACGAAGGCTAACATGCCGTCGTTTGCCCTGAAGCAGGCCACATTAAAGCTTTTACATGAGGTGCACAATGGCAGCGTACACGTTTACACCGACAGCTCAGTCACATCGGCAAGTTCAGCTGCTGCTGTGGCGATACCAACAAGATCCGTCAAAATACAGCTAAAAACGTCACATGTATCATCAGCGACAGCTGCTGAACTGGTAGCCTTGCGTGCGGCTCTTCATTTTCATTCAGGAGGAACCAGCCCATCCATGGTCAGTCTTCTGTGATTCCAAGGGAGCCCTACAGAGTGTACTCTCAGCACTGCATCATGGATCACATGAACAGCTCGTCGCAGAGATCAGAGAAGTACACCATCGCATAGCTGACGAAGGACACGATATCCTGTATCAGTGGTTACCTAGTCACTGTGGCATACATGGCAATGATCGAGCAGACGCAGCTGCCCGATCTGCCCATGACGGCGTCAACTGCGTTGCCATTCCTCTTTCGAGAGCCGACGCAGCGAAAAAACTTGCCGTACTTGCACATGACCTGACGTTAGCTCAGTGGAATTCATCCGATTTCACAAGTGTATGCCTTCATACCCTGGACCCTAATTTACGACTACGTATTACACCCGAGCTTCCACGACGCGACTTCACCCTTCTAGTTCATCTATGGCTTGGAGTAGCATCGTCAAATGCGTACTCTTTTCTTATCGGAATGTTCAACAGCCCACTTTGTGACTTCTGCGGGTGCAATGAAACAATCGCGCACCTTCTTTGTCAGTGCCCTGATTTCAACCCGCAAAGAGCAGTCCTCTCAGCCACCCTTGACAAACTGGACAAGCGCCCAACGACAGAAAACAAGATCCTTGGAAGCTGGCCTACGCGAACATCAGCGCGATCGGCTATGAAGGCGCTGCTGCGGTATTTAAAATACACTGGACTTTCTGACAGATTGTGACTTCACTGTGTGACGCAGGATTGTGCGGTGACACTGCGTAACACCAGGAACGCCTTTGCGGGCAGCGTGAGAGTACCCACAGAAACAGTTTGTGTGTACGTGCATGTGTGTGTAGTTTGATTTTTCTTTATTTTCTTATTTTTTATTCTTCTCTCTCTCACCTATCGCATCCCCTTGCCCCTCCCCCAGTAGAGGGTAACCAACCGGAGATAATCTCTGGTTAACCTCCCTGTCTTTCCTTTGCCTTTTTCTCTCTCTCTCTTGAATGAGAAAAACTCATTTACAAGTTCACCGGTGCTTGGCGGAATTCAAACCGCGTCATACGTATTCCGACGATCTCGTCTATCTTCACACGCATGACCTGCGCGGGCATCGCGGCGGCGGCGCCAGATGGCCCAGCGTGTACACTGGGCAGCGCGAGAGAGAAAAATGGCTGCACTACACGCCTCATATATGATGCGTTTCGCCGCTGACGATGCGGTGTGTTCGTACACTGCTTTCTTGCTAATCGCATTCAAACGTCGACAGCCATGCTCAGATTGCTTTTGCTCGAATTTTTCTTTTCGTTCAATTTCGTATAGTTGGTGTATATTGTACGATTCAATGAAAAATAATCATTTTCTTCGGGTGCAGTTATATATCAACCTTAAATGGGTTATAAAGGAACGCCGCAAGTGACTTCCTCGGATGCTAACATGAAAGCTACCCCTGGTCATATGCGGCCCTTGAGATTAAATCGACTATGGCATACTCGTTCGACAGACAAGCTTTCTCGGTGGACTGCGGCTGAACAGTGAGAAGAAAATTCCGACAAGCCCAATTGTAGAAATTATCTGAAACGCCGTTCGCATCTCCTTGCCCCATACAAGTGCACTAAAGAGTGAAGCGATATATGGAAAAAGAAAAATTTGGGGTTCAGGCAACTGTACCTGATGCAAGGCAGAAGCACCAAACCAGCCAAACACTCCTCAGGACTGAGTAAAACACATCGCTTTTGCCAGGCTCGCGCACAATGTGGTAAAAACTTTACACCGAGAACGCACAGCCAGCACCCTCATGCCTTCAATGGCACAAGAGGCCGCCTGACCAAGGGACGAGCGAGCCACCCGCGGCGAACCCCTGCCGCTCGGGAGGCGCCGGGGGGAGGGTTGGCGAGACGCGTCTGTCCTGTGCACCACGGCGTGGTACGAGCGACGTAATTGGGAGACGTTCGCCCTGTGTACGTGACTCGCTTCGCCCTACTCCGATCAGCTGCGCGGCCGCCAGCGAGAAGTGGATGGCAGGCTGCCAGCCGCACTGCCGCGACTGATGAGGGCCACGAACACACTCCTTTGGCCAGAGCTCGGTGGCAGCGGCCGTGTTCTCATTTACGAAGAGACATACGCTCAAGCGAGAGACGTCGCTGGAGGCCAGCCTAGCTTTGTGCATTACACTCAGTTCTTTCACCGATCTGATAAGAGGAGGACACGAATAAAAATTTCGGCATGCTGTTGCGAACATCTGTTCACAGTTCCAGATTATTGTGAGCGCGTTCGTCGCTCGGTTGTTAATTATTTTTCTTCTTCTCAGCTTCTGTTGTGCAGTTGAATTCACCTAAGAACCTAAATGATCATATTCGTGCACTAAATTTCCCATCATATGCGCATTATTCATCGTGAGTGTTCATTTCATTTCCGTTCATTTATTTTCACCTCAAGAGCCCGAAGACATCACATAAGGGGAGCGCGTATATTTGTGATTGACATAGAATACAACAGTAATAAAAGAGAGAAACAAAAAAACAAAAGGCCATTGCAAACGATGTGTGCTCAGGTCTAAATTGATAACCAGCAATAAGAGTAAAAAAGCGAAAAAAAAAGAAAAACAGGCAGACAAAATAGTAGAAAATTAACTTCACCGTTTGGTGTCCGTTATTTCTTTCTTTTTTTTTTTGCATGTCGGTGGGTTAGCGATGCCTATAAACAATTTACCGTTAGTCTTTCTGAAAAAACAGATGTGCGATCAGTGCACGCGGCTATGTTATCTGGTAGGGCGTTCCAGTGTTTTAGTGATCGGGAAAGAAATTCACTGGCAATTGCGATGCGAAATTTGAGAGAAGCTCTATATGTGTTTTCATTCGCGATGTATTGGCTGGCGCGTACGATCTGTCTGATGCGGCACGTTCCAAGCGAAGTGTTGTGCGTCTGCATCGCTAATCGTGAGATCGTGAGAGGCAGCGCGTGGGTAACGCGTGGGTGCGATTCACAGCAGCCGCCGCAGACAGACCTCCGCTCATGCAATGCTTTGTTTCTATGCAGGCGACGAGCCTGTACTCTGGGGCCGTTTCGTAGCCATCGTCGCCGCACGGCTCGTCATGCGCTACACTACGCTTTTGTTCACACGCTTTCGTTCCACCAAAGACAAGAGGGGCCCTTAATCACGGGTAACGGATGCCACCAGTGTCAGCGACTGCAACACCCAAGGGATCGTAACGCCGAGCCTTAGTTGTAGCCGCTCGCCATCGCCCCTTGAAGGAGCAGTCATCTCCTTCACAAACGCTAGTACCGCGGACTGACCTCAGCAGATGACGCCGAGGATGAGTGTATCCCTCCCCAGCTCACGGCACCCTGGAGCACCCTCGGAAGCACAGATGAGATCACCCACGCGGCTCCGGATTCCGCGGCCCCCGGAAACTCGGCGCATTCATTATGAAACAGCAGCGCGCACGACAAACGAGACACGAAGCAAGTTGTGCTTGCTGGAGTTTCATAATAAATGGCGACCAACTCGCCCAACTTTCAGTACCTTTACAACTGAGCGCATGCGCAGGCCGTCTCCCCTCCTTCTCTGCTTCGCTTTCTGCCTCATGATCCAGCTGCACCCTCTTCCTGCGCTATTGCCTTTGTTTCATCTACCGCTGCGCTACACCTTCACTTTCATTCTTCGCACGCGCTCGTCCGCTCGGTCACACCGACGGCGTCAGACAACGCTGCCGCTCGCCGCAGGAAGGGGCTCCTATATAAGAGCGGCGCTCTCAAATCAACGAGTAAGTGCTCAAGTGTCGCCGCCTGTATTTGGAGTCGGATCATTACGATTTAGGCTAGAAGACAGCTTTTGAGGCACTTTCAGTAATACGTGTCGCGATGTAGGACCAAATTAAAAGCGTAAGTGGAATGCAGAAGACAGAGACACGATATTATGCGACGAGATGCGAGATTTGAGAGGGCGACGGATTGCTTCAGTTGGGTGACGTTCGCTCGTTTTGATAACAGTGAATGATAAAACGCGCAGCACGTTTTTGGAGGGCTTCGAAATCGTCAGCGAGACATGATATGGTATGGTGAAACTTTATTGAGGTACGCATCTTCCATCTAGCTTTCCTTGCAAACATATGTCGTTGCATGTGTCAGCGAGATGTACTTGCACGGAGTGCCAGATGGAAGACGCGTTCTCGAGTTTTCCTCCACCGTAAGTCTGTTACACCACTTTTTTAACGTCGAATGACGCAGCTTTTATAGCGCGTTTAAAATACGCAAGGGGCCCATAGAGTAGTATAGTAAACGTAAAGAGTAGACACTCCCGAAGACGCCTGCGACCGACTTTGGCTCTCGGCGCACATAGCGGAATCGGCGAAAGGCATCAGCCTCCAAGATGGTCGCCGCATGCCACCGAACAATTTCTCTTTCATTTTTTTTTTTTGTGACGCACAGCTTTGCTTATATCGAGTGGTTTCATGCAGGCGCTTGTGCCGCTGGTTATATGTCGCACCGAGCGCGCAAAGGTGTTTCAGTTTAGGTTAGTGTTATTTAAATTTATATTTGCGGTTTCGAGCTGTAACTTAGCGCCACAATCATGCCAACTGTTACTGAAGTAGAACTTTATCGCTTGTGGTATCGTTACGCCTAGTAACTCATGCCAAAAGGAGTATCGTAAATAAATGTGCCACGTTCCTTAAAAATAAATCAACTTGCTGCACAGCCAAGCACACGAAAATAGTAGACAACATTTTATTGCAGCAATATTGTAAGAGGCAGATACATAAAAATGGGAAAAAACTGCGAAATGCAAGCAATGGAAAATATTCGGATAGTAATAGCGTGATGTCAATAACTTTACACAAGCGAAATACATACAAGACGTGTTGCAACTATTCAGATAATTAAAATAAAGACAAAATAAAACTGCACGAACACGCCAGCAATTAATATGCCCAAAATGAGATTGCTTTAGGGGGAAAGAAATTATTAGGTGAACGTTCATGATTATATTGCGCTCAGTGTTTCCCTGACAATTTGAAGTAAGGGACAGGACGTGGACGTACGTAGCGCAAACTACCAACTGTTTATTACTGTTAAAGAACGCGCTTATATACAAGGAGATATGGTGCGGGGGGGAGATATAATATATCTCCCTCCCCTATTGTTTCGATTATTATAGGGAGAATAACATTGGCACATGAAAAACAAAAAGGGAGCGAGAAATATGGTAGGCACTTGCGATAGCTAAAGAAAAAGAGATGTGCGTAAGGAATCCGTCATTCGCGCTTATCGAAGCTGAGGTCGAGTTTACCAGGGCGAACGGGTGCAAGCGAACGATGTATGCCTGGCCCCAAAGCATGATCACATGTCGTCACATTGACATATCTTTTTATATCTCCACCCCCCCGCGCCATGTCTCCTTGTATGTAAGCGCGTTCTTTAACAGTAATAAACAGTTGGTAGTTTTCGCTAAGTACGTCCACGGCCTGTCCTTCACTTAAAATCTATGTGTAACACTAAGCGCAATATAATCATGAACGTCCGCCAACTTGCCCTCTTCATTGCTTTACTAAATTGTTAGGTGAACCTGTGCCCTCAAAAGCAGGCTACATTCCAAGAACAATGACAGCTGCCAACACAGTTAACGATCGTCGAAAATCTGATACGCAGGTCAAGCTCGTCGGCTTTTATACGTGAGTCATCGAAGGTTCCAAAGTAAAAGAACCATCGATAAGATGCGAGGAACTTCCAATACATGCTGGCGCTGCCTGCGCTAAGCGATAAGATTTGTTAGTCGGTCAAACTCAAACCCTGTCCCTCAGAAGAAGCAAACCCGTAGGTGTTTCTAATATATATATATATATACCTACACACTAAGCATTGGACACTCTTAGAATAGCGTTTGTCGCCTTACGTACGCTAAACTAAGCGCATTTGCGAAACGCTATAGTGTGTGTCCTTTCAAGTCTTTTAGTTTACCTTACGAAGCACAAACGCAAAGAAAACGTTATGAAAAAGGGCGCCGTCTGGTGCCTCGTGCCAAATGTATCCAAGCTAAGACGATCCATTAGCAACCATCCTGCTGTTGCTATGTGGACGCGTCTCGTTAGGCGTAAGGGTGCCAGAATCGCCCAACGAACTCAGAAAATGGACGCGCTATGCGCTCATAACTAACCTTTCAGGTGAGTTTATAGAAAGCGAAAGCTCATTTCAACAGTTACTGGCGATCAACGCGTTGCCATCACGAGAATTCACGCTGAAGCTGGAGCCATGGGTGCCGCCTTGTGCGACAACGCTATGTCTTAGCGTCCGTAAACATTACGGATGTTAAACTCGCCGAGTAACGTGCGTTATCATAGCGCACGTAAACCGCAGTAACCTAATAACGTTCCGAGCATGCGCAACGAGGACGACGCTATTTCTTTACCTACTTATTGCATTTACGTTCGGTTGCAAACGCTTAACTAAATCGGTCTATTATGTTTTCGCCGGGACACTATTCCTGAGTTAAAAGAGACGCCACAATTAAGAGCTGCGGAACAAGCTTCACGAGTCGGCTGTGTTTATCGATTTGGGACTATCGCAACAAAGCAAGTTTACTTACAAAGCACTTGCCCAGGCCAGAAATCGAACGACGCACAGCCATGTGAGTGTTTAGTATAGCTTGGGCCGAACAAACGCTCGCATGCGATGACGACTGACTTGTTATCAAATAGCCGGTATACGAGATGTATGTTTTTGTGCACTGTCCTGAGAAATCACGTTGGGAGAATATAAAAATCATTATGGTCTAATGGTATTAAGCCTGGCTTTGCTCGGTTCAGCGATGCCTAGTTTGCTCTGTCAATCCGCAGGCGTAATGTAAGTATTTCGATCCGTCTGCTTTTCTGTAATATTCATTCTAAACTGCTTTTCCATAAGTTATCCGCACATATTATTCGCGGAACAAATGTCTCGTATTCCACCTCATGTACTATACTGCCGTAAGCAAGCTACGTAACGTTCATGCATTACCCTGGCGGGATAAACTAATGAGATGTCAAAGGGAGCGAAATAAAGCTGTGGTGAAAACCGCGTTAGAAAATGAAGGTTATTCTTCACAGAAGCAGCGAACCGCGGTTGCGTTATGCGAGTTTTGCGTTGGCGCACTAATCAGCCTGGGCCGCCATAAATGATCCTCATTTGTGCCTCGGAAGTTCCCCATAATGAGATGTCGCAGCGCTGCCTAGAACGCTCCGCCGACTTGGCGACGCTGCCATGTGCTAAAGTAGCACGCCAGACAGCCACAGAAAATGAGGCATTCGTTATGAAAGACAGCTAGAAGCACTCTTTCTGCTGTTCTAATCATTGCCTTGGGGAAGGTTTTCATTAGTCAATTTTATTCTTTATGCGTGCTATGCAAAAAGCCGGAAGTGTAGACAAGTACATGAAAGGCCACAAAAATCAAATCGACAACGGAACGACTAAGAACCCGAGGAAACGTTGTGGTCACCACTGACTATATTTTTTTTTTCTGAAGCTAACCTATGGCACTGCGCTTCTCTTTTCACGAAAACAAGCAATGCGCACTTGGCATTTGCCTTGAGTTCAAACTAATTTGTCCATTCCACAGCAGTAATGGGGTTCGCGTAAAATTTTTACCCGCATCTAATCTACTTGTCACTCTCAGTGACAGGTGGAAAGATTTGCCTTTATTCCACGAACTGGAATCACATTTATTAAACACTCTACTTCTTTTCTGCGTGTCGGGGCTTTGGAGTCGTCCCTGCCAATTCGATCCGAGGTGGAAAACTGTCTTGGCCGCACAAGCGCAAGATTCGTAAACAGACTTTTGTCCTTAACGCGGGTGCTCGAAAAAAAAAGCCATCTAAGGCGGTCGCCACGGACCGCTGTAGGGACAGATTCGCTCGCACAAAGCCCCTAATTCCCGGCAGTCGATTAAAAGCGGGCCGTGTTTTGTACAGAGCTAGAGTTCCCAATATAGCTGTCGTCATGCCAGTCGTTACGCGTATTCGGTGGGAGGATTAGTACGAGGATGGAAGCAATTTCTCGCTTCTAGCCGGTGGACGACCAGAATTCAAAATAATGGGACGTAATGGAAGGCTTAGGACCGAAGGCTCGTCCAAGATACGTAAGCGCACCTAGTCAAGCAAGAGAAATAAACTGAGACTGGTGCTGACATTGAGGTACAGCGGCTATACCGAAGACTTCATTTGCATTGGAGATGGGTATTTCGCAGTTGCTTAGGGCGTCTCGTTTGAAACGATGAAAACACGTCTCGCCTTTATATTTTAATGCAACCGTGTCTGCTTGCCAGCGCCAGGAGGGTATATGTTACAAATCGACTATGGTTATTTATGGCCGGATGGCTTGTTATTGCCTTAGCATAGGGAAACCCTGTACGTGCGTGGGTGTTAAAATAAAACAAAAATTTGTCTGGTCGGGGATTAAAAGAAACAATAATTATTCCCAAATTTTATATTTGAGCATCGGCTACCAGACATGTAGAAAAGATGACGACCTTGCGTAAAGGGTTAGAGCTACCTTTCAGCCTCTTGATGTTGTGCAAAACCTCACCTCACTCTAGAGAGTTGCGCCTAACGCAGTTTTCCATGCTAAGCTTGTCTCAAAATGCAGTCAATCGGTATTATGTTCTGTAGATGTCACTTTAAACAGTTAGGTTCCCATTAATAGGTCCCCGAAGAGAAGCGAATCCTGTTGTCTTGGTCATGGTTGGGCATCGCTTTTACCAACGCCTACGAGTTCCGCATAGGGATGGCCAACAACGACTCCTGTGGCCGCTGCAGCGACGAGGAAACAATACATCATGCTATGTGCCAGTGCCCGCAATACAGAGTACCGCAATTATCTCCGTCGTGCTGAACCAGTTCGAAGACCGTTGTCCGTCGGGGGAAAGAGTTCTACAGCACCGACGATACTTGTCATCGCATCAGAAGTGCGTACAAGCGCGACTGCTGTTCTTCCAATTCAATGGTCGGCGTTAGCTCCTTTAATGGACGCGTATTCCCCATTCTTTCTTACTAGGAAAATGTTTCTGCCGGGCGCTTGACATAGTCGTCAGCAAATTTTATTTAGTCTGCGAGCGTGCCCGCGCGAGGCAGATGCGTGTCGTTAGGACACGCGTGTAGGGAAGGGGTTCTAGCAGAGGCTCCCCAGAAGTGGAGCTGTCGATTAAATATCACCTGTGATCCCCTTCGTGGTGCTCCCGGTCCTTCTGAATGCCTTGCACTGCGAAGGCTACAGCGGAGCGGAGTGGTGCCCACACAACGCTGCCTACTGAACGTCGCCATGGTGCGCAGTTCGAATATCGGATGCTAACATAGACATGACTACTTAAAACTTTGGCGCCTACGAGGCGCCTGGGCCTCAGCTTACCGTTGAGGTCATGGTGTCTCATCCCTTTGATGTGCTGTGGTGTTCTAGATACCTAGGAGCGGCTGATCCCACACCGAGTGACATGAGTAGCACATTTCTTTTCTCACTTATCTGTACGACATTCACACAATTTCAGAGGGTTGAAGAAACTTTGTTTGCTCGTGCGAGTACCTCGGCAGCGCGCGCATCAGCTAAGCTGGGGATGCCGCACTCTGGACTCTCGTTGAAAGGATTCCCGACGTGGCGAGCTTAGACAATGATGGCGAGATACCTCGAGGGAGTGGAACTTGGGAAACAGATGACCTGTTCGTCAGATGTTGGCGCTCTACCCTGAAATACGTCATCCAGCGATACCAATCAGAGCACGCTGTTTTCCACAGCGAGCAGCAGCAGCTACGTGAGCGCGCTCGTCTGGGCCCCTCGCCACGGCTCCGATATCTGAGCTTAGCTTGCGACTCAGCTGTATGCAACTGTGTGTACGACAGGGCTGGAGTGAGCACTCGCGATCATGCACTAGCCGGGTACTCTTGGCAGCGCGGTCGATCGAGTCTGGCCATGCTATGTGGTGGGGATTTGCCCAGCACAAGCATCACCGGCAGATAGTAGCCACATCCTAACTGGGCATTTTTTTTGCCATAGCTAAATACGAAGCATAGGCTGGCAAAGTATCTGGGAAGGAGCAGCCATGGCTGAGCGCTCACTGGCAAGCGTGCGCCTCGTCTGACCTGAAGTTCCGCGTTGTTCGAGGCTACTTTAGTGTTCAAAAGTAATGGAAGTTAGTGAAGCAATCGAAAGAAAAAGCCGTGACCAAAGGTTCATTGCTACTCAAGCGGGTGCGGCTGAGCGTTAGCAAACGATAGTTGGTGACTGTAGTATATTCGTACTTCCTCAAGTACTTAATTGCTATCGAAATTCGAAACGCAAATATTTTCGCTTCCTGCGGCTTGTTCATTAAACAGCGTCAATGCATATATCAATAAGAGTACGACGAAGGGCACTTATCCAGACACGCTTATTGATTGATTTCAGCTATTATCCAATAGCATACGTATATGGGAATATGCTATATAACGAAATATGGCAGCCCGCAAAGAGGGACGAAAATGGTTTCATCTAAAATAGAATAAAGGTTTCCCTTTCGGGTTTTTTTATTTCTCCCTCTCTATCTACTCTCTTTATTGCACCCATTTTCTCCACCCCCGTGCAGTGTATAAAAACGGGAACTGGCATCTGAATGAGCACCTCTACTTTCCCTCTTTTTCTCTGTCTCTGTCTGTCTCTCTCACACTAGTTCCATTACAGCGTATTACTCTCGTGTATTGTTCAGTTGACGACGTGCTTATCACGCACTGGATAAATCTTGGTTTGCTGCGGCGAGGGCGCGTGACGTGACGACAACGTAACGATTTGGTGGTGCACATGCACTGACGAACACATCGCCGGGAATCAGTTCCTACGCCGATCTCGCCGCCGTGACAGAGAAACCGCGGGGCAGGAATTTCCACTGCCCTCGCGGTATTACATCGGGTGCAAAAGAACGTGGCCGAGGGCAACGAAGGGCGCTTTCCGGATGATGCTCAGCGAAATGAAAAATTCGCCGAGTGCTCTGAAGACAAACAAAATTGTGTGGACGTGCGCTCCGTGGCACTCTTAACGTGCATTTACCATGGCACAGAGAGCGATGGCCCTTGCGTAATCTTGCGTAATCTTCTTATTTTAGCCATACATTGATACAGGCCCGAAACCGCATTCAGATGAAAACTACGCTCTAAACAACCAATTTCACTGCGTGAAACTATACAGCGAAGCTTCCTTCACCTACATTCGCCGTACTTACTGTAGGCCCTTCTGGTCGCGGCGTTATCGAGTATAGTCCAATAAAATGAAGTTATGTGTTGCTGGCGAGAATTTAAACTAGGATCAGTAGGCACACCAACCGTTTGCTCTAATGATTAGTCCGCATGCCAATTTTCGAACGCACGTTTCAATCTAATCTTTATAAACTCTTCACTCGTGGCAGCTAGCGCTTTGGCACAATTACGACGTAGACATCGACTGACGCTTAGACAGCAGGAGTTAACGCGCCCAAAAGTGCTTTTATGAATTAAATCGACTCATGAACCAGCAGAGAAGAATCATAGGGGTGACATTCGTGTGTAGCAGCACGTGATGGAATGAAACTGAACGACCAACCATACACACTAAATTTTGGACATTGCCCCTTCAGCAATCTGTTGCACTTTGAAGCTCCACAGCAGCGTAACTGAATAGGCAGCGCATTAAAAACCTATACTTCCAAATATTGACTTCGTTTTAAGAAGTTTTTGTTACCAACGTCGATAATGTTCTTCGTTCTAATGACATACGCGTTTACGAGATTCATGAGTTTATGAGTAGTAGGCACTTATTGCTGCAGTAAAGCAGTGTTCTGCTCAGAAATGCTGTACAGAAAAAGCCAAGCTAGGATAACTGCCGCAAATACGTATGTTACCAGAAGGAAGTACCCTCATGCAATTGCTGACTGAAACTTGTTCAAACTCGGCCAATGTTGTGGAAATATATTATTTTAGAAAATGTTTATTACATTTGTGCATTATGGTGAAGCTGAACATATTTTCGAACGTGCACTGTCAGAAATTTGTAGACGTGATATCACTACAAATTTGAATGGTACACGACTGCAACTTTACTTTACCAGTGTTCTCCGCTAGTCGCGGAGAACGTTGAGAAAAGTATAAGGATAATTTACCTTCAGAAGCGCGAGAACGCGCATAACATGTCATGATGTATTGTATTCATTGACACACTTAGAGCTTGGCAGCTAGTGCTTTGGGACAGTTGAAGTGCCTATTTTGGGTAGTAAAGCCATGCGATGGGTAAAGTTAGTGCGAAACATAACTTGGCTTAGGATAATTCTCACAACGTAGAATCTACCATAAATTTTCTTGTCATAATATTGTCACAGTCGGTAATGTGGGAAAAGGAGGACGATGATGCTGGCCTTGGAGACGACGAAGAAGAGTGTAGCATTATCGCTGCTCTACGCTTGCTGGCTCCGCCATTAAAAGCCATCTCTAAATATACGCACGCTTCTTCCTTCCCGTAACATCTTTGGTGGACGTGCGGGGTAATCACCTGCGCAAGACGGAGCTCCGCAGCGGACGTAACCTGGCCGCCATGTCATCCGAAGGAGAGAGTTCAACCACGGTGCCGTCGTCGCCACCGACGGTCATCCTGGCCCAGCCTCGCGACCCTGGCATGTTGTCCAGGATCGACAACGTTGACGTCGATGACTGGTTGCAGAACTACGAACTGGTCAGCGCACACAACAGGTGGGATAACACGCTTATGCTGGCCAATATAATATTCTACCTCAAGAAAACGGCACGGGTCTGGTTCGAAACACACGAAGAAGAGATTACGAGTTGGGACCAGTGCAAGCAGAAGCTTAGAGATTTGTTCGGCAAGCCCGTCGGCCGCCAACGTGCTGCGAAGAAGGACCTTGGGACCCGTGTACAGACGTCCACTGAATCTTACGTGGCGTATATCCAGGACGTCCTCACCCTTTGCCGCAAAGTGGATAACAATATGGCAGAGGCAGACAAGGTCATCCACGTTTTACAAGGCGTCGCGGACGACGCGTTTAACCTGATTGTTTAAAAGAACGTAACGACGGTCAATGAAATCATTAACGAATGTCGCCGCTTTGAAGACGCGAAGAGTCGCCGCATAGTTCAACAGTTTACGCGTCTACCTAATACCGCAGCTTCATCGACGTGCGAAGACGTTTGTCCGCCGCGTGAGCCCAACTCCTGCGAGAACGTCGTACGTATCGTTCGGCGAGAAATCGAAGCAGCGTCTCCTACCACGCCAGTGACGCAGTGCTTTGACGATTCCCGGCCGCTTGTGTCTCTCATTCAGTCGGTGATTCGCCAAGAACTTGCCAATGTGGGCATTCCGTCCATGTGCTCCGCCAGCCGTCCTGACTTCGCTTCGTCTGCTGCCTCTACCCCTGTTCACCGGAGCCAATACGGTCCATATCCGAGCTATCGCAACCCGGCCGAATGGCGCACACATGACGATAGACCCATCTGCTTTAACTGTGGACGTGTGGGCCACATCTCTCGCCACTGTCGAAGTTCCTGGCCATCCCACTCTCGACCAAGCTTTCCCGCCTACCGCCTCTCCCCACTGAATCCTCGCCCGCCATCACGCTCCACCGAGGTTGAAGACGCTCCTGACAACGCTCGAGCAACCGCGACTAGCCGCTCGCCATCCCCACATAGTCGCCGCTCCCGTTCGCCCCAGCTGCGTCGCTCTCCATCCCCAGCTTACCGTCGCTGCTCTCCGACGGGAAACTAACTGGGGCAGCTCCAGGAGGTGACGCTGCTCTAGAACCCCGGCCTGAAATTCCTCTGCTGACCCTGCCTACTAATAGGAACCTTCTGGACGTGGACGTGGATGGTTTGCCCGTTACAGCACTCATCGACACTGGAGACCAAATTTCCATCATGAGTGCGGAGCTTCGAACGCGCTTGAAGAAAGTACTGACTCCTGCTCCGACTCGACTGCTCCAGGTCGCTGACGGTGGAACTCCGCCTGTACTTGGAATGTGTACTGCTCGGGTCAGTGTCGCCGGTCGGCACACGTCCGTTTTGTTTAGCGTGCTCGAACGTTGCCCTCACAATATTATCCTCGGACACGACTTTTTGGCCGCCCATTCTGCTCTGATTGACTGTTCCGCCGGAGTTGTACGACTTGACCTACCACTACCTGTCCCCGTTGACCTTCCTGCTCATGCTCCAACGCAGCCTTGTTCCGCGGATCGTATACGCCTGCCATCTCTTGCAGCAACCTGCATCCCTGTCTTAGCCTGCCCACCTGTACCTGACGGAGACTATGTCCTTACTCCCGCGACTTCAGTCCTGCTTTCTCACCATGTCTCCTTCCCGCACACTATCGTTTCTGTTGCGGACAATCAGACATGTCTTCCCATCCTAAATTTCGGACAGTGTCCACAAGTACTTCCTCGAGGCATGTCTCTAGCCACGTAGTCACCGACGCACGAGTGCCACATTTCCACTCTATCTGTTGCGCCGTCTTCGACCAATGCTCATTCTGCGCCTTCTGCATCAGCCCCGACCGACGACTTTACAAAGATGATTGCACCGGACCTCTCCACCCAACAAGCCGCACAGCTCCGTGGCCTCCTCGAGTCCTACTCCGACATTTTCGATCTGAACGATCGCCCTTTGTGTCAAACTACGGTCGTGAAACATCGTATAAATACCGGCGATGCAGCACCTGTTCGCCGGCGGCCATACCGGGTGTCGCCGTCTGAGCGACAAGTTATCCAGAGCGAGGTTGAGAAGATGCTTGCCAAAGGGATTATTGAACACTCTTCCAGCCCGTGGGCGTCCCCTGTTGTTCTCGTCAAAAAGAAGGATAACAGCTGGCGATTCTGCGTTGACTATCGTCACCTGAACACGATCACCAAGAAAGATGTATATCCACTTCCCCGCATTGGCGATGCTTTGGATTGTCTCCACGGTGCCACTTATTTTTCATCTATAGACCTTCGCTCTGGATATTGGCAAATTGCCGTGGATGAAATGGACCGTGAAAAGACCGCATTCTTCACACCAGACGGCCTATATCAGTTCCGGGTAATGCCTTTTGGCTTGTGCAATGCCCCGGCGACCTTTGAACAGATGATGGACATGCTCTTACGTGGTTTGAAATGGTCCATCTGTTTGTGCTACTTGGATGACGTCATCGTATTCTCTTCAACTTTTGCGACGCATCTTGAAAGACTTTGATCTGTTCTTTCTGTTTTTCGCACCGCTGGCTTACAGCTCAACTCGTCCAAGTGCCACTTCAGTCACCGCCAAATAACCATGCTCGGACACCTCGTCCATTCATCAGGCATTCGTCCCGACCCCGCTAAAGTTCATGCTGTACAGAATTTCCCCGTACCAACTTGTGCCAAAGATGTTCGCAGCTTTATTGGCCTTTGCTCGTACATCCGCAGGTTTGTGGAAAATTTCGCCCATGTTGCCCGTCCCCTGACTGACCTCCTGAAGAAAGACGTTCCTTTCTGTTGGGGCTCTGAAGAGGCATCTGCTTTCTCGCAGCTCATCACGCTGCTCACCACACCTCCTGTTCTCGCCCATTTTGACGCCTCCGCTCCGACAGAAATCCGCACTGACGCCAATGGCTACGGCATCGGCGCAGTTTTAGCTCTACGCCAATGTGGGCACGACCGCGTCATCGCCTACGCCAGCCGCCTCCTCTTTCCCGCAGAGCGCAATTACTCGATTACTGAGCGCGAGTGTCTCGCCCTCATTTGGCCGGTGGGCAAGTTCCGACCCTACATATATGGTCGACCATTTACAGTTACAACCGACCACCACGCCCTTTGCTGGCTTTCCTCCCTCAAGGATCCCACCGGACGCCTCGGTCCCTGGGCCCTACGGCTACAGGAATACACATACACTGTGGTCTACAAGTCGGGTCGTCTACATCAGGACGCCGACTGCCTGTCCCATCATCCCGTCGATGTACCGGACGGTTTAGTGGATGTCGCACCGATCTGCGTTCTTTCGCTCTCTGCCTTGCAAGACATTGGCGCTGAACAACGACGCGATGACTCGTTACGCCCCATTATCGAATGCCTGCTCTCTGATCCGTATGACCCATCCCTTCACATGTTCGTACTACACAATGGCATCCTGTATCGCCGCAACATGCACCCCGACGGGCCCGAGGTCCTAACCGTCATTCCGTCTCATGTGCGACAGATTGTACTGCAGCAACTGCACGACGTTCCGACCGCTGGACACCTTGGCGTCACGCGGACCTATGACCGAATTCGGCGACGGTTTTTCTGGCCCCGTCTCAACCGCTCCGTCTGGCGCTATGTTGCCGCGTGTGAGTCGTGTCAACGCCGGAAAAGACCAGCTGTGCCTCCCGCCGGACTGCTGCAGCGTTTGGATATACCGGCCGGCCCTTTTTTTCGCGTTGGCGTTGATCTTCTCGGACCATTCCCTATATCAAATGATGGAAATAGGTTGATTGCCGTGGCTACGGACTACACAACTCGCTATGCTATTACTAGAGCCCTACCGACCAGCTGTGCCACAGACGTCGCTGATTTCATGCTTCACGACGTTATCTTGCATCACGGTGCACCTCGTCAACTTCTCACCGATCGTGGCAGATACTTTCTTGCCAAAGTCATAGACGACCTACTTCGATCATGTGCTACTAAACACAAACTTACTACAGCTTACCATCCTCAAACTAACGGTCTTACCGAACGCCTTAACCGCACATTAACTGACATGTTAGCAATGTATGTCTCCTCCAATCATCGCGACTGGGACATTGCTCTACCATTTGTCACGTTCGCCTACAATTCCTCGCGCCACGACACAGCTGGATATTCACCCTTCTATCTCCTCTTCGGCCGTGAGCCGACTTTGCCTGTCGAGACTCTCCTTTCGACCACACTCGACTCGCCGACAGAGTACACTCGGGATGTCATAGCCACAGCGACCCAAGCACGCCAGATTGCCCGCATTCGTCTTTCTGCTTCACAGACACGCCAGAAGTGCCGTTACGACCAGCGCCATCACGACGTGCACTGCAAACCAGGTGCTTTTGTGCTGGTTTGGTATCCAACTCGGCGTGTTGGTCTTTCGGAGAAATTCCTCTCGCGGTACTATGGCCCTTACCGCATCCTTCGCCAGGTGACCCCTGTCACATATGAAGTGTCTCCGCTGGGTGCCACGGTGCCTTCACCTCTCTCTGACATCATCCACGCCAGCCGCCTCAAACCGTACCTTTCTCAGACCGAATAGCCGCACCAATAAGGTGCTTTTTCCGACGGGGGTGATGTCACAGTCGGTAATGTGGGAAAAGGAGGACGATGATGGTGGCCTTGGAGACGATGAAGAAGAGTGTCGCACTATCGCTGCTCTACGCTTGCTGGCTCCGCCATTAAAAGCCATCTGTAAATAGACGCACGCTTCTTCCTTCCCGTAACAATATGAGCAGCTTCGGTGATGTCTGTTAACAGGCATACCTCCTCCGCATGGACGGCTGATTTGCTGCCTTCGTGCATTCCCAGCCTATAGAGCCTAGTCAGCAAGGACAGGTGTAGTTCAAGGAAGGGAAGTACATAGAGTACGCACGGTACGCTTTATCGTAATATCGCATCATCAGAATTGTGGACAAGTGGTCTTTATGTGATTCTTACATAACCACGACTCCTAATGTTCTATATATAAAGAGAACAAAAGAACGTTTAGGTCGCATCCAGCTTGTATCTCAGCTGGCTGCGACAACGTGACTCCTGTTTTTCGAAAAGAATCTCAGTCGAAACTTCTCAGAAACGAACAACGAATACAGCAGCTGCACATGTGCGATAAAGCAGATGCCGCACAGCACCGAGTATGCGCCATACTGCGCACATTACTGTTTTTCGCACCCTCAAAAGAATTGCGGTAGCAACTACCACTTCGTTTTTTTTCTGAGGACAGCTTTTCTTTTTCCGCATGTTACTGCTAGTTTGCACAAGGGCAAAATATTTCGCACTACTGGCGCAAATACTGGCAACAGGTGAAGAAAGCGCTACCGGTTTGTCATCATGAGGGTATCTCTACTCTTTTGGTGTCTGGTGGTATTGGTGTATGCGGGGTGATCGTTTCTTTAAAATTGGCGGATTTTTGCAGATCGCCTCTGGGAGATAGCTTAATTGTGCTTAAGTTGGATTATTCGAATAGGGGAACATTACTAGCACGACAAATCGAAGCACACATTCAAAGAATCAACATAATTTTACCAAACAACTTCCCAATTATAAACCTAACTGCACATATTGCAATTTAGGAATTTTAGCCGGTGAGCTTGCAAGAGCCATTCACTTGAAATAAATTTCCATGATGACACCAGTTTCCATATATTATTTCCAAAGTGCAGGACAAATTACGTACGTTTTACTTACTTTCATGCTTCAATGCATCAAAATGCACTTTCTTAAAAAAGTAAATGGTACAATAGTGCATTTTTACAATTTTGAGGAAGAATACCTCCAAGTTCCTGTCATTCTGGACATTCATATCACGTCTATACGCCTTGCAACCTCACCGGCTCCAATTATTTTATTTCAATGTGGGACCATAAAGTAGCAATTAAGAAGTTTATTAGTGAATCTTTGTTAATTAGTTAATTATGCGTTTCGACTTTCCATGCAAGTAATGTCCACCTCTCTGAATAATCGAGCTTTAGAACTAAAATTATGTAATCCGCATTGGTGTTTTATAGATTCAGTAAAGCATAAAAATGATCCCCCCGTATATGGATCGCATGTGATGCCGTGTTGAGCTCAGCGCAATGCCTGTTAGCCATCATGCACTTCCATTGTCATGCTTTCATGGTCTACAGCAGAAATAGCACCTGGTATTTTCAATGGCCAGAAAAAGGAATATACATACGGAGGAATAACACATTGACTTTGGCTAGCCTAGAAGGGAAAAAAATAAATAAAAAGCGAGACGTGGATATTTCGCTATTTTACACGAGTCAAGAGACAAAGATCTGCCATATTGTTTTGCTGGACAGTTTTTAAGATCAACATCTTATCATGGCACGAAGGTGTGCTCTTAACTTCTTGTTGCGAAAGAGTTGGTCACACAGCTTACGCTGTGATTAAAAGTACATAATTTCGGTTAAAAACACACAAAAAATAAAATAATACAACAAACTATTACTCTATCATTGTCGATTAATTGCCCAGAAAAATTAACTCCTGCCCTCCTTTCAAACAATTATCGACACACAGGACGACCTAAACGCCATCGCTGCATTCTCATCTATTTTCGATGCGTGATAAGAGGGTGCCATCAGTTCGAAAAATTATTCAGCTGGAGAACGTCGAAGCCCCGAAAATGGCAAGAACGTCAGGGCATTCCTTTTGTGAAAAAGCGATTTCAGAACGAAACTGGAAATAAAAAAGGAAAAGTGAAATTTTGTGGAAGAGTTCAGGGCAATGTAGCAAAATACCGAGCATGGGAATAGGAACAGGCACGTTCGATACGAATCCGGAATGAAGCGTCACGAAGTCGGATGCGTGTGCTTTATTCGAAAGGCACCAAACTTTAACACTACGAGACAAATTGTTGTTCGCGCCGATTGAACTTGCAGAGTCAGCAAGACAAATCGTGATCGCAAGCCAAGTAAAACGTTTTCCACTTGCTTCGCTGGACGTGTAGTATTTGTCAGCTAGCTGTTTCTTTGGTCTTCGGATTTTTGTTTATGCCGAAACAGCTCCTGTATTGAAAGGCTTGCTTTTTTCCATATTCTTAGTTTGTGGCGATCTCTTTTCTCGCTTTTAAGAGAAATAAAACAACAGAAGCGCGCTAGCTAAGCAACGTTATTTGGTCGTTGCTAGAAAATTCCGCAGAGGCTATCCCGCGAAATATTTATGTTGTGCCTAGCTCCACATTTTTTTGTTTTGCAATTCCCGAACTTTTGAACTGTTAGGGAAACCAGCTTGGCAACCTATTTCCGCGTCTATTTACTTTTGAGCATTTCCAACTCCATATATCCTTGCAAGACATGAAATGGGCAAAATCTACAGACGAAGACGGAATAACAGTCGATTTATTCAAAGATGGAGGAGCAATAATGCTTGAAGAATTAGCGGCCCTCTATACGAACTGTCTATCGCGTTCAAGGGCCTCAGAGAACTTGAAGAATGGCAAAATTATACTAATCCACAAAAAGGGAGACGCTAAAGAATTGAAAAAAAAAATTATAGGCCGATTAGCTTACTCCCAGCACTACATAAAATATTCGCCAAAATAATTTCCAATAGAATCAGGGCAACACTGGACTTTATTGAACAAAGGGAACAGGCTGGCTTCAGAAAGGGATACTCTATAATGAATCACATCCATGTCATTAATCAGGTAATCGAGAATTCCACAGAATAATATCAGCCTGCCTATATGGCTTTCACTAATTACGAAAAGGCATTTGAATCAGTAGAGATACCAACAACAGTCACAGAGGCATTACGTAATCAAGCAGTATAGGACGCCTACGTAATTATCTCAGAATATATCTGCAAAGACTCTACAGCTACCTTAATTCTCCACAAGTAAAGTAGGAAGACACATGTAAAGAAAGAAAGAAAGAAAGAAAGAAAGAAAGAAAGCAAGAAAGAAAGAAAGAAAGAGAGGGGTCAGATATTGGGAGAGTAAGAGAGAGATAGAAATAGAAGACGGGAAAGGCAGGGAGTTTAACCAGACGCACGTCCAGTTTGTTACCCTGCACTGGGGAAAGTGGGTATGGGGATGAAGAGAGAGAGAAGAGAGAGAGAGAGAGCACAGTTTCGCGCACAGTGGAAGGTTTACGCCGAGTCCACACACGGTTCCCAAGACCTGTCGACTTGAGGTATTTCAAGACTGCTTTCGAGGCCTTCTGTGCTATCGACGCGAACGGCCAGGGTCCAAGGATTTTCATTTCGGAAAAAGGTCTAGAATCCAGCTGGTTCAGTGCTGTCCGGAGAACTTCGCCCTCGACGTCTTATTGGAGACACAATCTGTGTAATACTATCACTGCGTGCTTGGAAGAAGTATTCAAGCTATTTAACGGGGAAGGTTAGTGTTATATAAGGCGTCGCTGCCTACCGCAGCGCCATGAGAAGGCGCGCGCTTGGAGCCGCCCAAGGGGGAGGAAAAGGAAGATGGAATAAACGCAGAGGATGAGTAATGTCTCCATTTCTGTCGTACTGAGTAATATGCGCGATATAACAATCATTGGCGGCGAGGATTTAACAACCCATGTGCTACCGGCTTGCCCTTCATCTGTGCCGTCGATTGCTGCATATAATCCTCTACGATGAGTATTTCGGGGCTACAACCGCCACCCCCGTTCCGTCATCACCTGGAGACCCAGTCGTCCCATGGGAGCAATGGATTCAAGCGTTCAAGAACTACATGGTGGCGTCGGGCGCCTCCGACCTACCTGCCATGCGTCGGAAGGCGATTCTGCTCAACTGCTTGGGTTTGGAAGGACAACGCACCTTCCAGACTCTCACGTCGGAGGACGACCCGCGATTTTTGGCTTCGAGCGCCACCGGAGGGACGTTGACGACTCCTGCCCCAGATGAGTTCGACTGCGCTGTTGCGACACTTGAAAATCACTACAAGAGCTCTGTCAATGTCACCGCAGCGCGTCACCGTTTCCGTCGACGTGCACAAGCCCCAGGTGAGAGTGCGCTCGATTACGTCACCGCGCTACGAGGTCTCGTAGGAGCGTGCAACTTCGGTGACTTGGCGGACGACATGATGCGCGACCAGCTTATAGAAAAAACTACTAGCGGATACTTGCGTGAACGTCTTTTACTGGAAGAGTCTCTTACGCTTTCTCGGGCCCTTACCATTGCGAGACAGCATGGTCAGGCGACTAGAGAAGTGAGAGAACTTGCACGACATGAAGCACAAGTGCATCACGTTAAAAACACAAACACGTCAAATATGAGAGAAAAGCACTGTGGCACGTGCACGTGCTATAAAACGCCAACTGAAAGTCGTCGAGCTCCGAAAGAGCAAGAATGTCATCGTTGTGGCTCTTTGGACCATCTGGCGAATAGCCCTCACTGCAAAGCTAAGACACATAAGTGTCGCAGATGTGGAAAGACTGGCCATCTGGAAAAGGTGTGCAAGTCTTCCCGAAAGTCTGAAAAGAAAATTCAGCATGTCACGGAAGGCGACGCAGATACAGCTGACACGGACGATCACATAAGTGTTTGTCATATCTGGAGTCGTAAGAAGGGAATTTATGCAGTGTTGGAAATTGAAGGAATTTCCGTGTCGTTCCTGATTGACACTGGATCATCGGTTTCAATACTAGCCGAAGAACTTTACCGACGCCATTTCGATACTGTATTTCCTCTGACATCAACATCCGTCCAGCTCCTCGATTATTCTAAGTCAGCAATTCCTATAAAAGGATGTTTCATTGCTCCAGTTTCATTTCATGGCCGATGCACTTCTTTCCTTCTGTACGTTGTGTCGGGAGGAACAACAATTCTCGGTTTAGATGGCATCGCGGCTCTGGATATGAAGATTCAAGGGTCACCTCTCAGGTGTCTGCTAATGACGCAAGAAACTCCTGTGCTCCCTCCTGAATTACGTTCCGAGTTCGAGCACTTGTTTGAAAAGCAGCTAGGAACTGTCAAAGGTTTCACTCACAAGGTCAGAGTTCGCGCATCTGTTCAACCAGTGGCCAGCAAACTGAGACGACTACCACTCGTCATTCGTGAGCAAGTCTCGGCAGAAGTAAAAAAATTAGAAGCCCAGGACATCATTGAGCGCGTCGATTCTTCAGAGTGGGTCTCGCCAATTGTCGTAGCCAGAAAAAAGGATGGCTCGATTCGCATGTGCGTAGACCTACGAGAGCCAAACAAAGCTATAGTAGTGGACAGTTTTCCCCTGCCACAAAATGAGGAACTTTTGAACAGCTTGGCTGGTGCACAGCGATTCTCCAAGCTAGATTTAGCTTCTGCATACCATCAGTTACCACTAAGTCCAGAGAGTCGAGATCTTACGACGTTTATAACCCAAGACGGACTATTTCGCTCTAAGAGGGTGTGCTTCGGACTGGCATCGGCACCGTCAGCGTTTCAGAAGATGATGCATATGATCCTCCAAGGATGCAAATGCGTCTTGTTTTACATTGACGTCATAATCGTGTACGGACGCTCCAGAGAGGATCACTTGGTCAATTTGCGCACTGTCTTGAAACGGCTCTCTGACGCTGGCCTGAGGCTCAACTATAAAGGTGTTTTTGACGTCACTGAGTTGACTTTCCTAGGCCATGTTGTCAGCGCCAAAGGGTTATTCCCACTGATGTCATCTATCGAGGCGATAACCAAGGCACCATCACCCACAAATATTAATGAACTTCGCTCGCTGCTGGGACTCGCAGGCTTCTACTCCAAGTTCATCCCGCATTTTTCTGATGTTGTGGAGCCAATGCGTGTTTTGCTTCGAGGAAACGCGCCTTTCGCTTGGACCGCGGCAGCCCAAACCGGCTTGGAGCAGCTGAAAACGTTGATAACATCTTGCGAAGTTCTTCACCTTTTTGGTCCTCAGTTACCCGTGTACGTTACAACTGATTCCTCGGGATACGGATTAGGTGCTGTACTACAGCAGGATAACGGAACATCACTGCAAACTGTCGCGTTCGCCTCACGCACTCTTCAACCGCATGAACGGAAGTACTCCGCCGGTGAACGTGAGGTCCTTGCCTGCGTCTGGGCTTGCGAGCACTGGCACGTTTACCTGTGGGGCCGACCTTTCATCTTGCGGACAGACCACGCTGCTTTGGTTACGCTCCTCTCAACGAAAGGCACAGGTCACCGTCCGTTAAGGATTGCGCGCTGGTCATCACGGTTGCTGTGCTACAACTACACCATGGAATACAGGAAGGGTAGCGAAAACGCCGTGGCTGACGCACTCTCCCGGCTGCCCGTACAGAGCTTCATCCAGGATGCACCCGAAGAAGAATTTATATGTCTCTTGTCCCCAGTAGTTACCATGCAAGAGCTTCAAGAAGCAAGTGCCGCCGATCAGGCTATCTCTCAAGTTAAGCAGTTTCACACTACTTCTTGGCCTCACAAGAAATCCTTGTCAAAAGAGCTGCTACCTACTTTCACGTGCGATCTGAACTCTCTGTTGTTAGCGACATTCTTTGCCGGGGTGACAGGATTGTCGTGCCTTCCGCTTTGACCCGCCGTCTTATGGATCTGGCTCATGAGTCACACCCAGGAATTAGTCGTACCAAAGCTCGTCTTAGGGAGTCATATTGGTGGCCGTGCATGGATAATCACATTGAAGAACTTGTACGCACATGTGTAGCCTGCCAGTCATGTGACAAATCAGCGCGTAGATCTGCAGCACCAATGCAACCCGTGACTCTTCCCGAGAAAGCCTGGGACAAAGTTGCTATCGACATTGTGGGACCTTTCACGCAAGCTCTAGCTGACTGTCCATTTGCCATTACGCTTATTGATTATTACAGCAAGTGGCCAGAGGTGACTTTCGTACGCGATGCGACCACGTCTACAGTGACTAAATTCCTGCTTGAACTTTTCGCAAGAGAAGGATATCCACGTGGTGTCGTATCCGACCATGGACCGCAATTTTCTTCAGCGAATTTTGAAGATTTTCTCACAGAGCGCGGAATCGCCCATTACTATTCTTCTGTGTATTACCCGCAAGCTAACGGCTTAGTGGAAAGATTTAACAGGGTATTAAAGTCCTATATTCAATTAGCCCTGTTAGAACGTCGTGAGATAAGAACAGCGATGTTCGATTACCTACAAACATATCGCTGTACGCCTCATGCGACTACTGGTGTTGCACCCGCTATTCTTCTTCATGGACGCCAACCTCGCACCAGACTTGACATTGTGGGATTTCCTGACAAATGTTTCACCGATGACCCTTCCAAGGCACTACAGGAGTTGAGAGAGCGCATGAAGAGCAAGCAAATGACGTCAAAGCGCTACACCGATCAAAAACGCGGTGCCAAGGAACCCAACTTCGCCGTGGGTGACTACGTGCGGGTTAAATTACCTGCAGTTTATGGGAAGTTATCTTCACAGTTTTCTGCGCCCAAGAAAATTATTGGAAAGCGCGGACCCGCCTCTTACCTCTTGGAAGATGGGCGGGTGTGGAATGCTTCCAAATTAGCGGCCGTTCACCCTGAGGCTATCAGCAGAATGAAATTAGGTACCACTGCTGTCATGAACTGGTCACCGGCATCCGATCACTCTACCAGTGCGGCTGTAAGCCATCCGTCACAACCTGGCACATCAAGCGCAGATAATGCACCCCTGAATCCTGAACCACCTGCTGCAGGGCGCACGCAAAAAGCTTCAGGTAATTTGCCAAGTTGCGAAGAGCGCGTGAGGAGAAGCGCCCGCAACAAGAAGACACCAAAGAAGCTGCATGACTACATCAGGAAGTAACGGACAATTTTTTTTTTCTTTCACGAGGGGATATATTATATAAGGCATCGTTGCAACCGCAGCGCCATGAGAAGGCGCCCGCTTGGAGCCGCCCAAGGGGGAGGAAAAGGAAGATGGAATAAACGCAGAGGATGAGTAATGTCTCCATTTCTGTCGTACTGAGTAATATGCACGATATAACAGTTAGGAGTGACGATCAACGGTGAATGTATCAGCAACCTTTGGTTTGCAGATGACATTGTCCTGTTCTTTAACACCGGAGACCAGTTAAAACAAATCATTGAGGACCTTAACAGATTGAGTGTAAGAGTGGGGCTGAATATTATTAGCCAGAAGACATTGATAATAATCAATGGCCGGGCAAGGCAACAAGAGTTCATAATCGCCAGGCCAGCCTCTAGATTCTCGGAAGGAGTACGATTACGAAGGTCAATTAATCACAGAGGACCCTGATAATAAGAAGAAAACTTACGGAAGAATAAATATGAGTTGGAACGCATACAGCAGACACCGTCCGCTGCTGACTGGTCAATTAGTATTATCATTGAAACGAAAGGTTTACAAGTTGTGCATTTTACTGGTGCTGACATAGAGGGCAGAAACTTGGAGACTGAAAGAGAAGCTTGAGAACAAGTTAAGGACTGCGCAAAGAACAGAAAGAGACCAATTTGGATCAGAGAGAAAACTGGAATAGCCGATATTCTTATTGACATTAAGAGAAAGAAATGGAGCTGGGCAGGCGATGTAATGTGCGGGTTAGATAACTGGTGGACCATTTGGCCTACAGAATGGGTGCCAAGAGAAGGGGCACACGAGAAGAGGCAAGTGAAGAGCAAAAGAAGAGGCACACGACACAGGGACTCTGTCGTGTGCCTCTTTTCTGTGTCTCGTTTTTCGCGCTGTTTTCAAAACAATGTGTTCGTGCCAACAAGCCTGGCTCTCCACCTCTGTCTCCCGCTTCGACGTGGCCAGGACGACTATCACGCGCACCCTCCGCGCGCATCACCCTGACTCACGTGTTGCGGCGGGGACACCCCCTCGCCTCCTCCCCCGCGCCGGCCTCTCCCGCTGGGACCGCTCCTTTCTTCTCCGTCTCCGCGTCGGCTGCTACAGCACCGCCGCCCGATCGCACAGACTGCGCGGAACTGGCAGCCCCGCATGTGCGGAATGCGGCGAGGATGAGACTCTCGCACATCTCCTGCTGCGATGCCCATCGTTCGACGCTGAGCGTACCGCGCTTTGTACATCCTATCGTCGAGTGGGTCTACCCTGTAACACGGAGACAGAACTCCTATTTCCCGCAGCCCACGCCTCCATCGCCAAGAGAGCGTTTGCTGCCCTTCTCGACTTTTTTGTCGACACACAACTGAGAGCGCGGCTATAAGCCCCGCATTGCTTCTTCTTCTTTTTCAACCCTCTTGTCTTTTTTTTTTCCGCCCTCTTTCATTCTCTCTAATCTTTTTCTCCCCACTTCCCCTACCCTGCGCAGTGCTGTTGAGGTGTCCTCCTTTGAGAGACAGTTACGGCACTGCACTTCTCTCTTCCTTTCACCTAATAATCACTACACACACACACTATTCAGAAGTTCGAGAGAAGGGAAACGCAGTGGAGGACGGCAAAAGAACAGGTGGGGTGATGAAATTAAGAACTTCGCAGGCGCTAGTTGGAATCTGTTACCCAGGGAGGGGTAATTCGTGATTGCAGGGAGAGGCCTTCGTCCTGCAGTGAACATAGGATAGGATGGTGATGATGATTATGATGATGATCATAATCATAATCGTCAGCCTGGTTACGCCCACTGCAGGGCAAAGGCCTCTCCCATACTTCTCCAACTACCCCGGTCTTGTACTAATTGTGGCCATGTTGTCCCTGCAAACTTCTTAATCTCATTCACCCACCTGACTTTCTGCCGCCTCTAGTACGCTTCCCTCTGCTTGGAATCCAGTCCATTACCCTTAATGACCACCGGTTATCTTCCCTCCTCATTACATGTCCTGCCCACGCCCATTTCTTTTTCTTGATCTCAACTAAGATGTCATTAACTCGCGTTTGTTTTCTCACTGACGATGATGATGATGATGATGATAGCCTATAACCTTGCCTTATTGTTTTCTACTCGTGCAGCTTTATAACTTCACCGCAAAGAGATGGGAAGATGAATCGAACTATGTTGTCATGGGGCTGCAAACGCGAGGCGGCTACGCATTTCTATGCTTACCCAGCCAGAAAAAGAAACGTCTGTCCGTCCCTCCATCCGTCCGTCACGTAAGGCGATTGCTTTCAAGATTAATCCCGAAGCAGAGGGCAAAATCACCTTCGTGCTGTCTCTTGCTTCAACGCGATGGAAGCGGCGAAAACACAGCGCTGACGAAGCTCTCAGCATATGCCGGATCCTACCACTTTCGCAGATCGCTTTCAGGATATGGGCCCACGCGTCTCTGTCCAACTCGCAGCGACGAAAAAATAGAATGGGGAGCTATGCGCTGTCGAAACTCTACATCCACGAGAGCCTTCAAGATATGGCCCGCACGGCCATGCCATACGCAGCCGCCGCCGCAGTACGTTTGATCGCGGTTTACTGTGGTTCGACGGTGATGGATGAGACGCTAAAAAGCGACAACGGCTTACAATTATTGGAATATCATCAGCGCACCTGGCGCAGCCATCTGCAGTACTTTGCTTGCGTTATCACTGTTCCTTGAGCCACCGTCCATACCAGTTCGTGTCACCGCAGCACTGTTGTTGCTATTGGGCGGATGAAGTGCCATAACACTGAAATGACACTGGGCTCTGTGGAGATTAGCGAGCGGCACACTGCGTACGCATACTTGGGCAAATACCAGAGTAATTTCTGCGTGAAAGTTTCTGTCAGTGCGGTTTTCTGCATCTTTCCGAATTCTCAACTGCATTCTCCGAAAGGCTACCAAGGTAGGTACAACGCCTTCCATAGGTTTCAATGCGTTTTTATACTTTTGCATACAACACACGCAGGTGCTCTGCAAACCTGTTTCTCACTCACAGTGCTTGATAGCACAAGCATGTGCGTGCGTACGTGTTGTTGTTTTTGTCTGTATTTTTTTCTCCCTAGAGATAGCGACTGTATTTGTCAAGCAGGGAGCAAAGATATGAATAGGTCGCGCTTCTAGCGCGCAGAAAGAACCGTGGTTCTAAAGGAAAGCCACAGGTCACGTTCGTAAAAAAGCCAAGCTTGTGGCGACTTGAATGATTGCGGCCTACGGACACTACCCATCTTGTCTACTAGCTTTATTTGGCACACTCGAGGACAACGTTACTAAAAGTCGCACATAGGATCTACGGTAGTCATTCGATGTCTTTCGAACGTAGATGAAGATACCAATGCATGTCCTTAGACGACGGCTAATACCAGATCCTTCGTTGCACGCAACATGGCGCCACTGCCTGTGAAAATCACTTGCTCACGGACAACTCTGAATGACTTCAAAACAAAAAAGAAAAGTGCTTATCACTACGTTTTTTACATCGTAAAACCAAAAAGAAACAAAAGTAAGGCAGAATAAAGCGACTGTATACCATCCTATAAGAAGTTTATCTTGCAGTGCAGTAGAAAGCTTACCATTCGAAGTGTCTAACGTGCATTGCTTTCTCTGGAAAAGTGACTAGAAAATTCTGAAACAGAATTTTTTCGATCAGCGTTGTGTCCTCTTAATACTGTGCACGGACGCTGACAACATCGATCACTACATGCGACTCTGTTTCTATGCACATGTCCTTAATATGCGCTAGCTCGAAACCAGAACGTCATTACTCCTTCAGGCAAAACAGAAAAAAAAACTTACCAGAAGCGTCTGAGTTACTATTTCAGGCAAAACGTCACTGTATGCAACCAAAATAAACTTTCATACATGACTTTTTGGTTACGTGACAGCGCACGGATTGTTTTCACCGACGGCGACGCCACATCTCATTCTTGCGACATTTTCAGAGTCAAATTGTGAAGTTAATTATTTCTTTATAGCGTACAAGCATGCTCGTTTCCATCAATATGACAAACACTCTTCTCATTGGCACCACATGTTCCGGGTGGTAGTCATGATTTAAGCGGTAGACATTCCCATTAATTTCGGAAGCAGTCGTCCGGACGTTCGTTATGAAGAAAGCGCTAAATCGTCGCGGCAGGAGGTAGTTGCCATCGCACACTTTTTTGTCTTCGCCATAGTGGAGGCTTCTTCGTGATGCGCGGTTGCTTTTGGAACCACGTGACCTCATCTGATGAATGGGATCGCGAGCGGCGAATCGGAAACACATGTGCAGCTCTGGCTCTGGCCATGTCAAGTTTATTTAAACATGCACAGTGCAATGTGTTGAAGGTAACCCCGGCAAGATAGCTTTAAGAGTGCAGCTTGGTGGGGCAAACGGGCGAAGAGTACGCTACGACAGCAGTTAACATTATGCAGACCCAGAGGTGCAGGGAAATGCTAATTTGGTATAGCACAAACAAGTACATCGGATATTCCTGGCGTATATGCAATTCGCTGCTCATGAATACATTTACATACGCGCACATTCAAACGTGCAAGTTCGCATAACGCTATTCCGTAATTGAGCAAATCACAAATAAAACAAATACTGAAATGTGGATTAGTTGTAACACGACTATAACAATAACGCAGCGCGCACATCACCAGACGACACGGACCTGCATCCTCTGTATGCGTTCCGAGGGTTCCATGTTAGGTTCCAGGTTCCAGGTTCCACAGGCTTGTCCGGCCTTGCTCATTCGCGTCTTTCCCGGCGTTGTGTTTAAATAAGGTTCTGAATTTTTTTGGAACGATAGCGCCATGAAAAAAAAAGGCATTTTCGCAGGTGCGGCTTCAACGAGTGACTTGCATAAGCGGCATGTGTTTTGGTGGTGCACACTGGCACAAATTACAGATATTAGTTCCAGACTGTGTGCCGAACTTTCGCAGAAATTCAGTTTAATTACGAAGCCTTCGTCTCGCCAACCGTTCTAGTCCCAACTATTATGCACCGCGATTTAAATATATACAAATTCCACGTAGCTGGACTTAACCAAGGTAATGTTGTTTTCCGTCGCTTGTACAGAGTCAGATTACTTTTTGCATTTCACCTAATTCCAGACTTAGTCTTAATTGTTGCATGACTGGCCACTCCAGCCACTTTGCACGTATTCGTGGGCTTCTGTCGCGCTCGGAAAAACACCTTTATGTAGCACGTATTGGGCAACATAAAGCTGCATTGGCAATCTGTAAGGTTAGCCTACAATCATCTCATTTACGCCTTTCATCTAATTAAAATGTTCGAGAAGTTGGTTAATTAATTAAGGTTTATTACGTAATTAGGCGGAATGCACAAAATAATCTGAGTGTCTCCAAGCGACCACAAACGACATTACCTTGGAAGTAGCGCTACTGGAGGTAAAGTTCAGCTACTTGGTATTTGCATGTCTAAATCTTGGTGCACTATAGTTGGGACACGCTTTAAAACTGAAAGGGGGATCATTAGGAGTCACGTGCATCCAACATATGCAACATATGCCGTTGAGAAGTCCGTCCGTCCGTCCGTCCGTCCGTCCGTCCGTCCGTCCGTCCGTCTGTCTGTCTGCAGATATGTTTACGCTTGCAAATGGGGAACGAAACCAGCGCCCAGACGAAGACGAGTGCTTTCAAGGCCGTGCAAAAGTATCTGGCTGCAGGCATGCGTACGCTGCAGTGTTGTCGATCGCATAAAACTGTGCTTCATCCTGCGAGGTCATTTACAGAGAGACTGACTAACTGAGTACCTGACCCAAACGGGATATGCATGCCGCGCCCAGCTCGCTGATAAAGCTAAGCTAGTCACGCCCAGCTCGCATCGAAGCGAGTACGCGCGAAAAGGGCTATATATACGTCCGCAGCGTCGAGGACACGGTTGATCAAACCTGATCTGAATTCAAATCGGGGGAGATGCTGGAGGAAATCGAGTGCCGCGTGCATTGTCAGAAAGGCGCACGGCAGTGAAAGTGGAGTCCGGAAATTCCGCACTACAGCCCTAGATGTGTCCGCCGCGCTACCTGCTTCCGTAAAGCATACTTTATTCCCTTTTCTGGTAGGATCGCTTTTGAGACTTTTCGTATAAAAAAAAAGGCCAGCTGCAACCATTTCGGTACCCGACGAATAGCGTGCACCCAATCCCCCTAATAGTCGTAACGTTGGCCTATCATTTTCAATCCTTAGTCAGCCGGGTGCAACAAGACGCAAAAGTCACGAATAGATGCCTGATGGCTGTGTTACAAATTATGTGATAGAAGGAAATAATTACATGGATAGTGTTGTTGAAGCTTAGCTTGTTGAAGTTTATGATCATGGGCTTTGATAGAACTTGTACCCACGCGTGCAGAAGTCACAAAATATTTTCTTCGAAAGCAACCACGCCTTAGAATTTTTTGGACGATCACTTCACGTCCAAATCCTTGTGTGTTTTCTGCAGTGGGCGTTTCAGCGCGAGTGGTGCAAGTCTGTAAAAACGATGAAATGTGTATTTTTCCGTGCCTCCCTCTACAGCAATAAACACTTAAATGTCTTCAATCGCGCAAATTAAGGCAACTCACCAGACGGCGTGGTTGATGACAACGCTGTCATCTAAATTTTACAATGCACGCTGCATAGTTTCACTGACTACGAACAAGATCCAAAATAGGAACAAGCTGACACGATTTATACACGAGGTGTATATATCGTAAAATAGAAGCTATCAGAAATTATCCTTGGTAATCGATTTAAGAGCGTGCTGGTTCAAAAAAAAAAGCAAATTGCGTCTGCAGTAACGTCACTGTTTCTCATGTACGCTGCAGAAGCTGTTCTTTGTTGCAGGTAGCTTGCAGTTGAGTATTTCGTTGGACATCGTATTGCCACGCTCTAAGTGGCACCCAATAAAGCGGGCGCCACGTAAAGGGGATGTGTCTCCAAGTGCACTTCCTTATTTGTTTTCTGCTGAGTATTTCTTTCTTTATGGAAAGTATTTTGCAACCGTAACGACATAAACGGCGGCTTTATTGCCCCAGGGAATAAATTTATTATGCGTGGAGAGTTACAGCTGCCTCCTGGGTTACCGTAAACGTATTGTTCGACGGCTCAATGAACCGCAGCTACGTGTGTGTCTGTTTGGTCTCGCGGACTGGTGCGGTATTTTGCTTATCTCTAAAATGAATTATCTATAAGCGATGTTCTTCCACTCACATTCCGCAATTCGTTAAGTATGTGGCGTAATCCCTCTACAGAATGTCGTGACTGACGTAAAATATATTAAACCATGCGCTCATTTTTATGTTGGTATTGTGAGGCGAAATTATTGTGCAACGAGAACCTATGAAACAACCACGTATACGTACATATCCCATTTATAATACTGCTTAACCACGTTAAGGA
Source organism: Dermacentor andersoni (assembly GCF_023375885.2). Taxonomy (NCBI): domain Eukaryota; kingdom Metazoa; phylum Arthropoda; class Arachnida; order Ixodida; family Ixodidae; genus Dermacentor; species Dermacentor andersoni. The sequence goes on from NC_092815.1 coordinate 243,415,557, forward strand.
CTGTCCTTGTGCCGTGCCAGTATAGTGCCCTCTAAACTGTCGCCACTCTAAAAAAACCTTTACACATTTTGAGGCGTATCTTGTCGCCAAACAATATTCGTCATCTGTCTTGCTTCCCTTTACTTGCTTGAAAACTGTGCGCTCGCAACTTGTCGAGAATTCTACGTCACACTGACATTGCGCATGTCTTTCGTGTCATTAAAATACCGGGTACGCAGCGTTGAAGAAAACAATGGCACGCGACATAGATTGCGATTATTGTTTACGGACAAGATCAGCCTCAAACGGTGCAAACTCTTATTAGAATCTGGAGCAACAGCAACAATAAGTGTTCGACTTCTTCTATCGCAAATTAGATATATGGAATGAGAACCGCATCGAAGAATTATCGAAGTGTATCAGCTCTGTAGAGGGAACCAAGAAATATGCTTTTATGTTCATACTTCTCTTTGAATGCTTGTTTCCAGCAAAATAATAAATAGCCCTAAATATATTAACAACTTCTGACCCTAGGGGTGCACTTGCGCGATGTCTGTGAACTATTAAATGTTGCCGCAAACCTGGCGTTTTTATTAATTTTCTTTATTTGGGGGAGGGGGAGGAATCTTAAACAAACAAGTCCTGACAAAATTACAACTATCTGCGGTTGGCAAGCCTTTAGTTTCTTCAAGGCTACGTTCTCGCATACTGTCGACGAGACGACGCAGTCAAATCGGGCAGCCCAGAACACTTTAGGGACGCAATCACAAAGAAGGTAATATAAAAAAGTGGAGGACGCTTAAGCTTCGCCTTCAACAGTGGAACGCGACAGCGTTCCCGTTGATCCGCCAAGAGGTGTAAGACAATGCGCTACGGCGCAGCGATCACTTACGAGGCGCCCCGCATCGGACTTTGCACCCACCAATCACGCCGTGAGCGCCGAGCAACGCAGCGTTCGGCGCGGCAGCGAAACGTGCGCCTGAGCAAGCGGAACGAACCAAAGAGCTCGGTGTCTCGGAGGGCGAAACGATCCACGCAAGCCAAACGTCGTGATTGGCACGGGCAGCCGGGCCGCGATGCGTCATGAAGGCCGACGCGATCATGGGGCTGACGCCTCGATGGTATCGTCATCTATATCGCTTGGGAGCACCACGCAGACGCATGACTCCTCGGAAGCACCAGACGCGCTGCGGCGCAGCGATCACGTCAGAGGCGTCCCGTATGGGACGCTGCACCTAGGAATCGCGCTGTGAGCGGAAAGAGGAGCCGCGTCGCCTAAACAAGAGAGTTCGAGTGACGCACGCTGGAAGTTGGAAGGGGAGAGAGCGAGAAAACTTATTAAACGCAAGGGTAGTGGGGCATCCTCGCACCGGTCCCCGCACGGCCCGAAGGGGAGAAGCGGGCGAGTGGCGCGCCTCGTGTCGCGGCAGCGCCGCACATTGCGCGGAGGGGGTCTTCTGTGTTTGCCGCAAGATGGCTCTGCGTGTGCGCAGAGCGGAGAAGAAATGTAGCGGAAACGTACTTCGCTACTCGTGTAACTGCGACTTCTGTAAGTTACAGGCTCATAATTACCGATATACACCACAGTATAACTTTCTACGGCACGTTCCTAAGGCAACACCGCATTCACTAGAGGCGCCTTTGTACCGCTTTGAAGCAGCGAACTCGTTGCTAATTTGTCTTGTTTTCTCAAATGTCATTTGTTGTTTGATATAGAAGTACAAAACAGGCAATAAATAAAATAAAGAAAACACTCGTGGCTGAGTGGTAGCGTCTCCGTCTCACACTCCGGAGACCCTGGTTCGATTCCCACCCAGCCCATCTTGCAAGTTCTTTTTTAATTATGGAGTGCCTCCCGGGATTTATCGCTCACTGCCAACGCCAGCGACGCCAACGACACCGGCTTTTCTGCGACACGAGCTCCTTAACGCTGTCGCGTTAGAACATATGGAGTGGAAGTCCCAGACAGCGCCTACAGGTGCGAGTGAAGATGGCGGCGGCCATATAGCTGGAGGCAAAAAAGCGCCGCTCCAGCGTAGGCGCCCGTGGTATACGCGCGGCGCTCGCTGTGTCTACTGTTCTGTGATGAAAAATAAAAACACGAACCTTTAGAAAGTATAACAACCCGCATGTGTGTCACTGTTGTTGATAAAAAATACTCATGCGTCGATTTATTCTGGCACGCTTTAAGAAAAGCTAGCGGGGACCGCTTCGCTAATCTCGCTTCCTCGCTTGGTGATATTATGAAGGGTCACTCCATATCAACTATGTTTGTCTTAAGTGAATGCGTGATGACCATTCATCCCTCGTTATCCACTATTTGACGTGAAAGGTACGAGAGGCGCTGTTGTGCGGTGCGTCAAGCGAATGGTCTTCGAAGTCGTGCCGTGCATCACCGCGCAATCAGCGTAAGGTTTTGCCGTGTTCAAATGTGTAAAGAGCACTTCTCAAGTGATATTTTCCGATAACCTTGGCGGGTGTTATGGACTACGAAGCTCTTCTCGCCGTCAGGGATAAATAACGAAGGCGCCGCTAGTTATGCGTTTTTAGCATCCGGAAGAACTTGATAGTCGTATGCTGCATCCAAAATTTGCGTCATGAACTTTCCTGTTTGCGTTCTTCTGTATTTCATACGCAACCAGAAAAATTGGCGCCATATATCCATCCCGTCTAGAACTTCTTATTGTAACACACACGACAACTGAAACATCAGTAAAGGATGCTACACAGACATAGTAACAGCAGAAAACATTTCCAATTGGAATCTGAACTTTTATAATACCTAATATTTTACTATGCAAGCTAAGCTTGTAGTTCAGGTTCTGCGTTGATTAATGTTTAAGCTTCACACTCTTGAAAGCAGTGTTCGCGCTTTTTCTTCACAATTCCTTCGTTTAGTATTCTTAGTGATGTTGATTACACCAAAACCTGATGTGGTTTACACGAGCACTCTACAATATAATTTTAAAGGGCCCACACTCTTATGCCGAAACTCAGCTTTTACAACAGAATTTTGTAGGGTAGCCAATCGGGCTATGTCCGGGTTAACCTCTCTGCCTGTCAATTATCATTTGCTCTCTCTCTTGCTGGGCTAGTTGGTGCAAATTATTGAACAGGAAACGAACGAAACGTAATGGCTCACCTGTGTAAGAGAAGGGGTCAGAACGGGCACTGAACTTACAACTCTTCCTTTGTAAATCCAGCGTTCTTCCTGGCCACGTGTTGTCCTGTGTACTCGTTTTGTTGCGCTGGTTTATCCCATTAAACTACAGTCGCAGCATGGAACGTACACGGTACAAACTGAAGAGTATTGTCGTTGTATAACCACACCACACATGTATTACAGCACAACCCAGGAGCGCTGCAAGCCAGCGGTAAAATCCCGTCCGCTACTTCTAACATGTAGCTTCTGATTGCGCTGCATAAAAACCGCACTCAGCGACGTGCCAACGGTATTCATAGGGCCTAACATAAGTTTAATATCGAAATACACGTGTCTCGAGCACATTCCCTACCGTTGCCAACTGGAGCAACGCAAGCACAACGTGCTATAGTCGTGAGCAGACGACGTCAGTTTATGTCACAAGTGAAGCGTTACACCCGCCGTCATCTTTACACGACTGGCGCAGCTTTGTCCCCCTGAGCTATTGCACTACCCTGGGAAAGCATGCCACAACCAGTTAAACACTGCTGCGACAGCGCACAACCAACAAACCCAACGAACGTATTCTGCGCTCTGCAACGGCTGCTACCATGGTTCGGGCTTCTTGCCTCGAGCAAGATGGCGACGACCGACTTCACTTTTGGAGAGTCATCTCCACTCTAGAAGTTTAAGTACATAACTTGCTTGTCACAAACGCTCATGCGTGCTTGCTTCGCGCTCATTACGACCAAACGTTTGTGTGCCGGCTCTTCAAGCTTTTAAATGATGTTGAACGATTGACAACGTTTGGCGATTGGTAGCACTTGACAAACTCATTTCAGGGCGTCGTGTCGAGGGGTGGGCGACCCGGCGCGGCACTTGCACGGGATGACTCACCGAGTGCGGGCTTCCGCCCTACTCCGCCTCGCTGTGCGCGTCGTCTTCGTTGCCCGTCAAGCGCTGCGCATCTGAACGATGACGAACTTTACTGATAGGAGACACTCCGGTGTAGCAATTGCTTGAATTTCTTGCAAGGATACATGTGCAATAAGACAACATTCGGTCCTGCTTTAATCAACTCTAAAAAAATCAAGGTGACCATTTCGTTTCAATGTAACGAAGTAGTCTTCCCTTCTAGTCCAGTACAGTATTTTCATAGATCGGCCTGCTTCCATTGTCTTATAAATCTGCAGTCTTCTATAGTTGAAAACTGCAGAATCTATCTTCTCTACACAATTATGGCAGCAGTGATTAGAGTTCTAGCAATTCGCGTGGCTGCATATTAAAAGCGTCGCCTACAATTCGCAGCTCATGACTCAATTTCATACTTTTTGAATAAAATTAACAATAATTAATCTAGCAGTCATTTAACCGATGAACTGCAACGTGTGTCACCAAAAACTAAGATATTTGCTTCTATTTTCGCCATACTGTGGGGCAAAAACTTGCGAGACCTCTTTGATCCTATCCCTTGTATCACCAGATTTACAGAGCATACGAACGCAAGAACGGGGACATCAGAAAAATGGTTAATAGGAGTTTTACTGAACGTTTGATTCCTCGCGATTACCATAGCCCACATAGCCAAGAATGTGGAATACCCAAGAAAGTGCATGGGGAAACGGCACCGCGGTAGCTCAACTCTCATCCGCTCCTGGCTGTGACTTGATTAACGCCAAGTTTCAAAAAAACACTAGCACATATTGTTCCATTATTCTTGCAAAGATTTTCCAGCAATCACTTGACAAAGGTTCACTGCCTGCTGATTGGAAGGTGGGGAATGTGATTCCACTCTACAAAACAGGTACTAAACATTCCCCACTGAACTATCGGCCTATTTCCTTAACCAGTATACCATGCAAAATTATCGAGCATGTTCTGTCTTCTCATATTGCCAACTTCTTAGAAGAAAACTCCTTTTTTTCTGAGTTTCAACACGGCTTCCGCAAAACATATTCATGTGACACCCAACTAGTATCATTCACGCATAAACTAAACCTATTGCTTGACCACTCTTCAGTTGCAGATCTAATTTTTTTGGACTTCGCAAAAGCGTTCGATAAAGTGTGCCACAGCTTATTAATCTACAAACTGCAACAACTAAACCTTGACCCTAAAATTCTGTACTGGCTTGAGGTCTTCCTTACTAACCGTTCACAGTTCGTTTCAGCTAACGAAGTAACATCTAATCTGAGTCCTGTTTATTCAGGTGTACCACAAGGCTCCGTGCTTGGACCCCTCCTATGTCTCATATGTATTAACGACTTACCTTTCTGTGTTTCATCTCAAATTCACCTATTTGCTGACGACTGCGTAATTTACAACGAAATAACTCGCGACGAGGATGTTACCAGGCTTCAAGCCGACCTTAACGCCGTTTCTGCATGGTGCAATTCATGGTTAATGGAACTAAATGTTAACAAGTGTAAATTCATGCGTGTATCTCGAACTACCAGTGAACCACCTGTGTACTTCCTTAATAACGCTCCATTAGAATTGGTAACAACTTACAAGTACCTTGGCCTTCACATCACCTCTGATCTTACTTGGAATACCCACATCGCCCATATAATAAATAACGCTAACAGAATGCTAGGTTACTTACGACTCAACTTTTCCAAAGCACCTTCCTCCTTAAAATTAATCCTCTATAAAACTCTAATACGACCTAAACTTGAGTATGCTGCTTCAATCTGGGATCCAGGTCACGTAAACCTAATACACTCACTGGAAATGGTTCAGAATAACTCTACTCGTTTCATTCTTTCTAACTATAATAGAACCGCGAGTATCAGTGCCATGAAATCTAGTCTTAACCTACCGTCCTTGTTATCACGTAGAAATTTGTTCCGTTTGTGCCTTTTTCTTAAATTATTTCATCATCCGCTGCTACGCAACAAACTTATTTCTTCGCCTCCGTATGTATCACCCAGACTAGACCACATTCATAAGGTCGGCATTTCATTTTGCAGATCCAACGCTTTTTTTCAGTCATTTGTACCACGCACTTCCAATGAGTGGAATCACCTCCCCGCCTCGATAGCCACTATCGCAGATCACCAATTATTCAAGAATGCCATAGCTAGCACTGTATAACAAGGAACCTTCTTTTTTTTTCATATTGTTCAACCTGTACTCACAAATGCTTTAGCCAACATTGTATATCTAGGTGCCATTTGTTAAATAGTTTTGTTTATACATATTTATATACATAATTTCTGCACAAGTAACTCCTGTTTGTTGAATTTACCCGTTTTGCTTGTAACCGCTCCCCTCTATAATGCCGTAATGGCCCTGAGGGTATGATAAATAAATAAATAAATAAATAAATAAATAAATAAATAAATAAATAAATAATTTGGCAGAGCATCGCACGCGAAATGCTAAACTTGCGGGATCGTTCCCCACCTGCGGCAAGTTGTGTTTTTATCCACTTCTTTATTTCATTTATTAAGCACAAGTAATTTCCCCTATGTTGTCCTTGGTGTCAGTGTTTGTTGACTTCTTACGATATGGCTAATAAAATATCGGGCCCTTCGGTTAATCCCCTTTCTTCTCGTTTATTACATAACGATCGAGGCTCTGGAATCTGGCAACACTGAGGCCTTCAGGTAGCATGTATGGGTGTATTGACCAGTCGCCTTCACACAAAAATATCACGTTCTCATGACGCCTGCGGCAGAAAGAACTTTCCACGTCCGCCACCAAGGTCTGTGAGTGGTGGCGCTGCCTAACACTCCCAGGTTTGTACTAGTAAACATATATACCCAAGAAAGTGAATGGGGAAACGGCGCCACGGTAGCTCAATTGGTAGAGCATCGCACGCGAAATGCGAAGGTTGTGGGGTCGTTCCCCACCTGCGGCAATTTGTTTTTTTCATCCACTATCATTTCCATTTATTTCTCGTTTCTTTATTTCATTTATTAAGCACAAATAATATACCCTATGTTGTCCTACGTGTCAGTGTTTGTTGGTTTCTGACGATATGGCTATATTTATATATATATATATATATATATATATATATAACCAGAGCGTAAGAAGCCAACAAACAGACCAAGGACAACAGAGGGGAAATTACTTGCACTTTTACTAATTGAATTAAAGAAATCATGTAATAACGGCAATGAGAGTGGATGAACAAACTTCTTGCCGCAGGTGGGGAATGATCCCACGTCTTCGCGTTACGTGTGCGTTGCTTTACCAATAATATATATATATATATATATATATATATATATATATATGTGTGTGTGTGTGTGTGTGTGTGTGTCTGTGCTTCCTATTGCAAAATTTGAGCGCTGCGCCATACATGATTTCATTTCTCGATATATTGGCTGGCACGGTTTACAATAGCAGCTGCCGACAGACCTCCCAGACGACGCGCGCTACTATGGCGCCATCTCGTAGCTATCGTCACCGCACTAAGTTTTTTTTCTCACGTTTTCGCAACGCTGTCCTCCGCCTTCCCCCTCATGGTTCCGCTGCAGCCTTCTGTCCACTTTCCTCCTCGCGTCTCTCACCGCCCGCTGCACGCCGCGTTCGCTTTCATCTTTCGCTGTGCTCGTTCGCTCCGTTACGCCACCGTGGATGCCGACGTCGCCGCTGACGCTCGCCACAGGAACGCGCGCTTCAGAGTTGCGCTCAAAAAAAGAAACCATGTGCTCGTACGTCCTTTCTTGAGGGAAATTATAGACTGGTCCCCATGAAAGCTTAAGTGCGTTCTTTAACTTAAAGTTACGCGTTTGTGGCACATAAAAGAAATTTAGGTTTTCTATTGTTCGTATTTTCCTCCGTTTGCTTTTTCCGTAGCCAATAAACTGGGACAGTCAGGCCAAAGCACTGCCCAGTTCCACTGAGAAACATCATTGCTTTGGCGGCATGACAAAATAATTTATCTGTATATGTTCTGTTGTAATAGATAAAGACAGGAAGAAAGAAAAAATAGATAACGCTTCGATTATCTATAGTTTGTATTTTTTATTGATCTGGCGTGAAAGAGGGCTGATTGGTAAGCAGCAATGCATATTTACACTTCGTGCACACTCATCGCACTTCTTGTGTCAGTGTCCACGACGTGTTCCTGTAATAGCTTAAGATTTCTTTATGCATGATGACGCAACCGATTATTGCCTTTATATTGATTCATAAATGATGACGCAACCGATGACTGCCAGTTGCCGCAGTGTTGTGGCGCCGACATGAAACCCGAACGGATCGAACGGATCGAAGAAAGCCTGTCGCTGATTGATATTAACGGAATGATAACAAAGCTGAGTTGATTCGTGTACTTCCGCTTTCCCAGGTGTACTAAGACTATTAGTAAAAGCGTTCCCAGACATTTTAGTGTTTGCCAGGTGCCGGCGCCGAGATCGTTTCTTTCCAGAGAACATAGCGTACCGACTCCGCGTATGCGCTATCGGCGCATCTGGGCTTAGGAATAAGAAAGTTTCACGAAGATAGATCATTTTATAGTTCAGCCTTCGCCTTCTCAGATAAACCATATTTTTTCGTGTATACAATTACAGCATAAGAACTATTTTTATTTTGAAAGCATATATACATTTGACTGGAAAGGGAAAACAAGAAGAAAGCTGGCATCTTTCACCGGAAGGGTCGCAACGCCTGCCCGCTCTTAAAAAAGGAGGAGACAGAAACATAGACATGGCTGATACGAAGGAGCGATGAGCGCTGATGTGACGCGTTATAAGCATGCGTGTATAAGCTGTCGCTTAAGGCTGCTAGCCGCAGTAACCCACGTTTCCCTCACGGAGATATATGACCACAAAGAAATGTCGATTGAAACGCATTGCTGAACTAAGAAAATGTTGCCTTTCCATTACGCGAACAACAAGAAACGCATATAAAATTTGCCAGTAACAGCAATTATGGCGTCTGAGTTCAGGATTTCATCTAGGAATTTATTAAAATTAATATACTAATGGCGAAAGGAAATCTGTGTTATCGCACTTCAAGCCATACTATTCGATACGGAGAACAGCTTTTTCGTTCTGACAAAGGCTTAAGTTTCGTTGCAAGGCGGTAGCCCACCTGTCATCTCCGTGCGAAACTTAAACTGCGCCTGGGTGTGGACATGGTAACTTATTCAGAAATTAGCATGTTCCGGCATGGCGTAGCGGTAAAGCTCTTTTAGAGCGCATCTCAGGCCCCCGTTTATGCGTTGAGTGTCCGCGTCCCTCAGCGTAACAAAACGAACGAGCACAGGGAAGCTTGAAAGAGCGAACCCGGCGCGCAACGGGGCATGAAGGACAGCGATAGCGAAGAGAGCGCGAGTAGGACAGCGAATGAGGAGAGTATGGCGAAAGAGTGAGAGGAAAAGCCTAGTACCGTGCATAGCGGGCTTTGCGGCGACGACCGCTATGAGGTGGTGCCATAGTAGTGCGCTGTTTGTTCCCCGATGACGCCATCGATAAGGCATACGGAGAGCACGCCCACCGATTAAATATATATGGAAAAAAGCGCTGCATGGAGCAGAGGTCTGCATATGGCGGCTGCAGTGAATCGCGCACACGCGTCACCCGCGCGCTGCCTCTCGCGATCTCCCCATTATCGACGCAGCCACGCCACATTTCGCTCTGTTTGCAATGTCCCGCACGAGCCAGATTGTAAGCGCCAACCACGCCACTCACGGCGTTCTATTCCTAATATATACCTTGTACATACATAACCACAATAGAAAATATTAACACGCAGAGTGAAAAAACGTATAGACCTGCTCTCAAATGTCGCGTTAGAGGCTATCATAATTGCCGGTGAACGTTTTTATCCTCGTGGTCCTAACTTCTTTTTCTCCTTCTTTTTTACTGCAACGAATTGTTCTCTGTTGCTTTTTTTATTCGTAAATGGTATGCGGTAACCAGGCACGGCGTTTCTCTAGCTCTAGAGCTTCTTCTCGCACCAGTACCGTGTAGCGCGCTAGTCCAGTATCCAGCGTGCGACACTGGGCTCATAAACCGGCATGGCACTGGAGAAAGATATACCTGTATAGAGAAAGATATACATGTATCGACAACGCGAAAACTACGAAGGAGTGGCGACTAAGTGATGTGGACAGTGCAACGAAGATGAAGGAATATCGAAGATGGGTTGGTGACAATGGTGTGACCATGACGCATGACGACAGTCGGTTTATGATGGAGGATGATGACGAAAGTGTGATGATGACAGCACGGCCACAATGGTATGGCCACGCTCGACTGACCACGGTACAGTGACGACAATTGCTTGACGGAGACAGAAAGATGATGACGGTATGAGATCGATGGCATTGCAGTGACGAAGCCGGAAAGACGATGACGCAGTGATGTCGACCGCATGACGAAGACGGACGGATGCTGATGGTATGTAGTCGACGGCATTAGGATGACGAAACTGGAATGAGCACGAGGATCCAATGATGATCGACTGCGTAATTAAGAAAGTATGACGGCGATGGCATGGGAATGATGGTGTGATGACGTCGAAACGAAGGCAACGAGCTGATGATGACGACAGAATGACGACGGTGCATTGGTGCCTGTTGCATGACGGTGACAATGTCGCCAAGACAGAAATGATTATGATGGCACGGCAACGAAAGAACGAGGACGATGGATCGAAGGCGACGAAATGACGACGACTGAATGACAATGACGGTGCGTTTGGGTTTCAACATCATGCCTGCATTTACGTACACCAACTGCCCAGGCTGCACTCGGTTTCTGCTATAACGGGTGCCAATTTGCACTATTTGTGGGGCCGACCAATCTTTTGAAAATGCAGTCAGCATCGACAGAGAGGGGCAGTCAAGGGTACAAGAGACTTTCGTTTTATTGTAGGTCCCATGCGCTGTTTCCTTAGAGTGACGGTGATCGGTACCCAGATGCCGCTTGTAGGACGGTGCTGTTGTTCGATGCGACAAAAATGAAACTCTTTTTTTGAGAAGTAAGAGCGGGCACAATGCCAGGACTAGGGCTGCTCCGTCTGCGTGCTGCGACGCTCGGGACTAACAATGATTTCTTAAACATACGGACACTGTGGCTACGCTACAGATATGCTTCTTCGCAGAATGCTGAGGCGATGACCCACTCATTTCTAAACTCTGATTCATTGGTGCCTAAAGTAAATTGTTTGGCATAGTTTCTGAAAACGAAAATGCTTATAACTGCACCAACAAGGAAAGGAACGAGATGAATTCTGTCGCAGGATCTTACATGCGCCGAACATGACATGTCGGCGCACCAATTCCCGGCTACGCTTCTGTCCGGGCGTTTCTGACCTCAGTGTACGGGCAGTATCGGACCTTTACGAGAGCGCAGGACCCTCTTTAGGATCCAGGAAATAGGAGCAATTGAGATTTCCAGTAGAAAGTAGTCCAGTACTCCATTTTCTCTCGAACCACACCTCAATGTGCCGCTATTCCGCAACTACTACCGCAACATTCACAGTGCATTTAATAATGTGCGGCCAGCGAAGCGACAAGCTCCAAGACTAATAGAAATCCCACATTAAAGACAGAATATGTGACATTGGGGATTCTGACAGCGGGCATAGCGTTCAGTTCACCAATCAAATCAATCGCCATGACAACACCAAAGTTCACGTTAAGATTAATCTTCGGCCATCGGAACACGCTAGCGTTGCACAGGTGCTGTTGCTCATTGCGTTAAATAAGGCAATTTATGGCGTATGGCCTGTGCAATAACGATATTTCTATTCAAGAGGTGAAGATCTATATACTGACTAAATGCTAGCTCACTTTGTTCAAAGATTCTTCAGGTTCCTCTCAAAAGAACTGAATCTTTTTTTCTTTGTTCTTTTCGAATGTTTTTCTTGTATACAATACATCACTGCGAACAATCTTGTTCTGCTCTTGGGTCGTACCGCGAGTGTTTGTCCTATAGCCTTTACTCTTTCTGCTCTATATTAATGACATTTTTAACCACCTTTCGACTTTTTGGGGAAGATTTTGTTATCTACCGGCAGATGTAACCAACACTGCCCAAACATGCCTTGAATCGGCAAAACAGCACTTTTTCTTTTTGAAAACACGCCATCGGCGGGAGCGTCGTCTTTTAACAGTTGTTATCTCTTCCTTTCGTCACAAGCCGTCCTTCACAATTTGTCTCAAGATTCTCTTCTCCTTTTTGATTAGTGGGCACATGCTGCTTGGACAATTTACAAGCAGGATGTGCCGATTCGCCTAAAAACAATCTGTCAATTAATCTAATGAAGTGCATGTATCCCGTAATATAGTCGTCCTGCTCCTTTTCTCTGTGCAGTTAACCATCTTGTATACTGTTAATCGCTCGTATAAATCCCTTGACTTTCAGAGCCACTAACCATCTTTCAGGGCAAACAAACTGGCTTCGTGGTTAACCACTGTAATCGCACGTCACGATTCTTTCATCGCAACTTCTCGCTAACAGCTGTTTCTCTAAATCTACTGTTCTCTGAGGCGTTCGAAACATCTGAAGCAAAAATGCTGCATGTGTTTGGATACCACATTTTACATGTCCAATCTCATCACTTGATCGACCTTAAATCATGCAAGCGGGCCCTTCTTTCTAATTCAATAATACGAGTGTGGCTTCCATCGAAATTGAGCTTGACTTTCCTAAGCTTAAAGTAAAATAAAAGATCGCACAGGGTTTTTCATAAGGTCTACAACATCAATTATACTTTCAGAAGTACAACGGACGTCATATGTGATGTCGATGTTTCTATTCCATATACTGACCTTCCTGTCCTAGGGGGTATTCTGTAAGAGCTCACCCAGTAGACATGTCCATTTTGGCTCCTGCTGAAGTGCTGATTGAGTGGTGTGCCTACCTCTTCCTGGTGCGTACCCTAGCCCAGCAAATAAGCATTTCAGCAGCAGAGGAAATGCATATATCCACTAGGTGGACTCTTATAGAATACCCTCGCTAGTCAAGCCAGCTGCTAACACTGCGGACAAAGTGCAAATTAGCCGAATAGGCAACTCCCGTTGTGTAAAGGTGACCTTCAAAGGAGACTGTCTTCATTCACATCTGAAGGTTGGTCTTTTTCGTCATGTCATTGGAGCCTATATTCCGAGGCCTCTTCAATGGTATAAATGCCCGCTAAAGGGCGACCTGAGTGGCGTGTGCCACATCGATTCAAATAGCCCGCCGTTGTGTGAAACCCCATGCAATGCAGTCTTGCAAAGCGACTATCCTGAAATGCCGAAGCTGCAGTGGAAATCACGATACGACATCAAACAACTGCCCGCTAATCAAGTAGTAGAAGAGAATCTTGAGACAAATTGTGAAGGACGGCTCCTCATAGAAAGAAGCGATAACAACTGGTAAAAGACGACGTTCTCATGAACAGCGCGCTTTCAAAAACAGAAAAGTGCTGTTTTGCATCCAGAGCGCTCCATTATCATGCCGCCATCGCCACCACCGCCAAGCACGCTACACCTACATCGTCTGAAGACCACGGAGGCGCGGGAAAGAGAATCTGACGCTGCTTGGCCTGCACTACCAGAGACACAGTTCTCCGAGGAGCGACAGCATCAGCTACCATCAAGCGCCACTTCGACAACAGATAATCAAGCTGCCCAAGATGCCCAGCTCATTACTGTACTGAGATCGCTGGTAAGTGTTATACGCGCACTTCTGAATAATATGGAAACACCGTCCTCTTAATACGCACTGAAAGCCCTGGACTCCCTTGAATCCCTTCTTGCGGGTCTACAGTAAGAAGAAGGCTTGCCATCCACAACCACTGCGACCTTTCCAGTAGCAAGTCAAGTGCGCTTCGATACTACAATAAAATCTGACAGGTCACGGATGTCAGAATAACGGCACTATGTTTTCGACAACAAGTTCCCCGTTATCATCATTTGTGAACGTCATTTTTCAAAGACAGTTCGACTGTCGGGTTACGAATAATTTGTTTGTTCATCGTGCATTGAACGTAGGTAAGCTTTTGTGTAGATCCACAAGGACCTCACTTACGTCCAGCAAATCGTGCAGCCTCACGACAACAATGAATACGTATGTCTCCATGTTAAAAGGAGGGTTTCACTTACACTGACAGGCGTCCACCTATCACCATTACGTCGACTTCATCGACGGAGACTACATGGCATACTCACGAAAACTCCAGGCTCTTGAATAATCATGGGTGACGTTAACGCACATCCTACACCCTGGGGTAGCTTCAAAAGAAATCAACGAGGCACGAGTCTAGTTGACCTCGCTGTCGGGCACGGATTGAGCGTTTTGAACCATGGCAGCCCGACTTGCCTCCAAGGAAGGACTTACAGCAGCTGTTTGGACTCTGCATTAGTGTGAAATAGTTTAAGTTGCAAAGTTCAATAGATCACGCACACTAAATCTCACGGAAGCGACCATATGCTTACATACATGACTCTCAGAGGCCTTGACAGTTCTCTTTCACTTTGGTCTTAAGATTAAATGGCAAGTGTACCGAATTTCGATCGAGAACAAGGGCAGATAGGAACATCCCAAGCACCTTGAAGACATGATAATACAAGAGCTGCAGGCTTTTAGGCGCACGTATATAGGATCTTGCAAGGCGCACAGTTTTCGACCAACAACAGGAGAGGCTGCGGGCAATCCGCCGACGGGACAAAGACGATACTGGCGTACTAAGTCCATTTATGAGCTTAAGGAAGCCCGACACATTCAGCAGAAAGTTCAGCGTCAAATGAACCAACTTGAGGACCAACGATGGAAGAGACACCGTGATTCCCTGGCCGCCTCTTTCCAATTGAAATACTCTCAGATTGCCACATCGACAGTAGGAGTACTTGCGGCTGTTGAAGGTGCACTCAATAACGTGCTCCAGCAGCTACCAAATTGTTGGGCCATTTTCTGCTATTCGAAAGCAGCCCTACAATATCTACAATTTGCCCCACGACATAGGTTACACGAGTAGCTAATGTAGAAAATAAGACACGCTCATCACTATGCGCTCAAGAAAGGGCACGGCATTGTATTTCAATGGTGGCCAAGCCAATGTGGAACTGTCGGCAAAGACAGCAAAGAAGAAGATGCTCGCTTGGCTCAGCAAAAACATAAAGAGGGTGCCTACACCACTCGGAAGAACAGATGTTGCGCGGCAACTTCAATCAGTTGCTCGCCACATGACGCTTCTCCGATGGAATTGACCAGGTTTAACCAACTCAGGCTTGCACTCTCTGGGCCCTAACTTGCTACTTCGACGGCCCCCTGGTCTCTCCCGTCGCGAAACAACTTTACTGTGTCCTGTGGGGCAGGGCACCGCATTTACAAATGCCTGTTCATTCCTAATAGGAATGACCAACATTGTGGCGCGCTATTAGTGCGGGTGCGATGAGACTACAGACCACCTACTGTATCACTACCCAACGTTCTACACGCAACGACGTACTCTACAAGCTAAAGTCAGCCTCTTAGGT
This sequence comes from Dermacentor andersoni, assembly GCF_023375885.2. Taxonomy (NCBI): domain Eukaryota; kingdom Metazoa; phylum Arthropoda; class Arachnida; order Ixodida; family Ixodidae; genus Dermacentor; species Dermacentor andersoni. The sequence goes on from NC_092815.1 coordinate 243,431,108, forward strand.
AATAGAGCGCTCTCGGAGGAAAAGATCCTGGGACCATGGCCTATACATTCTTGCATGTTAAAGGCCACAATATCCCTGCACTTTCTGAATGCCACTGGACTGTACCAGCGCTTCTGACAGTGGACATTGCTTTGCTACGGACTAGTGATTGACTCTTTAATATTTTCATCGCTCTCAAGATCGTGGGCGTCGACGTTCAAGATCAAGGAGACCAGGTAGAGCATCTCGCAGCCGCTCCGGTGGCCGGTCTGGCAGCAGATCGGCGTCTAAGATGCGCTTCGGACGGGACGGACAGTTGGGAACTGAGACTGCGCGTGGCCCCAATGGGACGTCGGGACAGGGTGTGCGCAAGAGTGGTGTGCTGCAGGGTCTACAGGGCAAGGGCCCCAGTGGAGTGGCAAGTGGTACTACCTGGACGGAGCGCACAAGTGCTCGAACGGAGATGCCTAGTTTGGTAAGGCCAGAGCAAAGCAAGAATGAGGCGAGATTCAAGAGGCTAGAAGAGGAAAACGCAGAGTTGAGAGAAATGGTGAGGCTGCTTGGGGCAGAAATCTCGGCCCTTAAGGGTTTGGCAGGACCTGCACCGGCCGAGAGGGCAATGCCTGAGCCCATAGAGAGCATGGATTTTGCTGATGTAGGTGAGGCTAGTGGGTCGCGCCCCTCAAAGAGGAAGGCGATGACTCATGAGGCGGAGCCCGCGTCGAGGAAGTTGAGATCTGAGGTGAAGGAGATGCTGTCGAGCGTTGTAGATAGTGTTAAGCAGGTCAATGATGGTCTGGCGCAGCTGAATACGCGTCTCACAGAGTCGCTCGGCTCGATTGATGGGAGGTTCAAGGAGCTGCAATGTAGAATAGAAGTGTTCGAAAACAAATTCAGTCTGAGTGCCTCTCCCCTTCTTAGGTCTAGATTTCAGTCGGCTGGTTCCTCGACAGGGAAGTCTCAGGTTCAGCAAGATGGCTCGCAGCAAATGCTTCAACATGGCGCGATAAAATGAGGCTGTTTGTGTGTGGCAATGGAACTGTAGGGGGTATGCTCGTAAACGGGCGCCTCTACAGTAATATATTCGCGCGTGTAAGGGTAGGCCGCAAGCTATTCTACTGCAGGAGACAATGACGGAAGAAGTTTCTCTGACGGGCTACCGAACCGTCTTCGGCTGATCCAAAGCTCGGGGGACCTGCATTCTGTTGGATAGCAAACGGACGCATGTGACCCATGATCTTAAGATACTTTTAAGTTCCCTGGAATATGTCATGATTGAGGTGATCCCTAACCGGTTGAACAAGAAAAGCGTGTTTATTCTGAACGTGTATTGTGCCCCGAGGGACAGGGTGCAGAGATTCAAGCTGCTTCTGCAGAAGGCTTCTAAGCTTGCCGGAGACCATCCGCTGATCGTGGCTGGGGATTTTAATGCTCCGTATCATGTGTGGGGTTACAAGCATGACACAGTAAAAGGGAGAGACCTTTGGCAGAACGCTTCGGAGTTTGACCTTACGCTGGTCACTGACCCTGCCTTTCCGACACGTATAGGGGCGTCGACGTGTAGGGATACTACCCCTGACCTCTGCTTTGTAAAGAACGCAGCCAAGCCTAGTTGGTACAATCTTGCCGAAGACCTAGGTAGTGATCATTATATTAACCAAGTTGTTTTTGAGGTTGAGGGTAGGCGCCCTAGGGCGTTAACGTTTATAGACTGGGATAAGTTTCGGATGATCCGGGAGGAGAGAGCAGAAAGGGGGAAGGAATTCGAAGGCCTGTATCGGCCGTCCCTGGAGGATTGGGTCACCCAGGTGAGGGAGGATGTAAAGGAGGCTACGAAGGAGATCACTACGGATTTGGAGGTGAATAGTGTTGATAGCAGGCTGGCCCACCTGATTGAAGCCAAGCGGTCTATTCTGGCTAGGTGGAAGGGGCAGAGGCTTAATCGCAGGCTGCGTAAAAAGATTTCCGAGCTGAATAAGCTGATTGAGGAGCACTGTAAGCTTTTGTCTAGGCAACAGTGGGATGAGGTATGCAACTCGGTGGACGAGCAGGTGCGCAGCGGGAGGTCGTGGGGCTTGCTTAAGCATTTGCTGAACGACTCCAATACGAGGGTTAGTGAGGGGCACGTCCTTGCTAGAGCTGTACACGAAGCAGTGGGGTCTGCCTCGGAGGAAGAGCTGGTTGAAAAGCTGGCCAACAAATACCTTCCTGTTGCGGACCCGGATGCTTTTCTGACGGAGCAGGCCTACACGGGTGTCACAGAGTGCATGCCCGCGCTCCTCTCAAGATGGCCGCCATTGCCGCAGCAGCAGCAACGCCGCTTGAACGGCGATGGGGAAGAGAGCTTCCCATTGTCCCGAGCTCGCCAGACCGGTTTGGTCACGTGTGTCGCCTGAGCGCGGCGGAGGGACGAGGCGGCTTGGCGAGCGGCAGAGCAGTTTGGAAGACGAAGCAGCGTGGTCGTGCACCGGGAGACAGCTGAAGATGCGGTCGGCAGGCTGAAACCTCCAGGCCGAAGTCTTCGCCGTTCGACCGACAGACGGTGCAAGTCCGTCAGGATCTTCGGCAGCGAGGTACCAGCAGCCCGACGCTCTTCAGACCGGGATCTCGGCAAGCACGCCACAGTTAAGCCTCGTGTTCCAGCCCGCTCTCAGAACTTTCCGCCGGACTCTTTTTCTTTAATCGCGTTTAATCTTTCATTTATTTATCCATCGCGTGTTAATTATTGTATGCTCTGTTAGTGTAGTGTTTGTCGCATTTATTTTCGCGTGTATTTTTCATTTTTGTCGCGTATTTTTTGTTTATTCGCGAGTGTTAGGAGCTCCCACGTGGTGGGCTTAGTGTCGCGCGAGTGGCGTCAGGGCGTGTGCTGTGTGACCCGCACGCCTTCCGCGAACTAGGCCCCACGGCTTGTTATTTGTATGTTCTTTTTCTTTTATTATGTTTTGCCCATGATTTTATTTTATTAAATTGAATGTGTTAGTGGTACGTCGCCTCCCGTCTCATGCCTCTGGTTCACGGTCGATCAGGCGTGGACCTTATCGCCGGTCAGCAGTCGAACCCTCAATAAACGCACGCGGGGTGGGTTTGTTGTCGCCCCATCCCCTCCGGTTCGGAGAGCGCAATTACCCCACCATCAATCTTTGACAACGGGAGAGGACAACTTTTCCCTAGATGAGGACTTTTCTGTGGAAGAGGTACGCACGGTTTTGCATAACCTTAAGAGCAAGTCGGCTCCCGGAGCGGACGGGATTTCGAACAAGCTTTTGAAAAATCTGGACGATAGGTCAATCAAGTACCTTACCGGGGAGGTTAACGCTATGTGGAGAGACGGGGTGGTTCCGGAGCAGTGGAAGACAGCTCTCACGGTGCTGATTCCCAAGGCTGGCAAAGTCCCGAGCATCGATAACTTAAGGCCTATTTCACTCACTTCGTGTGTGGGCAAGGTAGCCGAGCATGCGGTGCTTAATCGGCTTACAAGGTACCTTGAGGAGAACCAGGTCTACCCCCACACTATGATTGGCTTTAGGGCCGGGCTGTCGACTCAAGACGCAATGAAGCTCATCAAGCATCAGGTCATTGATGGAGATGGAAGGGGCGTTAAGGCCATCCTAGGGCTGGACCTGGAGAAGGCTTTTGACAAAGTTCGGCACTCTTATATTCTTATGTCCATTTCGGATCTTGGCCTCGGCGCGCGCTTTCATGACTATGTCAGGCCCTTCCTGTCAGGCAGGAAGGCTACCTTGAAGGTTGCGGAGCTGGAGTCAAAGATGTTCAATCTTGGAGACAGGGGCACTCCTCAAGGGGCCGTCATCTCGCCCACATTGTTCAATCTGGCCATGGTCGGATTGACCAAGAAGCTCTTGGAGATTGAGGGGATTAGGCACACCATGTATGCAGATGACGTGACCATATGGTGTCCCGGTGGTAGTGAGGGCTATATCGAAAGTGTTCTGCAGGAGGCAGTAGATGTAATTGAGAATTATTTGGACCCGACGGGGTTAAGGTGCTCCCCCTCCAAGTCGGAGCTGTTGCTGTACAGTCCCACTAGAAGGGGACGCAAGCCAAGGGGATGGATCCCCGTGGACCAGCTGAGCATTCAGCTTCGTACAAGAAATGGCGATCTCATACCTAGGGTTGATAAGATCAGGGTTCTGGGGATGATTATTGAGTCGAACGGCGCCAGCACGCTGACGATCCAGAAGATCATTGCCAAGACAGAAAATGCGGTACGCCTAGTGAAGAGGGTGGCCAACAGGCAGACGGGGTTCAAGGAGGATAGTCTCATTAGACTTATGCACGCATTTGTATTGGGTCACTTTACTTATGTGGCGGCCATGCACAAGTGGAAACCATCGGAGAAGGAGAAGCTTGACACGCAGATTAGGAAGATCACGAAGAAAGTGTTGGGAGTGCCAATGTGCACCAGCACCGACCGACTTCTCCAGCTGGGAATTCATAATACCTTGGATGAGATAGCTGAGGCTCAGGAAAGGACGCAGATGGTGCGTCTCTCTACGACTAGCACGGGTCGGCAGATTCTGAGAGAGTTAGGTGTTCCTCAGGAGAAGATTTCGCAGCTTCATGTCGGTATTCCCGTGAAGGTCCGTAATCGGTATCACGTCAAGCCTGTTCCCAGGAATATGCATCCGGTGCGAAATGTTGGTAGAAGAAAGGCCAGGGGAGCTTGCCTACTGAGACTCATTCGTGATGAGAATCAGAAGGTTGGCTTCGTCGATGCTTCTTTTAACGAGGAGAGAAAGGTGTTTACCATAGTTGTCGTGGACAATGAGGGCAGTCTCGTTAACGCTGCTACCGTTCGGACTGATAGGCCAGAGGTCGCGGAGCAAGCGGCTATTGCGCTCGCCTTGGTTGACAGGCGCAGGCCTTTTGTATATAGCGATTCAAAGTCGGCCGTTAGGGCCTTTGAGAAGGGCTCGGTGGCTAAGGTTGCTTTTAAAATTATGCAGACATGTGAGATCTCTCAACACTACTTATGTTGGTTCCCTGCTCACCTTGGTATGATCGAGGGAGCCCCTCCGAATCTCAATGAGTCCGCTCATGAGGCAGCGCGAGACCTTACCCTCCGCTCTGCCCCGCGCAACGGCGTGGCGATACTCCCCGAGAATACAGACTCCCCTTCCACATACAATGAAATCACGAAGTATTACCTTCTTAATCGCAGGGTTTACAGTTTGCCGCATCCTAAACTAAACAGGGCTCAGGCACTTACATTACGCTTACTACAGACTGGTACTTATCCTTGCCCACGGAGACTGAACATGTTTTATCCAGAGACGTATACAGAGCCTTATTGCCAAGATTGTGGTGCTTTAGCCTCGCTCGCACACATGCTCTGGTCTTGCGAAAGAATGGAAGACTCGGCGATCAAGGATGCGTCCAGGTGGGAGGCTGCACTTCGCAGCCCGGACCTGGATGAACAATTCTGGGCTGTCCAGCAGGCTCACGATGTGGCCGTGAGGCTTGGCCTTCCGGTCCCGACGTGGGAGCGGCCCGCTTAGTGATTAATTATCACTACTTGCAGGACCAAATAAAGTTTTCCTTCCTTCCATATCTAATCTCCCCCTTTCCCCTCCACAAGTGTAGGGTAGTTAACCGGGAACGTCCTTCGTTAACCCCTACCTTTTCCTTTCTCCCTCTGTCTCTCTCACTCTGAAAATTATATTTCTCAGAGTATTGACCACTACGCCTCCCTTTGTATAGGTTGCAATCTCAACGCCCCCATCGCAAGCCGCCATATAAATTTTCATTGAAACCATGAATTACAGCGTCCAACTGGCATCGTCTTTCCATGCCTTCACTGTAAGCAATCCGGTCCATTCATTTGAAACCATCATCTATATTATACGATGCGATAACCACTTTTCCCTTTAGCGCCATCCCCCCTCTCCTGGCATTCAGGCTAACTAACAAACCAACCGACTACTCACTGACTAGTATCCGACCATCAAAATACATAAATATCAAAAATGTTTGCAAATCCAGCAGGCGGCACCTAGCCATAATCAAGCAGGCTAGGTAACCTTTGTCTCCGCTTCGTTTTAAAGGAATATGCTATTAAACGTCATCATCATCATCACCATCATCATCAATTCTCCAACAATTAGGTAGAATTTCGCTGGAATGCAGTTTAAAAAGAAGGGCAAACTACTATTGCCATAGAATAAAAAAGTGGAGAGCGCAATGTTGTTCGGGGCCGGCTAAATCCAAGATAAAATAAAGCGCCGAGATTCAAAAATAATAAATAAATTGCGAAGCACGTTTTGCTCGTGGGCGTCTGCGGCTCGAAAAGCCAGGTTTCATGGTTGCGCAGACGCGTCTCGATCAGTCGAGGCCTTTTTAGCGGAGATTTTTTAGCCGCACACTGTCGGGCTAGGATCGCAGCCATAATGCTCTCGACGCCGGGCTTTCGTAAACGAAGCTTCCATCTCGCACCGCGGCAGGCATCATGACATCCAGACCAACGATTTACGATGTTGCCTGCGCACGGTTAGCTCCGTGTATATATATATATATATATATATATATATATATATATATATATATATATATATATATATATATATATATATATATATATATATATATATATATATATATATATATATATATATATATAAAGAACACGCAAGGGTTCAAGAGGAAGGCCCGATTCCAAATTGAGTCATTTAGACGTGCGGAGAGAGGGCGTCTACGACGTGCACTTTCATCTCTGAGAAAGACGCTGCTCGTCTCCGTTGAAAACCCGGTGCAGCGCGCTGAGGCAGCACAGACATCCCAAGTAGCGCTGAGTCGTTGTTACGTGCAGCATGCAGTAGGGTCAGCATCCTGAGTCATATAGCCTTCCAGCATAGGCCAGGACTGAGCACCAAATTATGAGGGAAAAGAGTTGCACGTCTAGTTACTCGCTCATTGATTGATGCATGTGGACTTTCGCAGAGCCATATGCTGCACGGGTGTTGAAGGAAATGTGAACGCTATCAGCTTTTTTTCTTACGCGTTCCACTTTTACTGTATCTGCAATCGATTATATATTACGTAGTTCTCAAATAACGTCAACGAGCCTGTTTTTCGACGCAGATGTCTCCCTTGCATACCATAATTGAGCTGCGATGAAACGAGGGCTGAAGCCGCAGGCAGTAAACGCACGACCGCGCATTTGTAGCCATATGCAGCAGGTGTCGCCCGTTAGGTATACGCAATAAAATTTCAATTCCGAAGCAAAATTGCTTTGGGGGTCTTTTACCCAAATTTTACACATTTCTTGTCACCCATCCTAGCGAGTAGGCAACAGCGACGATAACGAAGACGAAGCGTTTTGCCAACCAATCAAGAAGCACAAAATAGAATCCAAAATACGAATAATCGCTAGATCACATGAACCCCAGGTCGGTATTATGATAATATTATATCCCCATCTTCCTTATATTCTGGTACTTCGTCAGCGCCCACAGTGACGCTCCACCCACGCCATCAACGAGTTCTTCCGGTCATGAATGGTGGGAGGAATATAATAGTCCGAACGGAATCCTTGCATTCTACCGTCCCATGCGTCGATTCGCACTAAATAAAACTGGAGATCCTTGTATTCCTTCAGTGCACGCTATTTGTGAGGCCGTCGAGGAGCGCCCGTACCAACCAACGCTCGCAAAATCTCTCGCAGGCTTGCCGTTGTCATGACACTCGTTGTTCCTCATCTCCTGTGGACTGATGTGTCGTATGTAATTTGCGGCAAGCCTCGGTGTTCATCTCGGTGTCCTCGCTTTGCACGTTTCTTTGGGATTTTATTTATTTATTTTCCGGTTGCTCGTTTCATTTTTCGTCTTTAGCAACAACGCTCCGAGTTTAGTTCTGCAGGTGGTACGTGCCTCAACAAACTCGAGGCTTGGGCACCGGTGGAAACAAGAGAACTACGTCGAGTCTCGAGCTGCAGCCAAAGGTGTTCTCTGAGAAACAAGCTGGCGCTGACTAATAAGAAAAGGCATGAGTTTCCTTGTTCAATTACACAGTGATAGCAGAAATTTCTTGCTTTCTCTGAGAAGCGTTGTGTGTCCGCAAAGTGCCGTAACTCTTTTAGTCGCAATCACTGCTGTACCACGAAACTTCCAACGATGCTGTTTAAATATACACGTTTCGTTTCCGGACAAGTGTTCATTTTCATGACACATTCTTTTTTCTATTTTTATGGCCAGATGCTGGTAACCTCTTCCAGATAAGTAATACCACAGCCCTCCGTTTCGGGAAATCATAGGCTATGTGAGAATGCCCGTGGTGCAAGATCTTTTCCCTCTGGTGGCAGTGAGCAAACGTGCACATGTTGTTAAAAAAAAAAAAAGCTGAATCTACGCGATAAAAAAAATATTGCGTTAAGTATGTTGCCCGACACAAAGACCCAGAACCACTACTGGCATTAGTCACTCAAGTTAAACCTACATAAAGGCTGCTTAAGTGAGCAACTTGAAAGAAAAATCACTACACGTACAAGCGTAGCTTAAAAATTAAAACACTATGTCGAAACGATGCTTGAGATCCCCATCCGTTTTAGGCGGTGTGAGTAAGATGGTTGTAACGAGACTTACAATTCTCAAAGTAAACACTACAAACACATCACAACAAAGAGCACTGCACAGGCCGAAGACTTCCTCCGAGGTTCTACCTGCGCTCACAGGAGGAATTTAAATTATACATACAAATACAAATCCACATAATTTATTTTTCATTTCGTTACAAAAAGGATGAGGCAGCCGTAAAAAGCTACTTTTACGAGGAGCTTCACGAGGCAACGGTTCCTATATTAGGAAAAATATACGGCATATAAAAGAACCGAAGTACATAAAAGGTAACCGTTCACTTCATGAGGAACAGACATACATAAAACTTCATTGCTAAGCATAATAAAATGCAGTCAAGTTAATCCTAACGCTTAAGTCATACGGGGGACTTTTTCTGTGCACGACAAGATGAGACACGAAAACACATTTGAACAAAAGCAAATAGAACGTTTAACACACCTCAACAAGTAATGATAGCAAAGAATGAGCAATTTTGTTCGATAAGAGAAAGATGCCATATAGTGTATTCCATGGTAGCTTGGTAAGGCCAGCACTAGCAGGCGGGAGAGGCTGTAAGTTAATGGTTGCAAGTAATAATTGTTCGCGGATATCGGAATAATTCCTGTTTCCGGACAACGTGTGTTGTAGATGTACTGCTTTTTCTTAAACCTTGACAGATCGACACAACATGCGCAATTTTATCTATTAGCAATGGAGTACGGATGCGCTAGGCGCTGGCTATAGTGGTGATTAATTTTCACAATTCCATGGCGATCAAATATCTCTTGCGTGTTAGAATTAAAAGAAGCATTTCTTATTGTACTGATTTCTTCTGTAACCTGTAAACGGCTAAAAAATTTTTCGTCGTCGTTCGCCAAACCAAGTGAGCAAAATTAAAATGGGCTAAGATTGAGTATTTGTACTGCAAGAGCTTTATGCGTTCTGGTAATAGATATTTATTTCTATTTATCCCAATAATTTTCCAGTTTTTTGTTTCTCTCTGCAGTGTTTTCGAAGACATTACAATAAAACTGTGTGTAATGACAATAAAACGTTGCGAACTTCTGAAGCCTTAGAATGCTTAGGGTACTTCACGGACATTCTGGGTTGTGTCCGTCCGTCCGTCCGTCCGTCCGTCCGTCCGTCCGTCCGTCGGTCGGTCGGTCGGTCGGTCGGTCTGTCTGTCTGTCTGTCTGTCTGTCTGTCTGTCTGTCTGTCTGTCTGTCTGTCTGTCTGTCTGTCTGTCTGTCTGTCTGTCTGTCTGTCTGTCTGTCTGTCTGTCTATCCGTCTCTCGGTCCGTCCTTCCGTCCGTCCGTCCGTCTGTCGGTCCGTCTTTCTGTCTGTCTGTCTGTCTGTCTGTCTGTCTGTCTGTCTGTCTGTCTGTCTGTCTGTCTGTCCGTCTTTCCGTTTCGGTCCGACCGTCCGTCCGTCCATCTGTCTGTCTGTCCGTCCGTCTGTCTGTCAGTCTGTCGGTCCGTCTGTCCATCTGTTGGTCCGTCTGTCTGTCTTTGCGTTTCGGTCCGACCGTGGGTCCGTCCGTCTGTCTGTCTGTCCGTCCATGCGCCTGTCTGTCTGCATGTCTGTTTGTCTGTCCATCTTTCTGTCTGTCTGTCTGGCTGGCTGGCTGGCTGGCTGGCTGGCTGGCTGGCTGGCTGTCCGTCTGTCCGCACGTCCGTCTCCCCGTCCGTCTGTGTGCCTGTCTCTCTTTCTGTCTGTCTGTCTGTCTGTCTGTCTGTCTGTCTGTCTGTCTGTCTGTCTGTCTGTCCGTCCGTCCGTCCGTCCGTCCGTCCGTCCCTCCGTCCGTCCCTCCCTCCGTCCGTCCGTCCGTCCGTCCATGCGCCTGTCTGTCTGTCTGGCTGGCTGGCTGGCTGGCTGGCTGGCTGTCCGTCTGTCCGTCCGTGCGTCTCCCCGTCTGTCTGTCTGTGCCTGTCTGTCTTTCCGTCTCGCTCCATCCGTGCGTCCGTCCATCCATCCGCCCGTCCGTCCGACCGTCCGTGCGTGTGTCTGTTTTGTCTGTCCGTCCGTTTGTCTGTCTGTCCGTGCGTCTGTCGGTGTGTCTGTCTGTGTTTGTTTGTATAGACTAGTTTGTACAATTGATACGCCATCTCCTGTGCATGGTAATTCCTCAGGAGGGTGTTTTAATGGCGCTGTAGGAACATACCGTGGGCAAACAGGGTATAAGCCAGGCGTAAACGGAGTGCTGCTGACGAGGTAGGAAGCCCTAGGAAGGGCATGTTTTGCAAACACCGCAAATATCTCGCTCTGACTCCTCACACACAATGGATGGTAGAGGTACATCCCCTATTTGCGATAGCCCACCGGAGAGTCGCACAGATAGTAACGATGGGCTACAGTTAGTACGTGCATAGATCCATTTCTCAAGAATATAACGAAATTAACAGGCCTAATAAGCGTATAAACGTATAGCTTGAGAATTGCGCATGTAGTGAAAAAAACCGCTTCTCAACACAACGCATCAGGTTGCGATATATTCAAAAATGTGGAAGGCTACGCTCACGTATAGCGGCTAAGACAGGTTAACATAATACCTGCAGTATCAATTACTACACGCATTCAACTTTGCAAAACTTATGAATGGCCCAGCATCTTTTTATCGAGGGCATAGGGTTCACCAGAAACCAACTCGGCCCACTTGATTCTTAATGTAAGCAGCTACAAAAATCGTAATGACCGATCAGGAAGAGCTTAAAAAAGGGATTACTGTCGTATGAGTACCGAGACCTAGCCAATGTGTAATAATTATTTCCTTTCTTGAGCTTCGTTCGCAAAGAAAGTACTAGCTCCTTAAGTTCTATTAGTTTTTCGAGAGCTTTTCACTACCGTATTGTACACCTTTTCCAGACATTTCAAGCTGCGTTGCGTTGTAAGATACCTCGAGGTATCAGTACTTGTTCTTCGCTGCTTTAGTAGACGCTTTTCTTTCTTTTTTGTGAGTCTGCCAATCAGTTTAATTCTTTGTTGTTTACACATTGAGATAGCGTCTTCCTTATTTGCAGTTTTTGGAGAAAAAGAACACTTAATACACATGTTTTAAGGATCATAACTATGTGCGCAGTTTTGATGCCTTCATTGTGAGTTATTGTACGTCAAATAAAGTAACCAGAACAGGACGTACTGTAGGCGCAATATCGGATTTCTGCTTTCCTAATCTGTACAAATCATAATGCGAAAATCTTTCTCCTCTGTTCCGATCGTCATCAGCATTCGTCCCGTCTTCTTCGAAGTCATAGCTTGAGCTCGGAGAAAAAAAAAGAAAAAGAAATAACGCGTCCCTAGAAGAGGAGGAGGTGCTGAGTATTGACCCCTGTATCCTTCGCGTAAGTTCAAGTGCAATATGTGACCTTTATTTTTTTTTTTTTTTTTGATGTCGCTTGCGATTAGCGATGACGTCCTGAAGCGTAAGGTTGCTTTTTCTAGGAAGCGCAAGAAATGCGACAGTTTCCATGCATTTGAGTCTAGGCCATATCAAGTCGCATCGAGACATGATGGATTTCATGGGATTGTATATTGAAAAGGCAACCTGAAGTGGAGAATTCTCCAGGTAATTGCATACGCTCTCCAACTTGTTTCGGAAAAAGCGCGCGAATTGTGCGGGTGCCGAAAATTTCACGAAGCTGTTGCACGAATGTCGCCTAGTTTACAAAATCAAACTCATAATTCAACATCCCAGTTTTCGCGGTACTGGAGAAATAGAAAGGGACGCTCCACAGTTTCTGATATTTATCCAGTAGTTGAAGTCGGGTGATACGATCGATGCTCTCGAGCCATTCGTCCTCGATGTAAGCTTCGCGAAGACTAGCGAAGACTCACGGGTTGTGTTGACAGCTGCTGATTCTCCACACTAAAGGAAAAGCCCGCACAGAGGCGGCAGTGTTGGACGTACCAGGATGAAGCAACGGTTCTCACCCAGTAAGACCCGAAGGCTGCGTACGCGTTCCAGAAGCATTTGAATTTATTGTGGATGGAAGGATGAACCGGTCAGCAGTCGAGATAAGCAAGAGACATTTAGAGCATTGGTGAAAAAAAAGCAGGGAGGAGATTGATACGACCGGGTTCATTACAGGCGCAGGTAGCGACCGAGAAGGTTGCGGAAAAAAAAAATGTTAAGGAGGTGTATATAGAAATACTACGATGAGAGGGACAGAGAAACTAAGTGGGAAGGGTAGAGAGGTTAAGCAAGGACGTGCCCGGTTGACCACCCTGCACTTCGGCAAGGGAAATGGGGAAGAATAGATAAGAAGGAAACAGAAGACAAAATTGTAAACACGTTCGCAAAGGAAGGTATGTATAGCATACCTGGATAACTCAAGCAGGCTCGGTGACTATTTGCCACCACCCCGTTTCAAAGGGGATGTCAGCAAGCCATCACCACCCCAATGGCCTTCAGTGTACACGGCCGGCGATGCTATTTTTAGCGACCAGAGCGGAGCTCCAGAGTGGAAGGGATGGAGGACTTCGGCGTCTAGAAGCATCTCCACAATTTATAAGGGATGGCTTTACTATTGCCAAGCTAGAGCTATGACGGCGAAGAAGACGCGACGCGTGTTGTTAATGATGTGTACAGACAAACAAAACAAAAGTCACATATTGTACGTACAGTGTTCTCGCATAAAAATACAGAAGACTATTACAACACAACACTCATCTTAAACACTGATACTTTCGCGTATTTACGCAAGGCATCGCGAAGTGTTCAATATTTTTTAGCAGCGGATTGAATCTTGGGCTGATGTCTATTTATGAAGCAGGAACAAACGATTACAAACGAGCGGAACAAACGAGCGCTGGGCTTCTAGCGTATGCGTAATAATCGGAAAAGCCTACATTGCAGTTCGTGCAAAAGAAAAAGAAAACAAGTGGTTCACCATGAAATAGCGGCCCGTATTTCAAAACGACATCAGTCCCGCTGCGCTGAAAGTATTTTCGAAAAGCACGCCATATTATTGACGACGTCTAAATGAGCGGCGCGAGCCGGAGGGTAGCTGTACAGATCGTGGACGAGCGACGTCGCGCCATAGCAGCGTTGGAAGAAATAAGGAGCTGGGATATGGATTTGGCAATCGTTCCTAGTTCCTACACATTTACAGCTCCGCCGGGAAATTTTGCTGATTCTCTAATGACCTCGTTTGCAGCCATACTGACGAGACATATTTGATGACAGTACCAATGTGTAAAATTGCGCGCAGCAGTTGTATATGTTACGCAGAGGAAGTGTAATGTAGATTTTGCCCCGCTTGGCTTCGAAAAACAATAAATGGCATTAACGCTGAAGAAGGTGCCCTAAAAATGCAGTGCTAGTATTTTTTTTTTTTTTTGCAAACGCTGACTTCCGAGTGAACAAAAGATAACCGCGAAAGATACAGCGAAAAGCTAACATTTCCACCGACGAGCTTTCTGTTCTAAACAGGCAGTTGGGTAATTTGTGTGCAGTTTTTTTTATATCGCAGAATCAGGAGCTGGATAAGAAAATGGTAATATATCCCTGGTTTCCCCCACCCACCAAGATTTAAACATACGGCCACGCACATTTAACATTTGTCTAAACAAACAAGAATGATTATATTTTCTAGGTATCTGCGTGTAAGGAGCTAGATTTTTGGTCACATCATTTACTCCGGCTCTCTTGTATCAATACGCAAAAGTGTGAGCAGTGTAAGTAATGCTATTCACAAAGTCACGAAATTTAGGTGTGTTCGGCAAATCTAAACATTACACGTTTGTTCTTTCTTTTTTTTTTTAGAAAGGCGCTCCTAAGTTACTATTCTCGCACCCTGGGTGGCTCTCTACGCGTTCCTTCTCTACGCTCTCTTCTTCTGGTCCTGCTGCTTGGTTTTCCCTAGTTTGTTGTCTTTTTCGCTTTAATTATGAAGTTTTCCAACAATTCACGCTTTTAAGGAGGGTGATTCACGTCGATAATACGCTCAGTTTCAAAAATTTTTTTTTGAGACGCGACATTAAGCTAAGCCTATGCGCGTGTGTCCGATTTTTCAGGCACCTAATAATTGGAACTGTCCCTTCGACGATGTGATTATTGCGTACGCAAGGCGCCGTTTCATTCATCTCACAATATCTCGTGGCGGGAAAGCTGTCCTCCGCCAGCTGATGGGGACACCCGGCCCTTTTAGACAACGACCAAATGGTGAGGCAGTAGTTAGCGGAGAGGCTTCGCCATAGTTGCAGCATTTAGTCTTAGTATTATTAGTAGTAGTTTCTTAGTTCTAGTAAACGTAGTAGTATAAGTAGTAGTAGCATCAGTAGTATTGTGGTTGTTCTATTTATCATACAAGAAGGGCACGAAGCTACTGAGGGCCTCACTGTAACTGCCCAGCTATTTCTGCTGACACCTGAACGGCGGTCGGCAGTCGGGAGAGGAGGGTGGAGAAGTAAACGAACACGGAGAAGTGAATCGAAAGAAAGGCAATTCCTGCGCCTGAGCCTCCTATGACTTGGCATCAGGGGTGCGTTACCAGGTGTCGATGAGCCTCATGTCTCGGAGGAATGCAATCAGCAGTTAGTGCACTCTCTTCCTTATATATGACAGGCTCACCCCACCTCTTCCAACATCGCCACCACCACCACTACCAATGGAAGTAAGGATGGATTAGGGGGAAGATATCGACTTACATTTGAAGGAACAGTAAAATAAAGTTGCTATGTCGTCGTGAAAACTATAGTTCACTTGCACTGTCACTACGAGGAAGTTCTCCTCACTCCGCCTCGCACGCCTGAGCTGTTTTTATAAGGTGCGTGGCTGCTTGGCTCTTCTTTTTCCGCATTAACGGAGTCCGTGTTTTTCACCGGCAGACGCTGTTATCACACGCATTCCGACGCAGTGTACGCTCTTCGAGGAAAGCTCGGTGACTGCAGCTGCCTGGCCAGCTAGAAATATTAGTGGCCAACGTAATTAATACTTTCTGATTACACATGTTGCTGTCGACTTTGAACCGCACAGTGCTTGTCCAGCTCGAACGGCAACTTGTTCTGCGCTGAAATTCCATCACAAACTGCGGTTGGTAATATGGAGAACGAACAGTAAGAGCAATAACTTCCTTGATGAAGTCCTTACCCTGAATAAGAACCGAGGCATGTACGGTGAGAGGAATATCTTGGCAAATGGTAAGCATATCAGATTACGAAGGAATGCACAGCACGGACAAAAGTGCATGTCGAATGGAAAGACCTGGATAAACCAATAATAAAATAAGCTACTAGGACTTTACACATTTCACTGGAGCAGCCAGCAATCATTTTTGCTGTCACATAATTAGCCGTAGAGATTGTTATTCCGATGCTTGTTTACAGTTTGGCCGAATGTTGGCTTACAGTTCTAGTGATTGCATTGTACGAATGTAAGAATGCATTTCGATTATTTTTGAATGCCTTCATCCTTTTCCCGGAAGAATGCATTGTGCTTTATGGAGCAGAACTTTCTGGCCGCTAAGCAGGGGCGCAACAACACAAAGCCATTTGAAACTGTTTTTATTCCAATTCTGCAAACAGCCCTCCCCAGTTCGTAAAAATCTTTCGGGCTACCCCCAATTTGCGTGTCTGTGTCGCGACATCACGAAATCACAGAAATATCCCTATCTGATATGACGCGTAAACAGTTATTATATATAATGAGACCAAATAATACAAAAGAAGGAATTCAGCCCTCTTCTATTGGTAAAATGTTTTCGGGATGCGTAAATTTCGCCTTTCTGTCACGCGACGTCGCAAGGCCGCGAAAACGCATCGCGTCAAAGTGACGTTCACGCCTTAAGCATGCATAAATATGCTTCAAATAATTATTTTTTTCGCAGTAGTAGGAAGATTATTCTGTTCCCTACGGAATAGAAGATGTCCGCCTACCGACCTCTCAGGAACTGGGTACTCTGAGGTGCCTGGTAGAACGAATTTATTTGCGTATAATAAACATTATCATGTGACAATATAAAGTTGTTGAGGCGTTTCGGCATGTATACGACATCGCTCTGCGAATAGTTCTTCGCTGAGTCTTCGAGGCATTTGTATGCTTCCCTTGCACGCTGCCATGATTATGGAACAGCGACCCCAAGCTAAGCAAGCGGAAGCGTCGCCGGCGTCGCCCTCTTGTTCCGGATATGTGATTTCAGAGCGCTAATTCGGCCCCATCGAAACCGTTTGGACCTCTGTGTGTTCCTCGCCTCTTGTCAAGCAATTAGGTAATAAAACTTATTGCGGTAGGCAATGCTATTAGTTTTGAAAACAAACAACACTGACCTTCTATAAATGAGGAGAGCGTTTCATTTGGCGGTTCAAACAATGCTGCGAGACACCGCCGATTGATTACGTCGGCGGTGACGAAAATTGGACCTTTGTAAATTAGAGTAAAAGCAGGTTGGAAAAGTTTCACATTATAGTGCCACAGTTTATCTAAGTAATCAATGCGATTTTCTAGCGATGCTGACAAGTTAGTGGCTACACTTTTCGGTCTCTATCAGTATCGAATTTACGTAAATATAGACACTCCAAAGGGAACCAGATTGCAATGCTGTTTTTACAAAATTTCTTTGAGGAGAAGAAATGAGAGGAGAAAAGAAAGGGAAAGAACCAGAATGGTAATCACGATAATGTCTCGTTGGCTACCTTACGCTGGGGGACCGGAATGGGGGAATATAAAGGTGAGACACATTGAGGTAGATGGGTGGAGAGGAAAGACGCAGTCAAATAGCGCAGGCACGCGGGCGACGCAATCAAGTGGAAGAGGTCCACACATTCCAGTAGCCCTCGATTAATACATTAGTGTCTTCACAGCCTAGTTCATATAGCGCTTGCACGGACAGTGGCCGATCACATGGTCGCATCGATGCATTGAATAATAATTGCATTAGTGGTTAAAATTGCACCTATCGTATACGTGATGCTCAGTGGCGACTCTTATGGTCTGGCCAGAAAGTCTTGTCAGATATCAAGGAGACGACTGCTGAAACAAACATGGCTACAAGTTTAAATAGGTGTTCCCGAAACGCCATAGATCTTCAGGTTGGGATTTTCACTTTCTCACTTGGCCGAGACTCCAGCTTGGTGTTCACCTTGACCTCAGTCAACGTATATTTATATTCAGTAAAAGTTTCTTTTGTTGTACGCTTACACATAGCACAGTAACACATCTGCTTACACACACTGTTTACATGCTCAAAGACTCTGTATGAGCGAAATTCTTCGTTGTAGGCTCCTTCTTGCCGCTTACACAATAGCATTTTCACTACCAAATACACGCAATCAACTGCAGTCATATAAAGGAAGAGAAATGTGCCATTATCCGAAGTTTTTCCATGCTAACGACAAAGAGGAGGCATATATCCATAATAAAGGGGCCCTTCACCCCCATAATAAAGGGACTTTGCTTTAAATATCAGAACACACTAGAATGAGTACGATGCCGTTCAATCAACGTAATGAATTGTATAGTTTTACGTGCCGAAACTATGTGCCGATTATGAGGCACAAAGTATTGGTGATCTCTGCAGTAATTTCGACCACCTGAGGCTCCATACCGAGCACCTAAATCTCAACATGAGAGCATCTTTTTTTTTTTAATTTCGCCACCATCAAATTGTGGCAGCCGCGGCCGGAATCGCACGCGTTACCTCCACCTGAGCAGCGCAGCGCCACATTCGCAGTGCTCCGGTGGCTTGGTAAAAGAAATTACTCCCACAACATGTTTTAAAGAAACAATGCCTTATAGTAAAGGAGATATAAAGACGGAAATGTGTACTTTTCCCACTCCCCCTCAAAAGGAATGTTTCCAAAACGTTTTTCGAAGAAGCTTGCTGTTTGTGGAAATATTTGCCTTGCATTATCAGCAGAGTAGATGTGCGCCTATGTTATCGCAATGTGAAGCAGTTCATAGATAACATGATAAATGCACCAGGGCAATTTAAGAGGCTTTTGGTATTAACCGTCTAAGTATTCATTGCGTCTCTAAAGCTTTCAAAGAAAGAAATCGGCTTTTTTAGCTACTGCATTGTAAGAACAATGAGTAGGGCGTGCAGTTTTTCTTTCTTTTCCTTTCGTTCTTGTGCGTTTTCTTTTTATGGCATTGTTGGTACTGCCTAAGTTCTTTGTGTATAAGGCCCATCAGGACAATGAGTATGCATTTGTTACTGAGGGCTATGTGTGTATGGGTCTCCTTTTGTGTCCCGTCTTGATGCGGTGTTTTCGCTGTGTTTCCGATCAGCTACGCCAGCACCAATAGCAATGCCCCGCGTATTGCTTCTTTATTACCTCTTATTGGTTGCGCCAAGCTAGTCGGGGCGCCCTTTGAGGCTTGGCGTCTGACAAAGATTCCTGGAGAGCGACAAAGGAGCGCTGACGGGACGGGTGACAAGGCGCGGTAACAACCACCGCTTTCCCATTTGGTAGACTGCAGCGGTCCGCATGCATGCACGAAGTGCTCTCGCTTGCGAGTAACTCATGACCGCGACCTATCGTCATATCACCGACGCCTTACTGACTGTGGTGCGTCTTCGACGGCGTAGGCGGTGGGTATTAGAGTGTTGCTGGCAATCCGAAGGCAATTTTTTTGCTAGAATTTGGGTCCCCGGCTGTTTGCGGCGGAATAATATATGGGGGGCACCGAGTACGAATTTTACACCCTTGAGCGCGCTGCTTTGTCTCATGGCTAGCATCACTACCCTTCAGGCTGCAAGGAAAATATATTGCACACGACAGCGAGCTTAAACTACACCTGCGATGAGAGAAACAATGAAAAACCGTACTTATTCAGACCGCATTCTGCATACCGAAATGTTTGACACGAAAGTTTTGGCAGTGATAGCTACAAAAATTTATTCGACGCACTTGCCGTGCTGTCTGCTTTCGTGTTGTCTGCTTGCTCTGGAAATGCCGCACAAAGAAAAACTTGCTTTGTTGTCATCAACAATATAATTTTACGCCCTTAGGATAAGAATGTGTGTAGTTCGCTTGTGCTCCGTCTAGCACCACCCTATATCATGAAATAAATAAAGTGCGCTGATGAGGAGTGTCTGTTGAGCAGGCCACCGCTCCTCAAATTGCTATTTATTGCAATTCAGGGCAGCATTGGATACAGTATACGTAGACAGCAAACAAGGTAGCTTCGAGCCCAAGTAATGGAACGCATGAGGATGACATCATTGTGATATGAGGCCATCTCGCGTCATGAAAAAGAATCCAATGAAAGCTGCTATTATGACTCAGTTTTAACACTTTGAGCGTGCGAATCTATCAAAACGCAACGTAGCTTAAGTTAGGCGCATACACTCTTAGGCAAAGTTACACCCTTTTGCTTGCCCCTTCTGCCACACAACAATAATCGCTATCTGCCTTGATGCGTTTCCTTTCTTTAACGCTGCGAGCCCGGAACTTTCCAATAACGAACGGCACGCGCGTTATCAGAAGGGGCCCTCCAAAGGGTGTAAACTGTTCTATGCTGATAACGCGCGTGTCATTCGTTACTGGAAAGTACCGGGCTCGCAGCGTTAAAGAAAGGAAACGCATCAAGGCAGATAACGATTATTGTTGTGTGGCAGAAGGGGCAAGCCAGAGGGTGTAACTTTGCCTAAGAGTGTAGGAAACATGACTACACTCTTAGTCAAGTCCTGCGTAACGCCCTCCGTATAAGCGGTACGCTACTGCGGATGTACGGTACCTAGAAGTGATAAGTTCTCAGTTCAGCCCAGACTACTGCACGTAAGCGTATTTCACGCAAGAGCATGCGTGACAAAACGCGCGTGACCCGCTGGTCATGGCTGTATGCAAATGCAACGTTTATATGCAGCCCTGCCAATTTTGAGTCAGAAAAGGGCGCCGAAGCTTTAAGAGAGCGTTCAAGAGCAAACGTATAAGGAGGGGAGAGGGAGATGCTACCTGTGTTGAGGAGTGCGGTTTCGAACGAGAAAGAAAAGTGTAAGACGAAAGGAGAAAACGAACAGATTAAGAAACAAATCTTCGCCTCTGTTTGTTGTTATGATGGCGGAGAGGAGGCAAGACTGCGTCGGCTGGGAAGTCAGTCAGTGAGTAACAATATTATTATTCGAAGGGATGAGGGGTAAGGGAGGCAAAGATAGGTAGGTTGTCAGGCTGTGCTTCGCAATGACGTCTTCAGTTCATGCCAGGACCCGTGTCTGGATGTCTCGGTCGGTGTTGGAGAGAAGGGCCGCCCATTGTTTCGTGGTGGCAGGTCGCGAGAGAAAGTCGGTGGGTGAAAAATCCTTTGGCCAGCTCTAGATGATGTGGTTCAGCGAAACAACGTCGCAGGCACAAGCAGACGCTTGGATCGATGACACCTTAGCGGAGGTGCGAATACTTGAGGGGGCACGGAAAAGTGCGGGTTTGGAGGTGACGGCAGGCGATCTCGGACCGCTTTGGAAGACTACTGTGAGGGGGTGGGTCAGCGTATTGTTCGAGGCGATAGTGCTGGTCAATATCGTGGTTGCTGACCAGGGGCTCCGGCACCGGGGCGTCCGGCACGGAGAGGGCCCGCCGCTCGGTCGACCAGTGCTCGAGTGTGTTGGTAATTCGACTCATTTCCGATGTGGACTGAGTGGGCGGGGACCCAGTCTAGTTGAGTATGTGACGCGGTTCACCTTGCAGTAGGAGTGAGCGAAGGAGCCGTAGGGTGGTAGGCGAGATGACACCTCGGGCGAAATTGGAGATGGCGTGCTTGGAGTCGGAAAGTGTGACGCTGGCATCTGCCGAGGTGGCGGCCAATGCGATGGCCCCCTCCTCCGCCTCGACGGCGTAGGGCGTTCGAACGGTGGCGGCAGTGATTGTTGGACCGAGGGAGCCGAGGAGGGCGAGACCAATGTGCTTGCTGTGCGCAACGAGGTCGGTTGCGCGTTGTAAGGTCTGCTCAATGTGCCCGTCGGTGCCAGGCGTGACCCAGAGAGTGATGTCGTCCGCGTACAGGGTGTGTTTGACATCAGGGATGTGGTCGAGCTTGCCGGGAAGCGAGTGAAAGGCGAAAGTGGAGACAAAAGACGACAAGGCGTCACCGTGAGTGGTGCCGCAAGATACGAGCGCGTACATGAGAGGTGGAGGTCTCGTACAATTTCGGCCGTGAGGGCGCTGTCAGCCGGGAAATAGTGAACCAAAGCACCGGCAAGCGAAAATATGTCCGAAAATAGCTGCTCATTGCAGTGTGCAAAGAGCATAGGTATATAAATAAGCACACGTAGAAGAAGCTGATATTGTAGCAGCGCATAAGTGGGGTGTGGCTCAGAAAGAGACAAGACAGTGTTTACAATATTGCTCGCATGAGGATGACATTCAAGGAAGAACACGTGCCGTATTATCACCGCCTGTAACACATATTCAAGAGGCCTAGCTCTCATCAAGATCTTAGTAGAGCAAAGTACGTTCAGTTGCGCCTTCCATGTTATGCGCAATCAGATTTCACATTTACTTGGCCCCTTCAAAATCAACTCAGCCTGCTTGGGCTTATGTTTAATTTCACAGTCACATTTCCGCAGAACTGTCAGAAATGACTAATCGGCCCACGTTGTCAGCTGGCACTCAGGGGCACTCATTTATGACCCTTACACTTATTGGAATTCAATGCGATTGCGTCCATTCACACTCACCTTAAGTAACTCAGTAACCTCCCACTCTTGAGAAATCAGCCCTTATGAATGAGAGCTGGTTGGTTTGTAATTGCCGCCATGTTACGGCGTCTTCACGTGAGAGGGTCTTGTGTGGAGGTGGGTATTGTCGTCTGTTCAATCTGTGGTGCTGCAATATGGCGCTGTATTGTCAAGGTGCGGGGTCCATAGATGCGGCCGTATCCCTCTCTTGTAGCGCCCGGGAGGCATGAGCTCGGGCTGCAGCGCGCGCACGCTGATTTCCACGGAGGGACTCGTGTCCTAGAGTCCATAATATTTCAACATCAGGGATTTGGGAGGCTTGTTTTAGGAGTCCGTGGGCGATGGAAGATAGTCTGCTTCTCGCGTGACTACGGCAAACTGCCTAGGAGTCCGTAATTATTGTGACGTGCTCGTTGGTTATACTAGAGGTGACGGCCAAGGCGATGGCTGTCTCCTCAGCTTTGAGGGCGCTGGCAGTTGGCACCGTCATTTTAACCACTTTTTTAAGGTTATGGTTGACAACGTTGGCCGTCATGGATGCTTTTGAGGGGTACTACGCGGCGTCTGTGTATAGTGTGGTGGGGAGACTGCTACATCCTGTCTGGAAGGTCTTTGCGTGAGCTTGGCGACGACCGCCATGATTTTCCGGGTGCATGCGTCTGGGAATAGGGTCTACCTGTTATTGGGGGTGACATAGACTGCTTGTTCGTGGCCTTTGCCATGTGTGGGGTAGCCTAAGTGCGCTAGGACTTCCCACTTGTCGAAATGTTGTCTCCCGCGCTTACCTTGTTCTCATTATGCTAATCGTCTTGGTTTTCCATCTCCCGCCTTCCGCGTGTTTTCCACACATGTGACGTGTGTGATATGCAATGGTCTGCTTTCTTGAACAAATAATCGGCGCCCAGTTTTATAATGCTTAGACTTGCCCATAGAGGAAGGAGAAAGAAAGAAAGAAAGAAAGAAAGATAAGCGGGATAGCTCATGTAAATAAATTTGACCTATTGTCCTAGGCGAGAGGGATAAAGGGAATGAAAGGAAGCCGGAGAGCTAAGATAAAAAAAGCAAAATGAATATGTGCACGTCAATCTCATTGAGTGCACGTCAATGCATGTCCAGTAGCCGGGAACGCAAGGCAGTTGATCTCAGTCTGGGTTATGGTTTTCCCCCCAACAAACTGCAATTCAGCGCAGCCGAGATTGGCTTTCAGGTCACACTACAATGAGCACATCCCATAAGCGATCTTGGATCGTTATCTCGCAGCCTCAGAACTTTATGGTTAACATTTAGATAGATTTAGTGAAATTTCTTTTTGTTTCGAGGTATGGCGGTTGGGTAAAAGTCCAAGAGTCATCAGGATAAAAAATTATGCTGCTGCTAAATCTGTCGTTTTGCTGCTTGGAGCGTTTGCCTTGATGACTATACCGGAGTCAGACATTTGTACTTCTGTAGTAGGCCTATAGATCCCAGTGAAAGCTTGTTAAAATACAAGCAGCGTAACGATTGCACCGCTTTGAGGTGTGCTGTGGTATAACAGACCACTCTGCAAGAACGAAAACTGCTGCTTTCCACAAAGCATTCATCTGGCCTACATGTAAAACTGGTACGCTGCGCTGTTGCACACCGAGCACAGCCTCCAGCTCTGAAGATCTAAATGTTGGTGCTGCACTTGCTGAACTGAGCAGAAAACTTGAGTGTCTGATGCCGCCGAGACAGCAGGCGAACCACATTGAACCGTCGGTAGAGACTATGTCGGATCACATTGACAGCATAATAAAGCGCCTTGACAGTCAGGACAAACTTGCTGACCTACGCAAGGGAATTGAGAGTCGAATGCACACACGATGAAGTTAACCTGAGACAACTGAACGCCAACGTAAACGAACGTGAAGCACAAAGTGGAAAAAAATTACAGCTTCGTGGTCTTTCTTAAAATCAGCCTGAAGACCTGTTGAATAAGGTACCTGAAGTGGCTGGATTAATCGATGTACCTGAGATTGGTAACTGCGATATTGAAGCATGTCATAGGCTTCGGACTAAGAGAGGCGGAGTGCCAGCAACCATTGTTGAATTCGAAAAGCAAAGTCACGGAGATAAGTGGCACAGGATAGAAAAGCGCTGAAGGAACTTCGGAAGAATTTGTATATCTTTCAAAACATACCCCGCCGACTCCTATCACTGCTCCCAATTACGACGGAACGGGCACAAAACAACTGCCGCTTTGTGTGGCATACCAACGGCGTCCGAGAACAAGAATGGGAAAAAGTGCCCCTAATTGTCGATGCAAGCGAACTGCCAAAGTTTGTCTCGGCTTGATGTATTCAGTGCATTAAATCTGTCAGTGTTTGTTATTGATTGTTTTATCTACACGTTACTACATGACATGCACAAAGTTGTACCACCTGAGTGGATCGAACATGGTTCCTTGAAGTGCTTTCACATAAATTCACGGTCTCTAAATAACAAATGCCAGGAGTTCAAACTCTTACTACAAAGCATTGGCTTAATCATGAAATCAGAGCCATGACTGAATAATGATTGTTTTCAGCTACCGCTGTTTTTTACTTTCAATGTAAACCATGTTGTCGGTCGCCGCTGAGGCATGTCTGTGCTTGTCACTGAATAACTCAGCAGCAAAATCACACAAGACTTCTGCTACACGTTTTATAAAATCGAAGTCGTTTCAGTGGTGGCCAAGATCACAGTATTATGAGTATTTTACAATTTACCCAATGAGAATTTCTGTCTGTTTAATGAATACTCGGGTATTTACTTTCATTTCTGTCTAAAATCAAATATGATGCCATATTAAGCGGTCACTTCAATATTCACATGTCTAACACACACAATAGCAATAACTGTCATCTACTGCTCAATACGTTTATTTAAACATTCTTTCAGGACATCCAACGTAGATTAATCCGACACCAAGGATTTAACTGATTTGTTTCTAGCTAAATTTAACCATTAAATTACACGGAGAGGAGCTATATGCCGCGGCTTGCGCGACCACATGGTAATATAGCTGTTTTGTAAAGCAGTTGTTCCGAAACGTAGAAAGTGTGACATGAATGTTTAGGCAATTACACAAACTGCTTTAGAGATTTTTCGCACAGAGATATCTAAAGAAGAGTGGAAAGTTGTCCTTTACGAAGTTAACGCAGAAAAGGCATACCGACTGTTCCTTCACAAATTATACTACATATAAATAAACGCTATTTTTTTTTTCGCAAAGGAAACGGATGCTCAGGGGAGTGAGGAAACCATGGCTTTCTTCTGAGCTGCGCTCACGCATAAGAAGAAGAGCATTACCGCTCTATTATTGCCTCTAAAGAAGTCGATGCGTTAGAAAAGGTAGGAAAGTACAGCAATGAGCTTAACAGTGATATACGGAAAGGAGGAGCATAATATTATGAAAAGTATTTTTATTCATCATACGACCGACCTCACATCTATGTGGGAAAATAACGTAGCTTGATGAAGGTAACACAATAAAAAAAAACGGTAGAGAGCGTCGTGTTTAATGGTCACAAGTACGAGGGCAAGGATATATCCAATGAATTTAAAGAATGTTTACTCAAGGGCTCTTTCACTGCGGAGATGCAACTAATATTCACATAGACAAACATTTGTGCACTCAATTTATCATGTCAGTTTTCCAAAACAAAGTTATTACAACATCCTCTCTTTTATTTAATAGCACGTCCTGTAACACTAGTGATCGAGTGATAAAACCAGTGAAATACGTCACTGACAATGTTGCCCGTCCCCTCGAGCAGATATACAACCTATGCATACGAACGGCTACCTTTATATTAGAGGTGCACATTGGAAAAGTGAGTGTTATCTACAAAAAAGGAAGCAGAAATAAATTCGGGAAATATAGGCCAATTATTATACTGCCAGTTTTATTAAAAGCATTAGAAAATGTACATTTTAAACAAATTGCTAAATTTTTAACCAAATGTAACATTACTATTGACTGCTAGTACGGATACAGGGGCCCTATAACGTAGAACTATTACAATTTGCTGTTATTCCAATATCTTGACGTCGAATTTGCGTAACCGCCTAAGCAAGCGCCGGGCAGAGACCCGCAGAGTTGTCTGAAGAGACAAATCAAACGCTCTCCTCATTTATAGGAGGTAACTTTTGTTTGCTTGAAAAACGCATAACATTGCCTACACTCAGCGGGTTGTCTGATCTGTCTTATCTGATTGGCTAACAAGATGCGAGAAGCACGCTCAAGTGCCAAGGGATTCCATGAGGCCGAGCTAGCGCACTGAAAATTGATAACCAAATTAAGAGGGCGTTGCCGACGTCGGCGACTGGTCCGTTTTCCCTTACTTAGCTTGAGCTGGCTGGTCGAAAATCGTGGCGGCATGCAACGGAAGCTTAAGAATAACGCTAAAAGGGATCTTCAGCAAAGAACACTTGGCAGAATGAGGTCGTAAGCGTGCCGAATTTTATCGAAAATTTTACACGGCCCGGCAAAAAGTTTTATCGTGGGCAATTAAACCCATGCTCCCCGGCAGGTGCAGGTAGCCAGTGCCCGAGCGATTGGCGGCAGCCATCTTTTATTGCTTTGGAACGGGGCAGCCTGCTGCGGCTATTCAGAAAAAAAGTACAGAGTTCTTCGGCATATTAATGCATCTTTAACGCCTGTACGCGTTAAAGATGCATTGTCTGCACCCACTTCACCTGCCTGTCACGCGACGTCACAAAACCGCGATAACTCACGGCGTACATCTTTAACGCGTACACACGTTAAAGATGCATTGTGACGCCGTGAGTTATCGCGGTTGTGTGACGTCGCGTGACAGGCAGGTGAAGTGGGTGCAGCCCTAAAACTTTCCACCAATAGCCGATGTCTAATGTCGAATCAGAAATAACTATTTTTCTTTTGTTCGGTCCAATAATGCATAATCAGTGCGTACACGTCATATCAGATGAGGAGCGATCACGGTTTTTCTGAGGTCGCGTGACAGACAGGCAAAGTGGAGGTCGTCCAAAAAGTTTTTGACTAATCGCGGAAGGCTGATTGCAGAATTGGAGTAGAAAAGTTTGGAACAGCTTTACGTTAGAGCGCCCTAGGAGTAATCGGTCTACAGAGCTCGCAGTTCTGCAACAAAAAGAATACAACTTAGAAAAAAGTGAAGACAAGGATATTGTGCTGGGGATTTTTCTTGACTTTAGAAAGGTTTTTGATAAAATAAGTGATGGCATACTATTTACAAAACTGGAGGTTTATGGAATAAGAGGTCATGCTTTGCAGCTAGTGAAATCTTTACTTTTCTTGCCGAAGACAATTTGTGTGAATTGAACAGTTTACATCAACTATGCAAGCTGTGAATTGTGGTGTACCACAAAGCAGTATCCTTGAACAATTGCTCGTTAATATATATAATAATGATCTGGTGAGTGTTGATAGCTTTCTGCTTTTCGTAATATATGGGAACGATACCACTGTATTCGTTGAAGGCGATAGCTTTATTAACTTGTCAGTACAGGCTAGTAATTCCTTCAAAAAACTGGAAGCCTGGGGCGACAATAATTTGATGAATAATAACCTAACAAATGTAAGGCAGTCTGGTTTCGCACAAACATAATACGATTATTCTGTAGCTGACTTGTCGCACCAGGGAGAAATTATAGAAATTGTACGGTTGTTTAAATCAGTGGGAGCGTATCTTTCAGAACATATGCTGTGAGACAGGCAGACAAATGATATCGCCATGAAAACCTCCCAAGTTATAAGTCTTTTAACAAGGCACAGATTTTACTTCTGCATAATTCCCTGTCCTGTTCTTGTCTAAATTACGGTTTATTGGTGTAGGTGACCACCGCTACAAACTTCAAAAGACATCTGTCGTACATAAAATAATTCTTCGTATTTCGCATAATACACAATATGGACATACAAAAAGACACTTGTTTAGGGTACAGAAAATCATGGATCCATTCAGTTTGCACGTTTGGAAGTTATTGTGCAGTTATAGCGAAGAACACAAAAAATCGCTAGACTTTATGTCAAAGTTAGCGCCTTCACATCCTTATAAATCTCCGTATCCACTCCGCCATATGGCCGCCTGGGTGGTGCTTATTGTATTGACAAATTGCGGCTACGATATGATTAGTTACAATTTACCAATTCATTTAAATGATCTGAATAATTCGAACGTTTTCCTTAAGAGAGCTTCAAATACGCATTTACTAAGTTATATTATGGGTTGCCGCACGACAAGAAGAGCTTCTTAACGCCGCTCATTGAATTGCTAAGTAAACAAACGTTCTATTATTCCCAATCTGCTTGCAGAGTTGATGTTCCATCTTCACGTGTGATCATTTATCTTTAGTGTACTTATTTCGCCCGTCGCTGAAGTCTTGCCAACCTGATTTGTACGTTTTCTTTCCCTTTTTGTAGGTTTGTATACATGTATGTGGCAGAATGAAATGCCTCGAAATGTATTTCAGTAATTGTTTCTATTATGTATAAGTTATTTGTCATTGTCAATGTACGATGTTTACTGCTGTTGTCTGCAAGACCTTCGTCATGTTTTCCTCGCTTTTAGTCTCACGCTTTCCATCAACCCCTGTACTGACGGGAAATTAAATACTAATTTTACTATTATAACTATGGACATATATGAAGGCCATTTGATGTGCTTATGAGGATGAAGAAATGTTGTCAAAATGAAATATCTGAAATGGCTTGTTTTTCTTTTTTGGAAATGTATGCTTTAAAACTTCCCTTGCATCTCTTTACGTTCACCCAAACACTGCGGCGTGTAGACGGAGCGCGGTCAGCAGCACAAAAGATCTCTTACATTGCCTGACTTCCAGGAGATTTCAATAATGCACTACGTACACTTTCATGCAGCCTTCTCGCTCTTTTTGTTTTTGCCTAGTAGTTATGCATAGGTATCTTTTCATAAGGCGACGACAACTTAGCTATCTAAATTACTCCTTACCCGCCGTGGTTGCTCAGTGGCTATGGTGTTAGGCTGCTGAGCACGAGGTCGCGGGATCGAATCCCGGCCACGGCGGCCGCATTTCGATGGGGGCGAAATGCGAAAACACCCGTGTACTTAGAGTTAGGTGCACGTTAAAGAACTCCAGGTGGTCGAAATTTCCGGAGTCCTCCACTACGGCGTGCCTCATAATCAGAAAGTGTTTTTGGCACGTAAAACCCCATAATTTAATTTAATTTTTTTTAAATTACTCCTTAGATAACTTCTCTATACTGGGCCTAAAGAAATCACTTGGGAAAATCTGACCGTGTTAGGAAGCGCAAGGAGATATTCGTGTTCTATTTCTGATATTGCACTGATATGGTACTTTATATTATTTCGGTTATGAAAAAGACTACTCAAATGAACGTGACAGAAGGGGGACTTAAAGGCCCAATTTTTCTTGGTCACAACAGCATGAAGTTAATCCAAATTCATGCCTTATGCTTGTTCCACATTTTAAAAGCTATAGGCACAAACGCTGTTTGTATTTTCTGTTGCAGTTTGTCTTTTACTTTTTACTTTCCGAGCTTCGTACGCATGTATTCATTATGTGCTAAAACATACTGTAACAATGCTGGGCATGTTGTATTGTATTTGCATTGTAAATTAATCATTATCCTCCTTTCATAAATGAGTTCTGTGTCTATGTCTGCATGAACATGTCTGCATGGATGTACAGCAGGGCTTGAGATCGCGTACGCTGATGAAGTGGACATTTTCTAAAGCATTTTTCGGGTGAAAGGAGGAAAACGTATGATTTTATTAACTACTGCATATGTAGAGCACAGTCTGTATAATGAAGACGGAGGCACTGATGTAGCTAATACCTCAATTGAAATTTAGTCTCTTCGAGCTAATTAGGTATGGAAGCATGCAGTATGTTTCGCCTGCTTGAAGCCACTTTCTGCAGACTTCACTTTGCCTGGTACACCGCACCATGGCGTGGTACCCACTAAACACAGCCTGTGTCCGATAATACAGTTGGCAGGTGCTTCATACTGAAATAAATAAAATTAGTTACTGCATGAATATAATTCATCATCCTCACGGGACAGCATCCTCACGGCACAAATCATGCCTCGTTATTCATTTACAGACAGGTGAATCAGTGTTATTTTGGCGAGGCAGGCAGCGGTAACGCAGTGGTTGTGGCGTTTCGGCCGCTTCTGTCGCGTTCCAATGTAAAACAAATCCAAAATAGCATGAGTCATTATTTGGGTACTCATTAAAGAGCCACACGTGGTCACAAAATCAGGAGCTCTCCATTACAGCGGTGCCTCTTAATCCAATGAAGTTTCGGGATGCTAAGTCTCACAATATAAATTTTTAACCATGCCTTGATTGCTTCCCTACTTTCCTGTTTTTGCGCTAAGCGTCACCGCAATTATGGCCACGCTAGCTACTGGCCACGTCGCATGAACCTGGCAGGTGAATAGGTAACAGTGATATAGTTAGCGTGCGGAAAGCAGTGAAGCTTCGGGTATTTGCAATACCGTCCTGTTATGGCTCACGAAGGGAGATACCGATGCACTTTGCTGTTCAAAAAAAGTTTTTCAGCACGTTACACTACTGTAACAGGTCAAGGCGAAAGCATGCTGCACGCTTGTTAATGAATTAAGATATACCATCGGAGGGGTCAGACTTCTTGCTAGACATAATGAGCCACCGTGTGAAGTACACGTGTGGCGCATTTAAGTCGAACTCCTCAATGACACGTGTGTGCATTTATTGCACTACCTAAATGTACCGCATGCTTGTTGCCACTAAGCCTTACAAACATGTGACACAAGCCGAACGCAATTACCTTTCAACTCCCAGCAGGGGAATGCAGCACTCGCGGTAGAACGCCTTCTTACCGCCGCATCGCTCGTCGTACTTCGTTTCTCGCTTGTCGAGCATCCTCGGCCATGGCGTACTTCCAACGCCTACCACTCAATGCACTCAATGGCCCCGGGTGAGCGTCCTCCATCGGCGTCTCTCACGATTCGCAGTCGACTGTCACCAAAACCGCCGCCACCTCCGTGTGACGTCAGCGAGGCAACACCTGTTTTTCTGTCTGCGCGTGCCGCTCGTTCCGCTCTCCACCCGCCGCTCACTTGGAGAAGGCCACTTGTTTTTGTTGCACCAATGAATTAGACGCCACATTTTTGGAAGGTCATTGCACAACAAGCCATTTATGTATTTCGCCTTAATGAACACCGAACCACTAACTACAAGGGAGCTGCATAAAACGCACGTTTTGAGAGCATTTTTTCTTCTCAAGTACTCATACTCACAAAAACTCTATATGGTATTCGTACGGACAGGGAATCCCTGATGCAGTCAGTGGAAGTTAATAGAAATGTTGGTCGCTTGAACAAACTTAGACGTGCGGGCCACATCTCGTCCGCTTATTCGACGTTTCTTGATAGCCGAGTCGTATTTCCATCAACGTCGAGGCAGCTCAACTGTGCAGCAGCGCTGCTGTTACCGATAATTCCAGGTGCGCATATTCGCCGCGAACCATTTTTACCTGAACCTTGTGTGCGGGGTTGAAATTTATCAGACAAAGCCAAGTTCCCGGTCAAACAGTGATTGCTGCTAACAATGGGCTGAGTAGCGAATAAAGAGCAAAATATTCATGCATAAGAATTGCCTAGCGAAGCAACTTTTATTTTCGCACAGCTGCCCTGCTCCATATTCTTACCCGTTTTAACCTTTCTGGCACACATGTCAGCTGTTGAAAGCGGTAGTCGTACACTATTATTCATTTCAATACATCTTTACTATCTTCGACAATATAAGCATCGGCAACAGTTACACGTACTACGTATACCCCACACGCTCACTCACGGTGAACAATAGACATAAAACGAACCTTGGAAGCATAAACGAATTACAAATAGCTATGCAAATTCTGTGTGCGAACGTGGTGATCTGGTGTAGTGGTTAGAGTGCTTGGTTAACACGCAATGTACCCGGGTTCGATTCCGAGTGTTGCCATGGTCGTGTGATGTGTGTTATCAATATCTTTTATGTGGCTCTCTGGTGTGCGCAATTTTTCTCATGAAGAATATCTCATTGGACAGCGTAATATTTTAGCACCTTAGTCAAGCAGGAGAGGCTTGATCAGAAATACCTCATAAAAATTTGGCGCTATGCGGGCCATTTCATAAGCAGCCCTACTCTGCAACGGATGGGGCCGTTGCATAAGACAGGCTGTATTGGATGGGGCCGCATAAAGTAGGCTGAACACGCAGTAGGCCATCTGCGGTGAGCCACTTATAAGCGTCAAAATGCTGATCTACTTTCGACCTTCTATGCGCTGGTGGAAGCCCGTGTTCGCTAAAGGTGTGCACGCTTTCATCGGCGCAGACCACCCTCCCGCCGAGTTTCTAAGTTTCCTGCTCAGCCATCATCTTGCTTGGGCAGGAAAGTAGCCTGCATCCTTCCTGATTATCGTTGTCTTCACGAAGCTGTTTTCCTTCACGGAATCGGCAGAATTGAATTCAAGCTTATAAAGGCCAGTGCCCGCTTAGCCTACTACTTCGCCGCCTATACGGCAAGTATTGGAACACAACCATTGGTCTCCAATAACGAAAACACTTGCTATTACACCTGCAGGCGTGTAATCATCTCATAACAATCCCACTGTAATTTTTACAATGTCGAAAACCACCTCATTTGGAACTTGTCCAAACCCGATGCAAGAAAAAAGAAATACAAAAGGCAATTATTTTTCCAAGGATAATGTACTCAAAAAAACTTCAGGGTATGACAATGAACATGGTTCTAATTTTCTGTCTTACATGCGCTTCAGAATTGCTTCATGCAGTGGGATTGCGTACTTTTGTTCCCAGTAAAAAATTCATCACTGAATGCACCTTCATTTCTTCTTACGAATAAGAATATTTCTTTGATTACTAGATTAGGCAACTTATAGTGGTCAGGCGTGATGACTGAAATAATGCCGAAAACGGCGCGCCGAAGGTATATTATTTCTCTATTAACCGGCATCTTGGGTTCTCAGTTTAATTAAGCACAGCCGGGCGTCCAAGCCAGTGATTTTAGGAAGGTTGCAACAATAAACTCAATACGATTACAGTGATAAGGAACGGAAAAGCAGTGACCATTATGTAAGTTCGGATAACCGCGTTCCAAATTAAAGACATTCTTTCTACAGTGATAGCTCTTGTGGGCTCGCTGCGCTCGTCGCATTAATATCTTCGCTGGCATCCGCCACCATCCGGTTCTTCAATCCTGGATTTTTTTGCAAGAAAGCTGGAAAAATAGCAATATACTGCGGTGATTTGAACTTATTAGCAAGAGATTGGTAGACCCGGAATCTACATCTATGCCTTGTTGCATTTTTACAGCGAAGCTATAGATGGCAAGCCGATTCGTCCGTACGTAGGTCCGTCCGTCTGTCGGTCACCTGCACGCCGAAAACTCTTCAAGCGAAACTCCATGCGCCGGCGCGAAAAAAAAAAATAGAGGGAGAGGCGCGCGATTAGCCAACATCACTTAGATAGCACAATGCTTGTTTACTCCGATTCATGACGGCACGCTACCTGGCTCTATATTTCCATTCACAAGGCTGGCGTGATGAAAGAAGTGAGGCCAAAACCACTGTTGCCTACTAGGGAGCAACCCCATTAGATTCTATGGCAGTCAGGCCAGGTAACATGTCGTCATAAAGTGGAGTGAAAAGGCCTTGTTTAACCTAGGTGGTGTTGGGTTAGCTGCGCCAGTAGTGACGTCGTTGCTCTCCGTCACAGCCGAGCGCTCACACAGCAGTTTTGCTTCGGCTCCGAAAAAGGTAGGCCACCCGTCAATATGAAACGTGCCGATATATAAGGTTAAATGGGACCGTGTTTACTCTGCAGAAGATATGGCAGGTACAACCAGTATGGCCGAACGACGTAGTGGTGTTAGCCCCACTACGTCTTCTCTTTCGGCTTGTTGGTGATCTTCGTCTTCGTGCCTCTCGTGGCACCGCGACATAACCCGCGGCGGCAAAAGCGCCGACCAGGTGCCTTCTAGATGACCGCTGCGTGATATGGCTTGAGACGAGCCACGTGGACGATATCAGTTGACCAGGGCGATGGGGAAGCATCAGCTGGAGCTACTACACAAGTCACATCACTGAGCTGTCGGACGACGCGGTAAGGGCCAGAGTACCAGGAGAGCAGTTTTTCCAAGAGGCCCAACCGCCGTGAAGGAGTCCAAAGGAGGACGAGGTCTCCTGCAGGGAATTAGACATCATGATTACTGTTGCCATTAAGAGGCTTCTGTCTTGCCTGCGACACATAAAGGCGATGGTGGGCAATCTGGCGTGCCGGGGTGGCTGAAGCTATAGCGTCGCGAGCGTACTCAGGCGAGGACTCGAGAGCAGTTGGCAGGAGCGTGTCGGAAGGCAAAGTCGGCTCACGACCAAAGAGGAGATAGAAGGGGGAATAGAGAGCGGTGTCATGACGTGACGAGTTGTACGCGAACGTCACAAATAGAGGCGCCGCGTCCCAGTAGCAATGATCTGATGAGACACATCAAGAGCATATCTGTAAGTGTTCGGTTCAGGCATTCATTGAGGCCGTTCATTTGAGGGTGGTATGCTGTCGTGAACTTGTGCTTCGTGGCAAAACAGCGAAGTAGATCTTCAATAACCCGAGATAAAAAGTAGCGACCCATGTCTGTGAGAAGCTGGCGAGATGACGTCTTCGAGCAGGACGTTTACGAAGTCGGTAGCACAAGTGGTCGGCATGGCTCGCGTGACGGCCTAGCGGGTTCAATAATCCGTTGCAACTGCGATATATTTATTGCCAGCTCTGGAAGTAGGGAAAGGGCCCAACAGGTAGAGGCCAACACGATAAAACGGTTATGTGGGCATATCAAGTGGCTGGAGGGTTCCAGCCGGATGCAAAGCAGGCTGCTTTGGCTGCATTGTTCGCAAGCAGTGACATAACGTCGCACGGTACGGTAGAGTCCCGGCTGTATCATGCAGACTACGCATGCGTCGCACGTATCGGCCTGAACTGACTGACAGCACGAAGATTACGGCAACACGTGCCTGTGAATGCCGACGACTATGTATAACCTGGGTGTTTCCGGAATAAACGTTCCTTTCATCCTTGGATTCCGTCCAAACGATACATGGTGTAAGAAGTGGGGTCGTTGGATGAACGTAACCATTCAGAGGAATGGAGCTAGTCAAGCCACCGGAGCATCTGCAGCTTTCCAGCTCATCCGAGAACATCGTGAAGAATTGGAACCTGTTCATCAAGAAGTTCGAACTGTTCCTACATGCGACAGCATCTACGAAAGAACCAAGGTCAGAAGCTGTCAAGGCTGCGCTGCTGCTGAGTGTTGCTGGCGACGATGCACTTGAGGTGTTTAACAACTTCACCTTTCTGGAGGCGGAACGCAAGCATGATTACACGACGGTCATGTGGAAGTGTAAACAGTACTGTGAAGAACAGCAAAACGAAGTCTATGAGAGGTACATTTTCCGGTCAAGAACCCAGGACAAAGCGGAGCTCTTTGAGCGTTTAATTCGCGACTTGAAAAGCTGTCCCGAAGCTGCTACTTCGCTAAAATAACCGAGTCAGTGATCCGCGACCAGGTTGTATTCGGTGTACATAACTGCAAGTTGTGGGAGAAGCTCATCAAAGTAAAAGACCTGACGCTAGCCAAGACAAAACAAATCTGCAAGGCTGCTGAACTGTCCAGCCAGCAAAACGAGCCATGGGCTCAGGTGGAAAAACAGGTCGCGTCGGTGTAGAAGCGTCCGTTTAAATGCATCAAATGCAACCGCTCGCACGAACGTAATAGGTGTCCGGCGTTCGGGAAGACGTGTTTTGTATGTGGTGGCGGCAATCATTTTGCAGCGTGTTGCAAGAAAGGGTTTCAGTAGGCGAAGTGCTCAACGTGCAGGACACTTTCAACATCCTCTATGTAGAAACTTGCAGTGTGAGAAGCTCGACAGACTGGATCGTAAACGCTAATGTGGCTGGCCAGGATGCCTTCTTGAAAGTAGACACAGCCTGCCAACCTAACTTGCTGCCTTACTCGGTCTATCGGAAGTGCAAAGGGATGCAAAGTTTGAAGCCGAGCAGTTCTATTCCGCGTTCATATAGCGGGGACGCCATCAGACACGTCGGTGTTGCGTCGTTACCA
Source organism: Dermacentor andersoni (assembly GCF_023375885.2). Lineage (NCBI taxonomy): Eukaryota > Metazoa > Arthropoda > Arachnida > Ixodida > Ixodidae > Dermacentor > Dermacentor andersoni. Next base: position 243,467,430 of record NC_092815.1, read on the forward strand.
GTCACGTCAATGCTAGCGCTGCCGACTAAATGCTGCAGGAATTTCCTCAACTGTTTCAAGGAACAGGCTGTGTTGCCCGCCAGTATCGGATGATATTACGCACTAGTTCGATACATGTAGTCCAGCCAGCGCGGCGCGTACCCTTGTCATTACAAGAACCACTGCTGGAGGAGCTGGACCGCATGGAACGGGGCGCCATCATCACGAAAGTGACAGAACCAGCGGACTGGGTGAGCCCGCTTGTTATTGTACGTAAAAAGGATGGCGCACTACGTGTATGCATTGATCCTAGGCATATCAATGAATGCCTGAAACGTGAGCAGTATCAGATGCCTAAACCTCAAGACATTGAGGCTGAGCTCGCCGGCGCTCGATATTTTTCCCGCCTCGATGCGAATGCAGGTTTCCACCAAATTCCTTTGGATGACTCCACATAAAAAATCTGCACATTCGGCACGCCCTTCAGTCGGTACCGCTTTCTGAGGCTGCCCTTCGGTATCGCCTCGGCTTCTGAAGTCTTTAAAAAAATTCTGAGCGGAATGTTTGACAGGGCTCCGGGGGTGCGTGTATATGTAGATGGCATTCTTGTCTGGGCCGTCACTAAAGAAAGACATGACCCGCGCCGTCGAAATGTACTGCAACTGGCAAGAAACGCTGGCTTAACTTTTAACGCAAGCAAGTGCAAGTGAGGGCTTACTGAAGTTGACTTTTTGGCTGATGTCATGAACCGAGACGGAATAAGGCCAAATGCCACACTGAGTACGTCCCTTAAAAAAATGTCGCAACCAACGGACAAAGCTGCAGTGCACAGAATGTAAGGTGTTGCCAATTACTTTGGGAAATGCATTCCGAATGTCGCAGAAAAGACGCAACTTTTGCGCAGTCTCATCAAGAAGGACACCAAGTTTAAATGGTCGGCCAACCACGCAAATGAATGGACAGCCATCTGCACATCGCTCAGCAGCGCACCTGTGTTGGCTGTTTTCGATGCTGCCAGGGAAACTAAAATTTCTTCTGACACTTCTAAGAGTGGACTAGGCGCTGCACTAGTACAGCTTCACGGTGACAGCTGGCGGCCTGTTGCGTATGCATCACGCGTTATGAATGAGACTGAGCAACGATACTCGCAAATCGAAAAAGAGGCAATGGGCATAACGTTCAGGCGTGAAACATTTCACCACTTCGCATACGGGCGTAAGATAATCATAGAGACCGACCACCAACCACTGCTAGCCATTGCATCCAAAGGAATCGGTGACATGCCGCCGCGTCTTCAGCGTTTCTTCATGCGCTTACTGAACTACGACTATGTACTTGAATTCGTACCAGCGAAGCAAATGCTGCTGGCCGACATGCTCTCAAGGTCGACGCCCATCAGCCACCCAGGGGACACGAGTGACTCGACAGAAGAAATAGAGGTTCGCGCACTTGGTGCAGTCTCGGACCTGGTAAGCAGAAAAACTCTTGACTGCTTAATTGCCGCAACTGCAAGTGACCCGGAGTTACAAAAAGTGATGCGCTACCTCAGCGGCAGCGGCAATCTTGATGGTTGCATGAAACCTTTTGCTACTGAGCTGTCACTAATAGAGGGAGTGGTACTAAAATGAACCAAAGTAGTTGTTCCAAAGTCGATGAGGGACGAAATACTTCAACGTATACACGAAGGGCACTTGGGCATAAACAAATGCAAAGCACGAGCCTGACAATTGGTGTTTTGGCATGGAATTATTGCAGATATTGAAGCTATGTTGAAAAGTTGCCCCATCTGCCGAAAGTACGCATACAGGCAAGCAAGCGAGCCTTTTATGCTCACACCAACGCCGGGTTATGCTTGGTACAGAGTCGGCGTTGATATCTTTCAGCATGGGGGAAGCTCGTACTTGTGCGTGTTTGATACGCAGTCAAACTTCCCGGAATTGGAAAAACTGCGCGACACCACGTCGAGCACGATCATTGCCAAATTGAGCTGCATTTTTGCGCGACATGGAATCCCCGCCGAAGTATGCAGTGACAACGGCCCCCAGTTCGCGTCTCACGAGTTTGCCACCTTTGCGTCCAGGTACGATTTCAAGCACGTGACAGCTAGTCCTGGCTTTCCACAGTCCAATGGACTAGAGGAGAAAGGCGTCCAGATAGTAAAACGGATCATGAAATAAACACAAGAAAATCACGACGACTTCTGGCTGCGCCTGCTCAGCTACCGATCTACAACAATGGAGCACGGTTGTTCCCCGGGTGAGCTATTGCAAGGCAGGAGACTACGAACCAGGCTTCCAGACTTCAGCTCGCAGCCTAAAAATTTTGTGTCTAAGCATAGACAACTTGGCGCCCATAAAAAAGACCTACCAGTACTCCGAAAAGATGTGGTGGGGATCCGAGATAAAGCATGGACCAGCAAAGCGCAGGTCGTGGGACCGGCAGTGCCGAGGTCCCATCTCATTGTTCCTGAGGATGAGCAAGTACTTCGTCGGAATCGGAGACACCTGATTCCAACGCATGAGCCATTTCGACACGATGACCTCGACAACGATGAGCCGTAAAGCGAGGACGACCAGCCGGTAACATCCTCAACTGGAGTGCACGCAAACCCGACTCAACTTACAACACCGATCTCAAGACGGTGTAGGCGGATAACTCGTCAGCCAAGGCGGCTGCAGTACGACCACAATTTCAATCAAGTGTATTGTGTATCTTGACTTTATCCAACTAATAAAGAGAAACATGTATCGTGCAGACTATGCATGCGTCGCACGTATCGGCCTGAACTGACTGACAGCACGAAGATTACGGTAACACGTGCCTGTGAATGCCGACGACTATATTGACACGTGTACTTCTTTATCTTCATCGGGTGACCACTTCTCGCCGCCTAACAAATCTTATAGCACTGCGCAGGACACGCCTGCATGTAAAAGAAGTTTCTGGAATGTTATCGATGGTTCCGTCCACTGTCTTTCACCGCAACTTGTGTTATCAGATTGCATGTTTGCGCGACGCGAATAATGTGGAATTTTGTGGAAGGCACGCGGGTCCCAGCGATTGCTCTGGAACATTCGACGACAGATGTATAAAAGCCTACGCGCTTGACCCGCTCATCAGATTTTCGACGACCGCCGATAGTGTTCGCCGCTACCATCCTTCTTTGAGCGTAGCCTCTATTTGAGGGCACAAGTTCGCCCAATAAAACGCTCGTTTCGTTAATCACAGTTTTGCTGCCTTCTCAACCGTCACTACCACGTGACAATATATACCCTGGGTGTTTACTGAATAAACGTTCTTTTCATTCTTGGATTCCATCCAAACGATACACCGGCAACAAAAATCGTCGCCGGACACTGTCGTAGGTCCTAGAAACACTTAGAAGACCAGCGATGGGGACATCAAGGAGTTGCGCGAGCACAGTTGCCCCGAGATGAGAAGGAACAACTATCTGCAGTTCAGGTCCTTTTGTCCATATATGTTGGCGGTATAAGATGCCATTCAAAACGAGGAACAAGCTAAGCGAGGGGTCTGACTGCTCAGGACGGAGGAGGCTGATGAGGTCGCGCAGGGATGTATCACGTGCTTGCTCCTCGCCGATGGGGTGGAAGGCGGAGAGTGTGAATATTCCAGCAGTTGCGTCACTGGAGCCAGGCACTTCGACGGGGTGCCAAGACAAACAATCGGCATTCTGGTGTAGGCTACCGAACCTGTATAACACTGTGTGGCTGAATTGTTGAAGACGTAGTGCCCAGCGACCTAGACGACCCGTTTGATCCTTAAGGTTCGAGATCCAACAGAGAGCGTGACGGTCTGTGGTAACAGTGAAAGGTTGACGTTATAAGTACGGGCGGAATTTGCTCACTGCCCATACGAGTGGAAGGCACTCGCGCTCTGTAATGGATTAATTGCGTTCTGCCTATAAAAGCAGGTAACTTGCGTACGCAATAACTTTGTCACGCCCACGTTGACACTGAGCTAAAACCGCGCCAATCCCATAGCCACTAGCATCTGTAAGGACCTCTGTTGGGACAGATGGGTCGAAGTGAGCAAGAATTGGCTGAGTAGTGAGCAGGGTTATAAGGCGTTGGAAGGCAGCAGCTATGTCAGGACCGCATGAAAAGGGGTGCCTTTCCTCTGAAGTTCAGCGAGAGGCCGAGCAATGTAGGCAAAATTTCTGACAAATCGACGGAAATAAAAGCATAAACCTACAAAGCGGCTGACGTCTTTGGCACAGGTCGGCACAGGAAAATCGAGAACAGCACGAACTGTTGCGGGATCGGGGTGGACGCTAGATGACTCGATGAGACGACCGAGGATAGTAATTTGGCGGCGACTAAAGTGGCGCTTCGAAGAATTTAATTGCAGCCCAGCTGCACGGAAGATGGAAAGAATAGACGAAAGGCGTTCCAGGTCTGTTGCGAAGGTCTGCGAGAATACGATGACGTCGTCGAGGTAACACAGGCATATAGAGCACTTAAAGCTGTGCAAGAGCGCATCCATCATACGTTTCAAGGTGGCTGGAGCTTTGCACAACCTGAATGGCATGACTCTAAACTGATAAAGGCCATCCGGCGTAACAAATGCGGTCTTCTAACGGTCCATGTCATCAACGTCAATCTGCGAGTAACCGGAGCGTAGGTCTATCGGTGAAAAACACGTCGCAGCGTGTAGGCAATCCAATGCGTCCTCTATGCGTGACAGTGGATAGACATCCTTTTTGTTATGTTGTTTAGATGGCGGTAATTTTTGCAGAATCGCCAGGTGTTGTCCTTCGTTTTTTACCAAGACAACAGGAGAAGCCCACAGGCTCATTGATGGTGTAAAATTGCGCTTGATAAGCATCTTATCAACCTCCTGTTGTATTACTCGGCGCTTAGCCTGTGACACGCCGTGAGGTCGTCTGTGAATAAGCGGTGCATCGCCGGTATGTATGCGATGCTGAACTAGGGAGGTTTGTCCCAAAGGCCGACCGTCAACGTCAAAAATGTCGGAATAAGTTGTGAGCGTATGACGAAGATCGTTGGTTTGTGTTGGAGTAAGGCCCAGGGCTATCATTTTGGTAATGTTGTCATGCGATGGAGGCGACGTGGCGGAATGAGAATTGCAGGCGGCGGAAGTGTTGGAGGAAGACGGAAGAGGCGAGATGGAAGAAAGGTCGCACTCGTGCAACGGCGACAGTGTGGCGAGAGAGATCCCTTCGGGGAGTTCCTGAGGGCAGAAGCCGAAATTCAGGAGTGGAAGGTAAGTTTTGCTAGCCGATACGGCTACTACGGTGTGAGGAAACGAATCGCCGTGCGAAAGTAAGGCACTGACACAGGAAGTGACGACATGGTCACCATCCACTACACAGGGGTTGAGCACAGCAGTGATACAAGTCAGTTCCTTTAGAGATAGACGAAAAAATTCGGAGCAACAGAGCTGGATTGGTACGGTGTCGGTAAGTTTCGTAACACCTGGGAAATCAAGTTTGGCTGCACCATCCGAGCAATCAATTGTACCTGAGTGGACAGATAAAAAATCAAGGCCAAGGGTCGCGTCGTGAGGGCAATGGCCAAGTTCATGGAATAATGCAGATTTGTGGTGACCGGCGATGCTGACACGCGCGGCAGACATTCCCAGCACAACGAAAGTTCCCCCATCAGCGACTCGTACAACGCTGGACGCGGCAGGAGTGAGCACCTTCTTGAGCCGCTACCAGAGATCAGCGCTCATGACCGAGATATGTGCACCGGTTTCGACCAGGGCAGTGACAGGTAGGGCATCAACTTCCAGTGCGATCAGGTTCTGATCTATCGTCAAGGTAAGGAGATGATTTGCAGGTCGAGAGTCCAATGCAGCGTCACCTCCGGGAGCTGCATCCATCAGTTTTCTTGGAATGAGCGTACAGAAGGCTGAGGTGATGAAAAACGGCGGGGCAGGTACGAGTGGTACCGACGATCGTGCGGTGAGGGCGAACGGATCGAGCTTCTGAGGGACGCAGAAGGGCATTAGTCATGGTATGTCGGATCATTTGAAGCGTGAAATGGCTGGTGCTGGTTGTCATTGTGGCGGTAGGAGAACGATGAGCGTGAAAACAAGGGCTGACGATAACGGCAATTGCGAGAAATGTGCCCCATGGGGCTACAAAGGCAACATATGGGCTTGTAGTTTGCTGTTAGCCATTGGGTCGGATCTTGATAGCGTCGAAAGGTTGGTGGAGGTCGATGAAAAGGGGCAGGGCTAACCGGAGGGCGTGTGATGGAGCACACGGGTTGAATTCCTGCGTTGGCCAGTTCTTCGCGCATAACTGCGTGGATGAGGGAGATCGTCGATTGCGTCTCCTCAGAAGTGCGCACTAAAGAAGATGGCAAAACAGCCTCGATTTCGCACTTCCCCATTCGGACAACGCTATCTGTAGTGGACGATTGAAGAGCCGAATGAGCATCTTCGCACGACGACGTAGTGGCGGTGTTGGGAAGCCGCGCGAACTGTTCGAGAATGCGACGGCTTTTTGGGTCTTCCAAACATCTGCACTCGCGGATAATTTTGTCTACCGTCAAGCATTTTTTAAAAATGAGCAAATTACACGCGTCATCGGCGATGCCTTTCAGAATGTGCCTCACTTTGTGAACCTCGGGCATACTAGCATTGACGCAGCGGCACAGAGCTAGGACATCAAGGATGTACGCAACGTATGACTTCGTATCTGTCTGAGCCCGACAGGGTAGGTCTTTTGCTGCGGCGCACTTGCGACCAGCCAGCTTGTCGAAGAGGTTGCGATATTTTTGCTTGCATACGTCCCAGCTGGTCAACTCTTCTTCAGGTGTGTCATAACAGGTGCGTGCTGGTCGCTGGAGGTAGAAGAGAAGGTTTGCGAGCATCACTGTCGGGTCCCATCGGTCGTGTGCAGCGACTTGCTCGTATATACCGAGCCATTCTTCGATGTCCACTTTGTCGTGGCCGTTGCCAGCGGAGGTGCCGGGGTCGCGCGGATTGGTCAACACGACTGGCGGTTACGGTGTCGCGGATGCTGACGGCCCGCGTGCTGACGCCGTGCTTCGCCCAGCGACCTGGTCGTCTGTCAGCATGGTAGGTCCGCCGAGGACAAGCCCAATGCAGAGTTCCGTCTTGAGCAATACCCCGCACCTCCACCAAAAATGAAAGAGGCAAAGATATGAAGTTAAACGGGACCGTGTGTGCTCTGCAGAACATATGGGCCATACAACCAGTATGGCCGAACGTTAGGTTAACCCCACTACGTCGCCTCTTTCGTCTTATCGGTGACCGTCGTCTTTGTCTCTCTCGTGAAACCGGGACAATACGTACTCCTCAAGAGCAGGCATCTTTGGATAAGCAACACCGCGAGCAGAACAGGGAATGAGCTCGTCTACGTTGTGACGATGCTGCAGCCTTAGTATAAGAACAGGCTCTTGCAGCCGAGTGCAGCCAGGAACTGCGTACCGAACATCTGGCAGCCTACCAAGCAGTCGATTAATGAAGCGTCGGGATTATCCCAGTGATAAACACTGGGCCACACTTTTCTGTTTTGCTGGTTAACCATCTGTACGGAGTGTTTGAGCGGTCATTTTATATAGCATTTTTGCATTACGTGCAATGCTGTATGCGAGAACTGTACGAGCAATATACAGCACATCACTTATTTACGACCTGTAAAGGAGCTCTAGTGCCCAACGTGTGCATTTTTAACCAAAGAAATCTAGAGGGATTTTTCCCATTGAAGAGGAGCAATGACCAGCACCTGGTCAAGAGGTGGTACCAGTACAATCGAAACTCTGCTAAGTCGTACCTATCTTACACGTGAGCAATCATTAGAGCAAACTAAAATGCAAAAGAAATTACGCACTCTGCATTTCGGTCCAACATGAGTCTCTCCGAAAATCTGTGAGGCCAAATAACAAAAACATGTCACATGGCAGGTCATTTTCATGGAACGCAATTAAGTATTGGATTTTAGGCTAATTCAAAACAAAGCTGTTGTTCAGAGTCCTTTGAGACATATCCCAGAAAAGTATTGAACCTTGAGAGCCTATGAAGCAATGCTCTATAGTTTCAGGCACATCACAAAGGCGACAGTTTAGAGTAGGTACAAGGATACCTCTTCTATGCAGCCAGGTTTTCAATCGCAGCGTTTAACAGTACAATTCATGAAAAAAAAAACGCTTCTGCAAATGGGGATCAAGGCATCTTGCGGGCCCGCTGAAGTACGTGTTGCCCTGACAGACTGCAGAACTTACAGCGGTAAAGGGGTGGTTGGAAAGTCATTGTTATTGCATCATTGGAAGGTTGCTTTTTCTAAACTGTCCATGAATATTCAGGAGAAAAGCGAAGCAAAAGTAAGTGCACCGTCAAATCTACTTCATACATAAAAGGCCACACGCAAAGATGCTCTGAATATTGGGATGAAACCACTTGGCTGGCCAAAGCATTGACTAAATTATTGTGTGTGCGTGATCGTACTATATAGCGCATGAAATATCAAGGAAAAATTATAAACGAGCAAACTGACTGTCGCACAAATAGACCGTTGCTACAGCAGCAGCGAACACTTATACTGGAGATCGCAACCATGCCAGCAACTGCCATATCCTTTTCTAACACCCGCTCAATATCTGTGTAGTGCACAGAGATGACATCCGCGCCATCTTCGTGTTCTAGCATGTCGCTTTTCCAGTTGCTGAGGCCATCCTAAATTATGTTTTATTGTTTTATATGTAATGAAAACGGCTGAGCACGTTTAATTTGTTTTGATTAGTCTTCTTGTGGCGCTCGGCTTCTCATGTTTTCTCTGTAGTTCTGACGTCGTCTCGATTTCTTATAAGAGGGATCCACGCACCCCCCCCCCCCCCCCCCCCCAAAAGAAAATATATAAACCTTAGACAAGCTGGACGAATCCAGCAGTAACAAATTAAGGAGCTGCCTTAATAGCGACAAGTGGTACTTCTGGATAAGTACGACAATAAGAAGACTAGTATTTGCACTTCACGGCCGTGTGGCGCTACTTCTACAACCAAATTACACTCACACTTCACCATCTTCGCAAAAGGAGGTTGCTCACTTGCACTTCCGACTCGATCGCTCCAACAAACACCGCACCAAGCAGTCCATGCTAAACTGCCAATTTTACTTCCCCAGTTATCGCATCACTACTTCGTAATAGGATAAAACTGTAAAACAGGGGAATCGATCAGCGAAATAGACAAAATGGAGTGAAGGATGCAGTTCTGGTTCAGTGGTTTCACCAGTAACGCGAAACCGACAGCTAGCAATGTAAATGCTCTCGAAGGCTGAGACTGCTTAGTGCCGCGTTTGTTGGGCTGATCATTGGCACCTGCGAGGGAACACCATACCTTTTGGTTACGGTAGGTATATTGACACAGATTCCTCATCATGCGTAGACAAAATCCACACACCTACGTACTTCCGATGAGTACTGAAAGCGAAAGCATTATTGTCCACTATAACGTCGCTGTGTGGTCCGTCGAGTTATGAACTCCACGCGGGCAAGCGAGCGCACTGGGACACTTGTCGAACGCCTCGTATATGGCACAAGGCCGCTGCACTTCGATCCGTGACGCAGTGCTACTTTTCCCGATTGCCCTATAGTCTAATGGGCACGCTCCCGAGCAAGCCGCAGTGATTTTTACGTCATCGCTTTCGCCATGCCGGGCTCGGCAATGGATATATAGGTCCAAGTAGCATTGCGTCATAAAGCATAGCGCACTATCCTGCTATCAAGAAAGCGCTGGTTTAACCTAGCGGGCAAGACACTCGACTTATGAACGTGGGATCGTAGGTTGAAGAAACACTACGGCCAGCCTTTTACCTTTATTTATTTACTTATTCAGTTACGTCACAAGCTGCCGAAGCAGTATTGCGTGAGGGGAGGATACAGGGAATTAGCAAAAAGAAAGGAGTACCAGGAAACTATACATTGTGGGCGAGTAAACATGAAAGAACAAATATCGAACAATACAGATAACGCGATAAATAAAATAAAACGACTGTGTGAAGGAGCAAAAAAGGAGTACCAAGAAATTATACAAATGGTAGCTGGTGAAAATGATAGAACAAATCTGTCATAATGGTAACGCAATAGAAAAACAAACAAATAAATAACCTATTCAACTTCGCTGAAGGTAATTACTTAGGTGCGCAGTAAGGTTAGCTGTGACCAATTATGGAAGTATTATGCGTAACCATGCTTGGAAGGGTACAGGGTGACGAATGCCAATTATATCGTTTAGTAGGTTATTCTAGTGCTTAATTCCACGTGGTAATGCGGAAGAAATGAAAGCATTGATTCAGCCAAAGATACGCAGGAAACTGAGATGATTATGCAAACGCCGAAATGTACAAGATGGACGACTGAGCGGCAGGGCGGACAGGCGTGTGCTATGGACTCTTTTGTGAAACAGACAAAACAATGCTATGGTTCTTCGTCATTGAAACGATAAGAGGGATAAAGATGACCTAACGCTACTCACGCTGTAGTCGCGGTAATAATCTCATTCTAATCTCTCATAATCTCTCATTCATAATCTCTCATTCTGAGAGATTATGAATAAATATTATTATTATAATTATGAATAATTATGACTATTTATGAGAGATATGAATCTCTCATGATTAATCTCTCATTCATAATCTCCCATAATCTCCTTATCGGAACCGCCAAGTTACAAGAAATCCGCCGATACCAGAGTTTTATCGGTGGGTGGACTTTTCGTCACATTCTGAAGCTTTTGTTCTACGATCACGCCGACGAGTGAGCTAGCCCTAAAGGGCACAGCCTGCTCTCGGCGCGGTGGTGCAGGCAGCCCCACGCTTGCGATTTCCCGTCTCTGTGCGCGACTGAAGCGACGACACGCGCGTTCATCAAAACCGAAGCCATGCGCGAAGTCGTAACAGTGGAAGGTGTGGACGTAACCCGGGAGGATCTCAACGGTGCTGGTTGGATCACCGCCCTCAGCAACCGTAAAAAGCAAAAGACGAAGAGGCCGCCATCACGAGATGGCCAACGTGGCACCGTGAACAAGCCGGCTGGTTACCGCACTGCCAAGGAACCGGCTAAAAGTCTGTTGTCGCAAGTAACGGCAGCTTCGCGATTTCCGAAGCTCCCGAAGGAACAGGTCAAGGTTATCCTGCGCCCCAAGGGAGGCCTCGACGTATGAAAAGCCGACGTAGTACTGCTCGCTCAAGCCCTGGCCATGGCGGCGGCCCTGCCTGAGCATTAGGCGAAGGAAGACACTGTGTGCCCAAACAATGTACAGAATATTCTAATCATTTCCACTCTGCACGCGTCTATTGCGAGGGCCTATGCGAGACTAAATAAAATCGATACTAAGTACGACGCCTACGAAGTCTTGGCGTACGTCGCCGCCACAGAAGATGCGTGCAAAGGCGTAATAAGGCACATCAACCCCTGTCACGACGAACGCACGCTTAGAAACTTGATTGTGAACGAACGAAATGCCACGGCACTAGAAGCCAGACGAATCAAGAACTCGCACGTAGTCGTGATTTTATTCAGAGGCATGCGTATGCCCAACCACGTGATCTGCGGCACGGCATTGCTGCCATATTCTCTATACCGACGTCAAGTCGAAGTTTGCCAAGCTTGCGGCCACGTAGGCCACGGTGCCGACGTTTGCATCAGCAGCGAGGAAGAGAGAAGTAAATGCCGCGGTTGCGGAAAAGCAAAAGCGGACGACGGAGACGAACATCGATGCATCCCCAAGTGCGAGGCGTGCGGCAGGCTTCACGTCACCGGGGACCAAAGGTGCAAAAAGCGCTATCAAATCCCATACATCTTACGACGCCGACGCCGAAAACGCTGACAAAGAGCAAGCAAGGCACAACTGGACGAAGAGTCTGACGTCACCGACGCAATTGGCGACATCTCGTTGGCTGCACCAGCTGCGCGGAGCAGCTCCATCCTCAGTACCCGATCTCAATGCGGAGGGCGCTCACGCTCGAGAAGGAGAGAATCCAAACCGAGGCAAGGAGAACGCTCCTCCAGATCGAGATCGCGGTTTCGCTCCCAGTCCTTCAAGCGGGCCACGTTGGCCGACAAGGTCAAGGGAGTGACGCAGCCGTCTGGCAAGAAGAACGCATCAAGCAAAGAAACGAATGGTGAGGCACAGCCAGAGCATAGGATCGATCCCCGTATCCAAGGGCTCGAGGCGGAAAATAGGGAACTTACACACCAGCTCGCAGAGCTTAAGGAATCCTTTAACAATATGAAAGGCAAACTCACAAACCGGCACGAGGTTAGCAACAGTAACCCAGGTCCGTTAGCCGGGCAGTCGAAATACAAGGCGCTCAACCCGGAACGTTTTAGCGACACGGAGGAGGAAGAAGAAGGCGACATGACCGAGGTCAATGAGACCCCGTCCGCCGCCTCGGATTCCGCCTTCAAAAACGAGGGTAAATTGGAAAAGACCCTGAGTAGAATTATGGAAATACTCTCCGCCATGCAGTCGACAGTAACGCTACTACAACTACGTAGGCCTCAACCCAAAAGTAGACAAACAACACATACTGAACCGCTCCCCACCGGATCAAATCCCGACGGGGGCGCCAAAAGTTTCTAAAATCTCGCAGTAAACAAGATAGCGATCACAAATAACAATACCGTTAAAATTTGGCAGTGGAACTGCGCTAGCTTCCAGATGCGCAAGGGTCCGTTATGTCAGCACGTCCGATTGGTGACAAACTCACAAGTCATTTTACTGCAGGAGACGCTCGCAGAGAAGGAGATTACTCTGTCGGGGTATCGCGCAGTTGCTTACAAAAGCAAAACAGGGAGAGGCATCGCGTCCTTAGTTAAAAATAGCGTCTCCTTTGTGGAGCACACCGCTACAAAATAACGTAGCGGACTAGAAGCACAACTGATCGAGCTCGTGTTCAGTAGATCGTGCAACGCGAATGTCTTTATTCTTAATGTCCACAGTTCGCCTGCAGATAGGAACAGATACCTTAATGCACTATTCCATTGCGCAATCAGCGCAGCCAGAAACGCGCCCCTCTTAATTGCGGGGGACTTCAACGCTCCAAACACGGAATGGGGATACGGCTTTAACAGCAAGAAGGGCACGAACTTAGCCGGATGTGCAGCCGATTTTAACCTCCCGCTTCTTACAGATCCTAGGTTTCCCACTAGAAGGGGTAATTCGGTCAGTCGAGACACAATGCCAGACCTCGCATTCTTCCGAATTATCGAGGGCACGTGGGATCATCTGCAGGAGGACTTGGGTAGTGACCACCACGTTCTCGAAATCGCTGTGCAGGTCACACCCAAACCTCCGTTAACATACGAATACGTCGATTGGGATCTTTTCAGGTAAATTCGAGCCGAAACGGCCCTCCTAGAGGGAATCCTTCAAAGAACTAATTACCAATCTCAAACAGGCCGTCAAAAAACCGACCAAAGAAATCAGCACAGAACTTGAAGTCCCCAAGATGGACTCGCGGTTAGCGCCTCTCCTGGAGGCTAAACACGCTTTTGGAGAGAGGTGAAAAACGCAGAAATTAAATCGCCGACTACGAGCAAAACTAACGCCACTAAACAAGCAAATAAAGAGCTATTCAAAGCAACTGGCCCTGCAACAGTGGGACGAAACGTGTAACGAAACGAGTGGTCGCATGAGAAGAGGTAGTAGGGGAATCTGCTGAAAAGCCTCCTCAACGACAAACAGTCCAGGAATGCGTTAAATCTCACCGTCGATAGGCTCATACATAAGCAGGTCACCTCAGGCCACACAAACGATGTAAGTGTTTACGACCTGGCGCGAACTTACCTACCCGTCAAGCAAGGAGATTCGCAAGGCATAAGCGCGAGAGCGGGTTACGCGGGGCTAGACAGGCCAGAACTAGACGAACCTTTTACAATTTCAGAAATCAGAGCCGTACTCTTCAAATTAAATGGAAGTTTGACCCCGGGGCCAGACGGGGTCACCAACAAGCTCCTCCGGAACCTGGACGACAAGGCCATCGAAATCCCAACGGCAGAGGTAAACGAGGTCTGGAGCTCGGGGCAGGTCCCGTCGGAATGGTGCACCGCCAAGGTGGTGCTCATCCCCAAACCGGGGAAACCTCGGCACATAAATAACCTGCGTCCCATCTCTCTAACATCGTGCCTTTGCAAAGTGGCCGAACGTGCAATACACAATCGAATCGTAGAACACGTAGAAAACCACGAACTATTTAGGCATAATCTAATAGGTTTTAGAAAGGGACTCTCCACACAAGATGCAATGCTCCTTCTGAAAAGATCTATATTCGATAACGAGACGCGGGACGTACGAGGTATCATTGCACTCGACCTCGCTAAGGCCTCTCATAAAGTGGCTCACGAACACATCTTGAACGAAATTTCCCATCTCAACCTAGGGCGGAAATTCTTTAATTTCACTCTCTCCTTCCTGTCGGAAAGGAAAGCGTTTCTTCGACTGGGCACGATCTCGGGCGGTCCTTACGAACTGGGCAACTGCGGAACCCCTCCGGGCTCGGTCCTATCCCCGCTACTATTTATTATCGCCATGCATAAACTCTCCGAAAGGCTGGCCGCACTCCCAAAAATAGGCCACGCAATCTATGCAGACGATATCCCAATCTGGTCCCTGGGGGGATCTCCGGCCGATCTAGAGCAATCTCTCCAGGCGGCCATAGATGTAAGGGAAGAATTTCTTACATGCACGGGTCTCAAGTTGTCACCGATCAAATCCGAACTCCTCCCCTACAGACAGTCGAGGCAGGGCGTTAGGAACCTCGAGCCTCTGGAAACGCTGCCAGTCGAAATTACAAGACGAGAAGGGCGCCCCATTTCGAGTGGGAACTCCATCAAAATATTAGGACATTTAATTAACGCCAAAGGCTGTAATGCAGAAGCTCTAAACAAGCTGGGTGCAAAGGCGAAAAATATACTAAGACTCATAACTAGAAGCGGAAGCAAAAGGTGGGGGACTCAAGGAGAACAACCTACTCAGGGGCTTCCAAGCTTTCTTCCTCAGTCACATTACTTGCACGGCACCGTACCTAAAATGGAGCAAAATCGAAAAAAAAAAACTCGACACGTTCATCAGGTCTGGTGTCAAACGAATACTCGGTATTCCACAATCCGCTAGCACGGTAAAACTACTTGAACTCGGAATTCACAATACCACAGACGAAATAATTGAAGCACAGTTTATTGCACAGATCTGCAGGCTTTCGTCAACTAAGCCGGGAATTAAGATTCTTGATGAAGCTGGTCTACTCCCTACACAGGCACCGCTCGACAGACACCCCCTGTCTAAATTAGCCCGGGAAGGCATAAAGGTTGAGCCCATGCCGAGGAACATCCACCCAATATATAACGAAGGTCGCAGAAGCGCGCGGGCTAGAACCATCCTTGGAGAAATAGCTCCTTACGGGGCAGATGCATTCGTCGTCGACACCGCCAAATATGGCAGCGAAGACAGGTTTGTCTTCTCCGTCGTTGACGCGCTCGGAACACTTATCAGCGCCGCGTCAATCTACGCTAAACACACGAACAAGGCGGAGGCGCCCGCGATAGCCTTGGCTCTTGAAGACGCAAAAGGCCCGACGACCATACGGCGGTGAGGGCTTTCTCGTCTGCTCTAGTTTCTAAACACGCAGCCGGCATAGTCAACAGATCATTTCGTATTAGTATGGGAGAAGAAACTAGGGGTCATACCATAGCGTGGTTCCCGGCCCACGTGAACGATGTAACCAACCAAGCGATTTGCAACCCTAACGAGTGGGCCAACTGCCTGGCGCGTGCATTTACGAACCGTGCCCGAGCTAACGGTCCCGCTCTCCCACAGGATTGCCCCTTCAAAGATCATCTTACCACCTTTCACGAAATTACGTCGCATTACAGACACAGCACGAGGAAATTCCCTGCCCCCAGACCGAAACTTAACAGGGCTCAGACCATTACTTTCAGGCTACTACAGACCATGCCCTACCTCACCCCAGAGCGCTTAGTTCGATAGACCCGAACTTCCCACAGTCGTGCTCCAAATGCGGTCACGCATGCTGCTCCTTCGACCACATTCTCTGGCTGTACCCGTACAACGCGGGCTCCGACCTTCAATACAAGTCCAAGTGGGACGCCTTGCTGATGAGCTCGGATTTCACGAACCAACTACTGGCCGTCCAGAGGGCCCGCGACGTCGCGGAGAGTCGCCACCTCCCTGTCAAGTCGTGGACGGAGCCACCAACTTGATTGGGGAGCCTTCGGTTCCCCCCAATCAAGTTCCTCAGGACACTCTAATAAAGGTCTTGTCACTGTCATACGGAACTTCCCCTGTTGAGAGGGACTGTTGAAACAAGCGAGAAAGGACTGTGCTAGAGGGTACTACTGCATATTTTAAAATATTCGAGCTTATACCGGTCATGCCGGAAGAAGTTGGCATATTGAGGTTGTTGATAAGCTCAGCAACACCAGTGGTTGTTAAATTGATAGGGGCCATGTATGGATAATCGAGATCGATAGGTGTTGGTATTTTCAAATGGTCTTTTTTTGTAAATACGGCCGTGAAGTAATTGTTAGAGACGGATGCTGAAGGATATCATGCAACTGGCAAGCCAGAACTATCAAGTAGTTGGGAAATGTCGGAATTTGTTAGGGGACGGATTGTTTTCCAAAAATTTTTTTGGTTGTGTTGAAGTAGTGATTGCAGATTGGAAGAAAAGTACTTTCGCTTGGCTTGACGCAAGACATTGCAGTTGGCTACATCACAAGACTTATTTTTGCTTCAAAATACAGGTGTGTCGACACGTTTAGCAGTCCTGTAGAGACGCTTCTTTGTATTTTTTAGAGTACGAACAGCTTTACTGAACCATAGTTTTGAAGAGTTAACGCGAAGTGAAAACTTTGGTATATGCTATGCACATGTGCTAATTCCATTAGCTATTCTTTGTACAGGGACCAATTCTCGTTCACTGCCTGCCCAGAAAAAGTTGCCAAGAATGACGACGTGAAGCTTTCCAAACCATTGTTATAGCGCTGACGTTTGCTCTTTTGTAATCAAATACTTGTTTACTTTACAGGTGGCGTGAGCATGAAGGTGTGTGAACGGTGTACCAGCGGTCACTGAACCCATCCGCAAAAGGGATAGTGTTGACCTTCTCGGGCGAGGACGACAGAACAAAATCCGAAATGTTATTGATAAGAGTTGGTTGGCCAGTTAATTTTACAAGTGAAAGATCAAGTGCTAGCTGAACGAACTCACAAGATGCCCGCGATTGGCCTCGCAAGTTTTGCCAGTCAATGTTTGGAAAGTTAAATTCACCAAGATGAAAAATGTCAGCTTTGTTATATTTGGATCGAATAGAGGTAATGTTATCGTGTAATTCGGAAATGAAATGGTAGGAGCTATCGGGTTGTCTGTAGCATATACCATAAATTGTGTTCGACTGCGGAAATAATACACAGACCCACAGAATTTCGAGACTCGAAGGCATCGGTAGAACGAATGACGTGATGTGTTTTTTTTATGGCGAGCAATACCCCACCACCTCTTTCGTAATCCCTGTCTCTGCAAAAGATAATGTAAACGTTAGAATCGGGTAGAACTTCGTCATCCGTTATTTCAGAGCTGAGTCAAGTTTCCGTAAGTACCAATATGACGCATTCACAGTCATCTTAGTAGGAGGAAATTTCATTGCGCTTAGGAAGAAGGCTCCGAATGTAAATGATATGGATAGGTGCAAGGACACGATAGGCTCGTGTGAATAGGCTCACGCAACACCTGGCGCGCCAGCATGGCCGGAGGTGTTTCTGTTCCCCGCTCCTTTCCGTCGATGCGCGCACGTGTCGTTACGTTCAGCGAAGGGGAAATTTAGGAGCCGTTTTCTGCCACAGACGCCGGCTTTTCGCTGAATGGGCCATTTGATGATTTCGCATCAACAAGTGGAATAAGAGCAGCGACATCATTTAACGAATAGTGACCACTGCCGAATCAATAGGAGACCAATTACCAATGGTACATAAAAGAGCTGACAAGACTCCCACAAAGTAAGGTCCCTCGGTATTTGTGCTTACCTTTAGGAGGAGGTCTCTGAAATTCTTTGATGAAATTCCTTCAGAGGGGGTTCTGAAACAGAAAGACAACATTAATGCAGCTAAATATTGGCAATGATAACTGAAGCGGCGCATCTTTATGTGCACAACCATTCAGTGCTGTGGAGAACATGCGAGTGACTACCCAGCCCTTCTCTTTTTCATAGCGCAAGTACGAATGAAGAGTCTCCGCACGCCGCCAGTTACGCACACAGTCTTTCATTTCTATGTGCCCGATGATGCATCCAGGCTGGCAATCTGAAAGAGGGCTGTGCGTCACTCTCGTACACCTTGCAGGCAGTATACCCAGCAGCGAACCGGTCCGCACACGCCTACTGAACGAGCAAATAAGGAGCGTTTCACAGGCGAAAGAATTGCAAATGTATGGTCAGCCTTCCCGGTGAACATAATTCCGCTCGCTATTCAAGACGTTTGGTCAGTATTTGGTAAATAGTGGCAGAAAAGTGCAAAGTGGCTAAGGGTAATGCTGCCATTGCGTCGTCCGCATCTTTCTTCATTGTCAGTGGTCCTCATCGGCAATCATACTCGTAGAATCATTAAAATTCTAGCACAGCTTCCCGCTCTTTTAGCGTCCCCTCCTTAAACAAACACCCAAAAAGCTGAATACATAAACCACATCGTAAATCTGCGCTTTGTTCAACGCAAAGAATCAATTCTTCGCTTTTAAAGTACATGGCACATAACGCATATACAGTGTGTCCCAACTCTGACGTACCAAGATTTAAAAATATGCCAATGCCACGTACCTGAACAGAACGAAGGTAATCTTGTTTGCAATCGCTTGGAGAAACTCAGATTATTTTCTTTTGCATCCGCCTAATTACACAATGAGTTTTCATTAATAATCAACTTCTCAAATATTACAATTGCATCATAAGTGTCAATGACAAATGTGCAGAACAAGATGAAAATACCCGATACTGCTTTTTGTTGCTCAATACGTGCTACAGAAAAGTGTTTTTCCAAGCGTGAAAGAAGCTCGCAAATACACACAAAGTGCCTAGAGCGCCCAGTCGCGTGCTAATATGTACATGCCAAATAAGTTGTTCCTGATAATATGACGATGTTTGCAGGAACAGTTTTTAGGAAGTCCATAAATATCTATGGATTTATGATTCCAAGTCAGAAGTAATTCCTCAATCACGAATGTGCATGCAGTCAAGATATTGCTCTTTACTTACGCTCTCGTGTCGCGTGACTCATATTGTGACATATACTGTGGCTAACTCTAGTATTTAGTAAAAAGAAATGTATAATAACACTCCTAATTACGCTCCCTCCTCAAGTTATTGAAAACCCAGGAAAAGACGTTGTCTTCCCAGCGTCACAAAGGGAAAATATTGAAAGCCGTAAACGCTTTTTCACGTCACCAACCTCGACGACAAAATTAAACATACTGCGACTCCATAAAAGTGCCGTAATTCACCGACTGTGATGAAAGACAGCCTCTACCGGGACGTACTGCACGACACGGAGCCGAGTGCACGGGAAAGCAATGAGAGATGCAGTCCATTGACTGAGATGGAAAGGATTTCCCCACAGAGTCTACGTTCCTTGCGATGTCTTCGGGAAAGCGGCAGTGCGCTATTTTATGTTTTAGCTTTTGCACAGCGGCACGCCAGGTTCGTATTGGACGGCAATTCTCGGTAAATGCACTCGGAAGCAGAGTTCTGGGGCGGTGGCCCAGCCACGGCCTCCTTCACCCGTGCACTTCCTTCTTCCCACCTCTACCTGCCTGTTCGAGTTCATGTCG
This sequence comes from Dermacentor andersoni, assembly GCF_023375885.2. Classification (NCBI taxonomy): domain Eukaryota; kingdom Metazoa; phylum Arthropoda; class Arachnida; order Ixodida; family Ixodidae; genus Dermacentor; species Dermacentor andersoni. The sequence goes on from NC_092815.1 coordinate 243,487,256, forward strand.
TGCGGATGGTCACAATGGAGGAATGGTTCTAAGAATACTTATATAGGATGGGCAGCACCAACGGTACAGGTGGAGCGATGTCGTTCTTGTCGCCATCACTGCCAGCACGTCGATCCGGCTGGGTGATCACTCTCAATGCAGCCCACTCGACACTGTGTCGTGGCCGTCCATTTTGCGGCAATTCTCTTTTCGACATATCGCGAGAGGGAAGCTGCCCGCGAATATCTTATCCTTATTGTTAGCTGTCCTAGGATATGATCTTCATGCGGAGGTGTTTATTACCTAAAGTGCAATCGGAAGGCTAATACCTGACCTTTCAGTAGTTTTGGACGATTGCATAATTGTTGCAGCTGAGAGTAAAAAAAAAATGAGATACAGGAAACGAGGCTGCACCGCTAAACAAAAATAAACTATTGATGCAGTAAAATCAAAAGCAAAAGAATATATCACTATGGTGTTGGGCTGCTGAGCACGAGGTCGCGGGACCGAATCCCGGCCACGGCGGCCGCTTTGCGATGGGGGCGAAATGCGAAAACACCCGTGGTGCTCAGATTTAGGTGCACGTTAAAGAACCCCAGGTGGTCGAAATGTCCGGAGTCCTCCACTACGGCGTGCCTGATAATCAGAAAGTGGTTTTGGCACGTAAAACACTATAATTAAATTAAACGGAATACATCAAGGATATCCACCTTAGAAATACGTGATAATGCCGGATGCCGCTTAAAGGGCCCCGTACCAGGTCTGGCCATGTCGAGCTGACAAGCGCAGAGCATACATTGTGCGATAACGATCGTGTCTGCAAAGTATTACATCGCTACGCGCCGTGGAAGCATCTGAAATTTCAATTCGAACGCCGTTTTTCCTTCTCACGGCCGCCGCGCTCCAAGCTGAAGGATGGCGTACTCGCTTCCCTGCGCCTGCGTACTGGTGTCCGCAGTGTGACGTCGCTCGTGGTGACACGTGACTTCGAGAACTATATTCAAGACCACATCTGTTATTTGTGTGATCTATTGCTTGGATTGACGAATTGAACTTTATAGAAATAATAAAACACACAAACGAAATGTCGGCGTGGTTTTGTTTTACTTCGCACCGAAGCAAGAGACGTACCTCCGCTTCGTCTGCTTGTTCCCACGGTCGTGCGGTAACGTGCGCAGGTACCGAAACTAAGCCATTTTCTACCGTGTTTCAGCGCGTGATCACGCTCTGCAATCCGCTTGCTCTGCCTCAGTATTCGTGTAGCACTGAAATATACCGCTAGCCATGGGTCCTTGTGCACAGCGCGCAAAATCGTACGTTGCGCGAAACGATAACAGCTCGCGCGCAACGTCACCAGCGGAAATGCGCACCGTCGAAAAAAGAGCGAGGAGAAAAAGAAACGAAGGTAGGGCGCGTGACGTTTGCGTCACGCGATCCTCGAGGTCCGGCATGGGAGAATGCAAGCAAGGAATTTCGCTTGCGAAAGCTAGACGGGACGAGTGGAGAGAGTCGCGCTCTACAGTGGAGCTCGCCTGCTGAATCATGGGTTTTCGGCACTGAACTATTTCTATCTCGGCTATTAATGAGCCGATTGGAAAAATGTTTGCGGCAGAACGCTCCCTAGAGGACACGTAACCACTTCCAGCGTATAACCAAAATTTGCTATGGGGCCTAGTGAGGGGCCCTTAAAGAGGAAGCTTTAGCTGGGGCCCAACACCGACGCGGGCTATTCAAATACACGTAAAACGGAGAAACGCTATTCTGAGACAACCACTGGGCCGATTTTAATGAAATGTGTTGCATTTGAGAGACGAAGTTACATTCCAGTGACTGTTTTAAGGGGAATTTCAGTTTAGGACATAAATTTCCTTACAGATATTTTGAAATATTTACAAGTTAGAAAAATATAGAAGCACGAGATTTAGAAATTAATATAGCTCTGCATCAAGAACACATATTGCGGTTCTGTAAACGAAATCTATTGGAACATTTAAAAGAACAAGTTTCGAACAAGAATTCGTTACGTTGTGTACAGGGGTTCTGCAAATGTTGTATTTCCATGGTACTAAATTTCTGCAGATTGATGTGTAATATGTCAATTTTGTCCGATTTAGATGTACTATTAGATGCAATTCACGGAATGGGGATATGATTTTTCAGTGCTGAGTTATGCAGTTGCAAACTCGATAGTCTGGTTTTCTATTTTTGCCAATTTTTAATAAAGTTCGACAACCTAAATAAAAAATGCGAAACTAACATTTACTAGGAATTGCATTTTTTAATGTAACAAACCTCGTCAAATTTGGTGCAGTGGTTGTCAAGAAAAATGAATTCTGTTTCTACATGTAGTTAGGAGCACCCGATACAATTTCCCCCTAAGGTCGTCTTACGCCCTCTTCAAGGGCGTAACAGAATACCTACCTTGTCAGAATACAGAATACAGAATACCTACCTTGTCCAAACTTTCTGGACTGCTATCATTAGAACAATGCAACAAGGCCCATAATAGTGATGGTGCACTGAAATACACTTCACGTACTAAATATCTTTTTTAGTGCAGCGCAGCTTTCTTCCAGTTTAACTATAGGCGTGCTTTACATAAGCATACCATGACTAAATTCCTACAACAGCCGATTTGAACAGACCGGCAGAAATAAAAACCTAATAGTCTTTGCACGGAAGATAATTTCGTTCCCTTTTGGGACGACCCCCTCCCTCCCCCCCTCCCTCTTTCTACTCTTATTCATATTCACATTACATCAATCGCGCTCTTCCGCTGGAACTGGGTAGATTTGGACAGGAATATTACCTACGAAGGCTTCAGCCGCCAGCGGCCGACTTTGTCCTGTGATTTAGATGATATATCAGCGGTCATTATCAAAGCTTATGGCAGTATCTCTGTCCCTATGTTGAACGTCAATCTTTAATAACTAGCTCAATCACTCCTCTCTCCCGCGTGCTAGGAAAGTCGCTCGCCTTTGCCGTTTCCAAATCGAGTGCCACAACGGATGTTGCCCACTAGTGGCCGATTTATCTTCTCTGACATTTCTATGCTTATTGAAATAAGTGGATAAAGTGGAAGCATGGGCGAATTGGGGATTCAATATTCGCATGCCGCACAGCGCAAAAAGCTAGGATAGAAGGATAAAAACAACACATGCGCTGACTTCAAGTAAGCTTTATTAAGGCGAAAGCCTTTCTAGGCTCATGGTGAAGTTTATGTCAGCAGACCTGACCGCCGGAAGGTCCGCCGAAGCGTCACTGCGCCATATGAAGACAGATTACACAGATTAAACACTGAAAAATGGTTTATAGTGACAGTTAGTGAATCATAACCTTATAATAGAGATTGGTAAAGGGTGATAATGACTAGTAATGATTAATAGTAACTACTAATGACTTGTAATGACTACAAATGACTCCAAAATGACCAATATGTCTAACGACGGCTTGTAATGACCACAATTCTTTAGAAATCACTAGAAATGTCTAGTAATGAGTGGTAACGACTACAAATGACTTCAATGACTACAAATGACTTCTAATGACTATTAATGACTACAAAATACTCACTACGTTTAACGACGGCTTTTAATGACCGCGATTGATTACAAATGACCAAAAGTTCTTACTAGCGAGCAGTAACGACTAATAATGGCTTAAATGACTTGTATGGACTAGTAATTATTATCGTAATGGTTGTAATCGTAATGATAATGCAATAATAATTGTAATGATTGGTTAGTACGTGGACGTTGTGAAGAAGAAGTTAGGGGTGTCTTAACGAAGACGACGAGGGGACGAGGGTGAAAAATAAAGAAGATGGCTGACATCATAGCCTAGCCCTACCGTGTATTAGTGCAAATTGGCGCAGCCGCATTTTTTCTGTGTGGACATTCAAATGGAGATGTGGGTGGACATCATCAATCAACGCGGTGGCATACCAATCTTGGCTGCAACGTCTCAAGATGAAAAGGAACAAGCTCTTCCGGAAGCAGTGAGCACTGACACACGTCTCCCACATAAGCGCTAGAACGAAGCTCACTTACGACGATTTAGTTGCCAAAAAAAAGTGAAGATGAATATGAAACTTCAAGGTTATGAGAAGTTTGTGCTGACTTCAATTCGAAACTTCGCGAAACCTGCTACAGCCGCTTCGTCTGACACGGGCGTCAACCTGCTCATTAAGTCTCTTAAAGTGCAACATGAACAGAACAGTCGGCAAAATGAATTAATGCGTTTGCTTGTAAACGTGACTGAACGAGGAATGAAAAGGCCGAGTCTCGAATACGTGAAGCCAGACATGTTTGATGGAGATTCCAGTAGTCCCGAGTCCTGGCTAACATTTTTTGAATATGCATGCAATGAATACTACTGGCACAGTGATGAAAATAAAGTGAAAAACATGCGACTATTCCTATCAGGAATAACCAAGAGTGGGTACGAATTGCCTGTCAACGCTCACAGCAACAAGCGATGGACGGAGTGGAAGGAGAATTTTCTCGGCTCTTTTGGAGAGACCAAGGTATTATTATGGGATAAAGCTATCACATTCAAGTACAGGTCTGGGTCTGTACTCAGCTATTCTTAGGAGAAAAGGAGGCTACTCCAGCTGCCTGACTCAGGCTTGCCCGAGACGTCTGTGGTTCCGCTTATCATTCATGGTTTGAGTCCGGATCTTCAGAAGCAAATACAAGTGAGAGGGCCCAAAATGGTTGAAGAAATTCTGCAGAGATTGCGAAACCTCTACATACAAGACTCGGGACCGCAGCGGCCGCCCATGATGCCTGGTACAAGGTGCCCAGCTGCCACACGAGCTGACGAAAGACGCCCGCTTGCAAGCTGGAAGTCTACAGCTTTTCTTGTGTCCTTTCTGACTGACCAAGGAGGCTCAAGCCAACACGAAGAGTCAGACGCTGCGACAAAAAATTAAACAAAGAGGGCTTCGGCTTCTGCCTGAAGACAGCAAGAGAAGCTGTATATTTGTCGCATGCAAAACTCTTGTATGTATCTGTTTTTGTTGATGGAAAGGAAAGGAGCGTGTTAGTTGACAGTGGAACAAACATCACAAATACAAATGCCCGTATTCTTGTGGAAGTACATGGATACGACAGAAGGAGAGATAATCATAATAAATTGACAGATTTAACCATATCCTGTCTCGGCAACAGTATCGCTACGCAGGCACTAGTACTCGACGGAGAACCCTATGAATTACTCCTGTCACGTCCAGCCATCAGTGCACTTCGCCTTAACATCTACTGGACTGGAGAAGTAACTACGGATGAAAAGCGGCACAATGTCAGCGTTTCTTCAACTTCTTCTTCGAGGAGCCTGCGGCAGCCATCGTCATGTGAAGATGTTAAGAGGCTCTACCCGGAATTGCTATGCTTGAAGGGATATCCCAAGGCAACTACAAAGTTTGAGGTACCATTTAGGTTGGGCTATACTACAGTTGTGAGAAAAAAGCCATGTAATACGTCACGGGAGAAGAGAATGTGGCTGAAGAACGAGCTTCAAAATATGTTCGATGCACAGATAATTCGTCCATCCACGTCTACAATCGCGTCGCCCATCACTCAAGTTTGGCAGCAGTGCGCAACAACTTCGCATTGTCTTATACACCACGGTCTTTACGCAGCTCGCTTCAAGCCTGTCCACAATGAAACTGCCCTCGCAATCAAGCGAGGATCTGTCCCATCTACCGGCGATCACATCAGTCATAATCGGCTATGTGTGAGGCGAGGCCACTGCTACTGCGCAGTGCAGAACGGTTCCGCGACCCTGCATATATAAAGGGACCATCCACTTGAGTGATTTTCAGTTTGGCAGCAGTGCGCAACGACTTCACATCGTCTTTACACCATGTTCTTTACGCAGGTGAGCTTTGTTTTACTTGCCTTATACGATAAGGTCGCTGTCCCTTGCACTGCTGTCAAACATTAGTGCTTGTTTTCCTGTCATGGCGAAGGATATTAACAAACCACTCTAGGTCTTAAAAAGAGAAATTCGTGCTGAAATCCGAGATTTCAAACAGAGTGTTGATCACTGTAGTGAAACTAGTGACAATGTCAATTTGCTCGTGCAAGAAATCAAGGCCTTGCGCGAGGAACTCGCAACGACAAGGAAAACTAATGAGCAACTCATTTCAGAAAATAGGCAGTTCCAAATGAAAGTAGAAGGGTTAGAACAATATACCCGCGCTAACAAATTTGAAAGTAAGGGCGCACCTGATGAGGAAGAACCACTTGACATAGTGAAAAAAATGTGTGCTGCTATTCAGGAGCCAGTTACCGAATCTGACATTCATACTTGCCATAGGGTGGGTACAAGTAAGCAACGAAGTAGAAGTATTGCTGTACGTTTTGTGCGTCGCGACAAACGAAATGCTGTTCTCATGAAAGCCAGGAAAGAAAGGCCCTCGGCTAAAACAATTGGTTTTAAGATTTCAGCTCCCATCTTTGTAAACGAAAACTTAACGCAGCAGGGTAAACAATTAGTTGGTGCTGCGGTGGCAAAGAAAGGAGAAGTTGGCTGGAAATTCGTTCGGCGCAGGGAGGAAAAATCTTTCGAAGGAAATCGGAAGCATCAGAGAAGCTTAGAATTTGTTGTCGGGGAGATGTTGACATGATGCCTCAACAGCTAATTTCATGACATTTTGGGTTTGGCGAGCTGCCTCAAGGTGGCTAAGAAGGCAGGTTGCCAATATTATGACTAATATAGGCTCTGTCATACCTTCAACGGGTTGTCTAAGCAGTTCGCTGCATTTCATCTAAATGTTCGAAGTATTAAATATAAAACTGATAGCCTCAGTTTGTTCTTTGAGCGTCTTGACATTAAATTTGATGTATTGTTATTTACTGAATCCTGGTTAACTCTGAATGACAGACGACCACACTTTGTAGGATATGTGTATAATGGCATTGTCCGTCCTTCTAACCAAGGTGCTGGAATGTGTCCCTATGTTAAAGATTCCCTCACTTATGATGTTCTTGACGAAATGACCTGTATGACGCCTAGTATCAAATGTGTCACAGTGTGTACAAAACGTTACCGTTGCAGCTGTTTTTCGACCTCCCGCGGGGTATAAGTCTGATTTTCTTTAGTTTTATCGAAATCTTACTGCGAAAAAACCTTTTGATGCCTAGTCCATTTCTTATCATGGGCGATGTCACCATCGACAAGCTCAGTGGGGCGGCATCTTGTAAACAGTTGGAAACTATTCTTGATTCATTTGCTTGCTCAAATGTCATTACGTAACCTACTCGTCTTACTGACCACAGTGCCAGCTTACTTGACATCAGTATCACAAACACCCAAAAACAAAATTGGACTAGTGGTATATTATACCTCGACATTAGTCATCATCATCATCATCATTTATTTTCCTTAAGGACCCCTGTCGGGGTATTACATAAGGGGGGGTTACAGAAGATAAGGATAGAAACAAAGATATGGTTACAATTTCTTACAAGACTCAGCCTGTGGATTCGCATTAAAACAAACAAACAACAACAGCCAAAAAGCCAAGAGGCACACTGAATAGAATGCAAGAGCAAATCAGCAAAACAGTCACAATGCGAGACGGCAATCGCAAAAGAATGAAGGCACAGTACGGTCATTATAAGGTTAGGGTTTAAGGTGATCAGTAAGCAGCTGCTTGAAGATAATGGGGTTGCGCTCATTGACAACTCTATCTGGTAAATTGTTCCACTCTATAATGGCGCTAGGCAAAAACGATTGATTAAAAGAAAACGTTGAACCATGCAAGCGCTGGATGCTGCAAGAGTTAAAAAGGCGACGAGATGTACGGGTTGGTGGGATTAGAAGCCTTCCATGCAGTTCGGGGAAGTTATAATAAAGTCGCTGCAAAAGGCACAGTTTCGCAATTTTCCGACGCAACACCAATGGTTCGAGTCCTAGAGATGATTTAATCGCACTGACACTTTCTTCACGGCTGTACCTGGAAGTGATGAATCTAGCGGCACGATTTTGTATTGATTCTAACATATTAATTAAGTAAGCTTGGTGCGGGCTCCAAATAGCTGAGGCGTATTCAAGTTTACTTCGAATAAAAGTTTCATAAGCTAGTTTTCTTGTGGATGAGGGACACAGCGCAAGGGTACGTCTGACGTAACCAAGTGATTTATTAGTGTCGGTAGCCAATTTTGTTATATGGTCGCACCAGGTCAACTTGCTATTAATAGTAATACCGAGATAACGATACGATTCAACGGTGGATAGGGCTGTCGAGTTTAAAAAGTACGAGTGATTCTTGTTAGAGTGTTTACGGGATACCTGCATAACTTTACATTTGGAGATGTTAAGTTTCATTAAAGAGTTGGAACACCAGGTTTCTAATGAATGTAAGTCTTTTTGGAGCGTTGCATGGTCGGCTGGGTCTGTAATGCGACGGTAGATTACGCAGTCATCTGCAAAAAGTCGGATATTGGATGATATGCCGTTGGGAAGGTCGTTTATGAAGATGAGAAAGAGTAGGGGACCGAGGACGGACCCCTGTGGTACTCCGGAGATGACGCTAGCAGTGGTTGAGCAATGATTTCCGATAGCTGTGTACTGGAATCGATTAGTAAGAAAGCAACGGATCCATGACAGTGCGAGAGGGTCGAGACCGAGGCATGAAAGTTTGGCCAAAAGCCGCTGATGGGGAACACAGTCAAATGCTTTGGCGAAGTCTAGATATATGACGTCAGTTTGAAGTGATGAGTCGAAATTCAGGTGAAGTTCAGTAATAAATTCAAAAAGCTGTGTATCGCATGACAAACCAGGCCGGAAACCATGCTGATTGTGAAAAAAGAAGGAATGATCACCGAGGTGACATGCTATTTGCGAATATATTATATGTTCTAGGAGTTTACAGGGAATACTCGTTAGGGAAATGGGGCGATAGTTGGAAGGATCAGAGTGGCTGCCTGACTTATATACCGGTAACACTTTACTAATCTTCCAGTCATTTGGAAGTGAACTATCAGTAATGGACTGGGTAAAAATTATTTGTAATATTAGACTGGAAATTGCTTTAGTACCTTTTAGTATCTTAGCAGTGATGTTATCTGGCCCGGGGGCACTAGAAATCTTTAGGTTATCAATAAGTTTCATAATGCCTTGAGAAGTAATTGTAATGGCAAACATGAGGGGGAAACTGTGGCTGGGCAAATCAAAGTCCTTCAGTGCAGGCTCACGAGTGAAAACAGAAGAAAAATATGAGTTCATTACGTCTGACCGCTGATCATGCGGCACGTTTGAACCGTCAGGATAAGTCAAGGAAATGTTATTGGATCTATTGTTTGGTTTCAGAATATTCCAAAATTTTCTGGGGTTGACACGTATGATGTTAGACAAATCGTGGTGGAAGAACTTGGATAGGAAGTGATCACCTTCCTATCATTACATTTTTGCCCGTCGCCAGCGACAGGCTGAACCCTCATGAAAAGTCGGACTATCGTAAGATAAATTCACATCTGCTACGCCAATTTTAATATGCGCTGGAAGATACAAACTTCAACCTGGTTTACGCAGAAAGTGACCCTGACAAATCATACCGCCTTTTCTTCCACACGCTTAAAGCTATCTATGATAAATGCTTGCCGCTTGTTCAATGCTCCCCGAGGCAAAAAAGAATTCGTAAACCCCGAATTAGTCAATGCTTGTAGAATAGGATCAAAACCAAAACTAAAATGTATCACACACTTGTACAAACAGGTGACGCTGCTCTGCTCAACGAACAAAAAGTTCCGAAATAAATTAAATGCTGATTTGAAAAAAAGCTAAGGCTTACTCTTATCAATGTCTTTTCGCTAGGATATTTTATGATCCGAGAAAGCTTTGAAGTGAGGTTAACAATGTGTCAAACAATTCGAAACTGAAGCGTCCTATTAGTATTTCAGCTTTTGCTCATGGTAAAACGGAGGTTCAAGCACTCACAGATATGAATGAATACTTCCCTAACGTCGGGGAATTTCAGATTTCCAGCAAGAGGGGCCTTAGTACCTAAACTTGTCTCGATTCAGTGCAGAAACGCGTAAGCTTGATACACTCAATTTCTTTGTTTCCGACAAGTCCACAAGAGGTGGAAAATTTATTGGGTAAAATAAAGAACACGTCTCGCCACGAATTGATCACCTGTGTGTTGTACCAATTAAATATTGTCACGAGAGGAAAAGCCAGTCAGTCAGTTATAAGCGAACGGCCGTTTACATTTCCTTTTTGCAGCAGCTACCACGCACACTTCTTCTTCCTCGACTTCCAGCGTAACTAGTGCGTGCCATTACCCCTCCCTCCAATAAATAAATAAATAAATAAATAAATAAATAAATAAATAAATAAATAAATAAAGTTGGGGAGATGTTAAATGCCACAAGGAGAAAATAAAAGAAGTGAAAAAGACAACGGACGTGAAGACAGGGGCCGCATCACAAAGTTTGTGGATGAGAGTCAGCGCGAATGGTAGGGCTTCATTCTGGTAACGTGAACAATGTCAGGGGAACGTGGTCTACAGGAGTGGTGCGAAGTGTCGGCTGGAATAACTTCGCAGTTGACAGGACTTAGACGACGCAAAACTATGTAGGGGCCAAAGTAGCGGCGCAATAATTTTTCTGACCGGCCTCGTTGACGTATAAGAGTCCAAACCCATACAAGATCTGCCGGGTTGTATGTGACGTCTCGATGGCATATGTTGTATCGACGAGCATCTTGACTTTGTCGGGATAGAATTCGGTGCCGCGCTGCTTCGGCACGCTGAACAAAGGCGTTTGTATCTGGTGCGGTAGGTTGAGACGAAGTTGGTAGGAGCATCACGTCGAGCATAGTGGTGACGTCGCATCCGTAGACCAGACGAAAAGAAGGAAACCCGGTGGTTTCTTGTAGGGCAGTGTTGTACGCGAATGTCACATATGGGAGCAGTTCGTCCCAATTTTTATGATCCATGGCAACATACATGGAAAGCATATCCGCAATTGTTTTTTGAGACGCTCAGTTAAACCGCTAGTCTGCGGGTGATACGCAATTGCCGTACGGTGCGTTGTTCCACTCAGCTGCAGAATATCTCGGACCAACTGGGCAGTGAAGGCCGTACCACGGTCTGTGATGACAGCGGGAGCACCATGTCGAAGGACGATATTTTTGATAAAGAAGTTAGGAACATCTGAAGCTCGCTGAACGGCTTGTGTTTCGCAGTATCGAGTGAAGTAATCGGTGGCGACAACGATCCAGCGGTTATCAGCCGAAGACTTGGGAAATGGGCCGAGTAAATCCATCCCGACTTGTTCAAAAGGTGAACAAGGAGGTCGGACAGGCTGAAGCAGACCGGCTGGTTTCAGTGGTGGAACTTTGCGGCGCTGGCAATCTCGACAACTTCTGACGTACTGCTTCACGGTTTTTGTGAGTTTTCGCCAATAGTACTTCTGCTTGATCCTCGCGAGAGTACGCGTGAAACCAAGATGCCCGGACGTTGGTTCGTCGTGGCATGCACGTAGAACGTCGTCGCGGAGAGTAGCGGGAACAACGAGCAGGAAAACGGTTGCCGTAGGGTGAAAGTTCCGCTTGTATAGGATGTCGCCACGTAGGCAGAAAGAGGACAAGTGACGCGCGAACTGCCGTGGGGGTCGTGGGCGGCTTCCTTCAAGGTATTCAATCAAGGGCTGGAGCTCGGAATCTTGTCGTCGCTGTTGAGCAAGGTTTAAAGACGGAAGAGTACAAAGAAAACCAGAATCGTCGTCAGTATCTAGTGGTGCGGGTTCGACGGGGGCGCGGGAGAGACAGTCGGCGTCAGTGTGTTTCTGGCCAGACTTATAGACGATGGTCACATCAAATTCCTGGAACCGAAGGCTCCATCTTGCGAGGCGGCCTAAAGGATCGTTGAGATTCGCCAGCCAGCAGAGAGAGTGGTGGTCGCTGACGACACGGAAGGGGCGTCCGTACAGGTATGGGCGGAATTTCTGGATAGCCCATATGACTGCGAGACATTCTTTTTCAGTTGCTGAGTAGTTTTTTTTCAGCAGCACACAAGCTTCGGCTGGCATACGCAATAACGCGCTCAACACCTGCTTGAAACTGTACGAATGTCGCTCCGAGACCAACGTTACTTGCATCAGTATGCACTGCTGTGTCAGCCTCGGTGTCAAAGTGACCAAGGATCGGTGGTGTCTGTAGACGTCGCTGAAGGTCGTGGAAGGCGTCGGATTGTGCCGGGCCCCAAACAAATGTGACGTCGTTCTTGATGAGTCATTGGAAAGGTTCGGCGATTTCAGAAAAAATGGGTACAAAACGGCGATAATACGCACAAAGCCCTAAAAATCGGCGGACATCATGTTTTGTCTTCGGTATCGGGAACAGAGCAACGGCCATGGCTTTGTCGGGGTCAGGGCACACACCGGTGCTGCTGACAATATGACCTAGAGATTTGAGCTCCTCGTAGCCAAAGTGACATTTTTCGGGCTTCAGGGAGAGGCTGGCGGTGCGGATAGCTTGAAGAACCGCCTCAAGCCGCTGGATGGGTTGTTCAAACGTGGTGGAAAAAACTACATCGTCTATGTAGACTAAACACGAGTTCCACTTGAAGTCAGATAAAACTGTGTCCATCATGCGTTGAAATGAGGCCGGAGCGGAACACAACACAAAAGGGAGGACCTTAAATTGATAGAGAACGTCGGGTGTTATAAACGCCGTTCTTTCCTGGTCCCGTTCGTCAACTTCAATTTGCCAGTACCCACAACGCAGATCCATTGAAGAAAAGTAACGGGCATCTCGCAGGTGATCCAAGGAGTCGTCAATTCGAGGAAGTGGATAAACGTCTTTTTTCGTGATCTTGTTCAGTTTGCGATAATCGACACAGAATCGTAGGGAACCGTCATTCTTTTTAACTAATACAACAGGTGAAGCCCAAGGACTTGTCGATGGTTGAATGACATCATCGTCGAGCATTTGTTTAACTTGATGACGAAAAGCATCCTGTTCTCTCTGCGACACGCGATAAGCGTGTTGGCGAACAGGTTGGACGGTCGGTTCTTTGATGATCCTGTGCTTGATTAAAGGAGTCTGTTTGACCTTCGACGTGGTGGCGAAACAGTCGCTAAATGACGATAGCAGAGTGAGGAGCCTCTCCTTCTCGGTTTGGTCTAGCTGTGGGTTGACGTTGATGTGACTGGTCAAGTCCACATCGCTGGGTTCCGGAATCGAGACTGTCGTTACCGAAGCACAGGCGTTGGACTCGACCACTGTTTCAAAGTAGGCCATGGTGGTATGCCTCGCAAAGTACCTGTATTCGCCACTGAAGTTGGTAACTAGAATCGTGGTTTGCCTATGTTGGAGCTCTACGAGACCTCGTGCGACGCCGACTTCGCGATCCAGCAATATGGTGAGGTTACCTTCGGCGATGCCTATTCCTAGTTGGTCTTGGGGGCATTCAACGAGGACGAAGATGCTACTTCGAGGCGGTAACGTCACGCAGTCATCAACCACGCGTAAAGCCGCGCGGTGATGTTCATCCTCCACACTCGAATCCGAAGAAACATAGTAAAAGTCACGAACAAGTCACGAAGGTTAATGATCGCCCCATATTCCTGGAGAAAATCCATGCCCAGTATAACTAGCCGAGAACACTTGGGCAGCACAAGGAAAGACGCTACGAAAGTCGAAGTAGAAGTTGCAAGTCTTGCGGTGCATCGTCCAATGGGTGACACGAGGTGTCCTCCGGCCGTAATCAGATGTGGGCCGTCCCACGCTGTCAGCACCTTGCGTAGCTGAGTGGCCAGTGAGGCACTCATAACCGAGTAGTCAGCTCCCGTATCGACACGTGCAGTTACCGGATAACCGTCAATGGAAACAGTAATAGCAGCAGAAGTTCTTTTTGCAGTTTCGAATGAAGGCGTCAGCGGTACGTCGCGAGGGGATGGCGTCAGCGGAGGATATTTGACGGTTCGCATGACAGCGGCCTCACCCCCGGAGGTCGCCGTTTTCAGTTTCCCCGGCGCGGGCTTCCACCATTGACTCCAGCGGAATCGAAGGCGGGTCGAGCACGGTTTGGTGACGCGTACCGACGAGGTGAAGGCGACCGTGGCTGTCTTCGCTGTGGGGCAGGAGGAAGCCGGCTACTTTCTAATTATTGCTCTATTTCGTGCGGGCGTTCGCCATAGCGCGGGCAACGGGCGTCCGGATGGTATCCCCGCAGACCAATCCGTCGGTACTGGCAGTCGCGATACATGTGACCAGCCTCCCCGCAGTGACAGCACAACGGACTGTTGTCGGGGGTGCGCCATACTGTAGATTTGCGTGGACCAGGATGAAAGGGTGCTTGCGGATTCGTGCGGTGGATTTGACTTGGGGAGCGTCGAGAAATCCCAGCAGGCGGCTACGAAAAACGGCCCGTCGACGGCGCGCAAGCCCGAAGAGCATCCGCGTAGGAGAACGTGGGAGGTTCGTGTTGGTGGCGAGGGATGAACCACTTTGCCGATTTCTCCCCGAATGACATTCGTAAGAACCGTGGCACTGGGAGGTGCCGGAGCCGATGCATAGGACTTCTGCAGTTCTTCTAGAAAAATTTGTCGTATTAGCTCGGTAAGGGACTCCCTGTCATCATTTGCAGGTACGAAAGAACATGCAGCAGTCATGGTGGTCTGGCGTTCATACTGCGAGAGCCGCTGCCGATGCATACGTTCCATGACTGTTGCATCACGAACGAACTGAGAGACTGCTGTAGGAGGATTGCGCACGAGGCCCGCGAAAAGCTGTTCCTTTACGCCTCGCATTAACAGACGCACGTTCTTGTCTTCTGGCATTAGTGGATCGGCCCGGCGGAACAATCGCGTCATGTCTTCGACGAACATAGCGACGGTTTCGTTTGGCATTTGGAACCTCGAAGACAGTGCCTGTTCGGCTGTTTCTTTCCTTTCGGGAGGGCTGAAGGCTTGGCAAAGCAGTCGGTAAAACTCCTGCCAGCTGGTAAATGGGGCTTCGTGGTTCTCGTACCATACTCTCGCCGCGTCTAAAAGGGAAAAGTAAACGTTCTTCAACTTACGGCGATCGTCCCAGTCGTTAAAGGCGGCGACCCGGTCGAAATGGTCCAACCAGTCTTCAACGTCCTCAAAGGCGTCGCCATGGAACTGGTTAGGCGTGCGAGGCGCGCTGAGAATGCATGGTACGGCAGCATTTGGGATCCCCTCGGTTTGGCTTGCGCTAGTTGTTGACATCTTCCTCACGGAGCTTGCCAGGGGACTGTATTGCGGTGGAAGACCTTGGAGGCGACGGCTTCTTCGATAGATTTCTGCCGTGCCCGAGGTACTGGCGTCGGTAGCTTCTGGTTCAGGACCCGTAGGCATACGATGGATGCGTACCCAGCACCTCCACCAGTTTGTCACGAGAGGAAAAGCCAGTCAGTCAGTTCTAAGCGAACGGCCGTTTACAGTTCGTTTTTGCACCAGCTACCACGCACACTTCTTCTTCTTCGACTTCTAGCGTAACTAGTGCGTGCCAATATGTTGCCTCTGTTATCTCTCTGCTGCTAACGCATATAATTATTCAGATGCTGGAAACTGGAATCTTCCCCTCTGATCTTAAGTTTGCCCGCATACGCCCAATACCCAAGTGTGGGGCCCTTAGTGACATATGTAATGACAAGCCAATCTCGGTGCTGCCCATGCTATCCAAAGCCCTTGAAAATGTCATTAACACGCGTCTCGTGAATTTTATAACTAAGCACCACGTTACAAATGACGCCAATCATGATATGGTATGACGAAAATCGCATGTCGGTCCTTAAATTACGACGGTGGTGTAACAACGACAACGTGACGACAGCGACATGTAGACGATGAGATGACGCCAGTAATGTGACGATGACGTTATGACGAAAACGGGACGAAGAAACCCGAATGACGATGATCGCATTAAAAATATGGCATGCTGACGGCGAGAGGACAACGGTTGCGTGATAGCATCTGTGTCACGACGACGCAATGACGGTGATTGCACCGAGGACGGCCTAATCACGGTTGAATGACGAGCGCATGATTACGATAGAATGATCCACAAAGAATGACGTTGATGGATCGACGAAGGTCGTATGACGACGACGGCATAACGAAAATGGGATTACGATACTGACGTGATGACGTTAGTCAAACGAAAGAGTGACTTCGATGGCAGGGTGACAACGGTATGATGACTACTATAAGACGACGATGCAATTACGACGATGGCAAGGCAGTGGGATGGCATGATGACACTGGAATGACGGCGAGGTCATGAGGACAATGACATGACAATGAATAGATCACGAAACCTGTATGACGACAATTTCATGACGACGACATTACAAAATTCTGTTGACGTAGCTATAGTGATGTTGATGGCATGGATAGGACGCCATCACGACGATGATCTAACAATAGAGGCATGATGATGACTGATCATGACGGAATGACAAGGGTGTCATATTCGTGATTGAATGACGACAGTATGATTAGAGTACAATGAAGAATAAAGAATACCATCGATAGAAAGATGACGGCGGTATGACGAGGTTGGTACGAAAACAATGGGATGGCGATACTGAAGTGATCACAAAGCTGGAATGACGACGATTCAACAAGCACGACGCCAAAACTATGGCGGTGTGAACAACGAATGTATGGTGTCTTTGTGAATACGATGGCGCGACGATAACGGCATCACGAGTGTCAGGTGACAAAGCTGGAATCGCGTCGATGCAACGACGACGACGGCATCACGACAACGAGGCTGTACCTGCTGACCGTAGCTATTGGGGAATTTGAATGACTGGGTCGGCGTAGATGGCTTGACGATGGCGGCATGGCGACAGTAGGGTCACGAGGTAATAATAAGGAGATTTGAATGAACACGACGACATGACGACCAGGAGCACCTGCCTAGTGGCCTAAGCAGGTACACCTGGGCCAATCGGTCGGCGTAAGAGGACGGACGGACAGACGGACTCAAAACGGATAAAGAATGCAAGGAATGCTATTCGCATTGAAGATGTTCTCCTTCGAAATCGTGAATTTCTTTCTGCCCGCTCACCGACCACCAACACTGTCAGTTTTATAATTTAGGTTTCTGCACCCTTCACGCAATGAGATGTTTGTAGGGCGACTTCAGCAAAGCGTGGACTGTAGTCTCTCATAACCTAATGCTCGAGAACCTTGCGCACTACGGTATGAAAGCTGGTTTTGTAGCTCTGCCATGCAGTTGTCTCTTCGGTAGGTCTTGCTTGGTGAGTGTCTGTGGTCAACCTTGCTTTGTCTATTTGGTATTTAGTGGTTTGGCCCAAGGTTCTTGATTGCGTCCGCTTCATTCCTTAATTTCCATCAATGTGATTTCCACAGCAATCATGAAGACTCCATATATTTTTTTACGCCAATAGCATCAAAATACTAGAGAGACATGCTGTGTTGAGGAGTGCCGTGCTCTGCAGTCCAACCTATCCTAATTCTCTCATTGGTGACAATTAAACGGGCTCTCTAAGTTCATGTAACACAAGAAATATGGGATATTCGAGTAAAACTGATAATATTCTCTTCCATTGTTCTCTTACACCTCAAGATAAGGGTTGTTGAAATCAGCAAACTAAGTGTACTTTATGGCAGTATGTTAAGCTACTCCGCCCTCATTAAACATTGCCCCCACGGAATGCACATGGTCGGTTCCGTTTTCAGACTTTCACAAGTTTTATCTACCCCATTTCTCTTCCTGAAAATTTTCACATGCATAGCATAATGATTGAAGGTCTGCGTACAAACTTCGTGCTTATATATAATTATAACTTTGTGACATCGCGCACCAAGAACTTTTCTTCAAGTTTCGCTATTTATGCCACACGTCCATCACTTAGCTGCAGGCGTAGCCGTGCCAACGTCCTCTTTTAATGTAACATCATTCGTGGAAACGATATATGCACAGATCTAGAAGCGTCGGTTTCACTATGGGGTCAGTAGAAGACTGCCAGAGAACATAGACCCTTTCACGTTATTGATTATTTCAGCAGACTCTCGCCTTTGCGAAGAACGCAAGTCCACAATATGCTCATTTTTTCCAGTTTGATGCCGATAAAAACATGCTTTCTTCTTTCTCTTCCGAGCTTCGCACTTTCTCTTGAGCCTTATTTCTAGCTGCACTCCTCTCTTGTCTTCTCATTGCTTTCCTTTTTCCCATATATGTACTGTGTCCCTCAATTTTGTGTTATTGCTGAATATTTGGTCATTAGGTACCTGTTAGTCTTTGTATTCGTGACCGCGGCTGTTCTGTAGCCTATAGGCCAACCAAGGCATCCTTTGTCCTACCACGTCCCGATGCCGTCTTAGTAATGCGATCATCGTCATTCTTGTTCCTTCACTCCGGTTTCGTCATAGCGTCCTTGTCACATCACCACACATCTGCGGAGGCGGATGCGCGCGTGATTCTCTCGAGTAACACCGAAAGGAACAGACGTACCGAATGGAAGTGCCGTCTCAACGCAGCAGGAACAGCGCGCCAAGCCGATTTTTTTTTGCTACTTCGCTCATTTGACTGTTTCAAGTGTTAGGTTAACTGAGTAATATATATATATATATATAATATATTATTTTTCATGCTTTTTGTTTGTTGGACTTTTTTAGGGGGAGATCAGTAGGTGACGAATAATTGTATTTCTTTCTCTGCAAGTAGAGTTACTATTGTACTACTCCTTGTTAGTAGAAGATGATGGATGGTACTCGAATGAGCCCACCCATGCGTTATTGTGAGTACGAGCGTTCTCCGCGTTGTAATAAGCGTGGTTTCAATGAGTGCGGGAAGAAAAAGACGTAGTTTTTTTCTGTGCCATGTGTGTGCTATCGTAACGACTATACCGCCTAGAGCAGTACAAAGACAAACTAGCTAAGCAGGTTGGAATGTTAGAAAAGAAATGCAAGAGAGAACGGAAGCAGAAAATAGTGATAGAAGATAAGCATTCCATTGCAGGCTGCCGCGATTTTCGACCAGTCGCCGCAACCTAAGTAAGGGGAAGCGCACCAATCGCACACGTCGGCACCAGCCTCCTCATCCGGTTATCTACTTCACTGTGCTGGCTCGGCCCTATCGAAACTTTCTCCATGTGAGCGTGCTCCTCGCCTCCTCTCAGCCAACTAGATAAAGACACCTTCTCAATGTAGTCAATGCTATTTGCGTTGAAAGCAAAAGAGAGGGACATTCTACAATCGAGATGCGGCATTTCAAACAACGCTGCTGGTTACCGCCCGATGCTTGCGTCGATGGTTACGTAAATTTGACGTCAGGAGATTAGAATAAAAACAGATTGGAATATTTTTACGTCATAGGTCTCCAAGACGAGGCATGTGTACGCTGCAGGAAATATTCAGAAGCCACTCAGCACATCCGTATGCAATGGGAAGGAATTCACCTAGGGAAACCCGCGAGCAACGTGCCCCTTCCAGGAGTGCCTGCACTTGAAGAGTACAGTAGCGTGAACAGTTATTCAATAATTTATTCATTCCTAGTTATAGTAATTGCAGTGCTACGGAGCGATAGCCTAGCTACCGTCTACCGATTGCGTCAGGGTGTTCGCAACGCAAAAGAACAATGGCAGCTTTCACGTGAAATCAGACAAACCTTTGTCTTCAGTCTACATTGCGCCAGCGACAAGTAGTGTATAAACCCTGACGCGGTACCTGCTTTAAAAGGACTTCGTATACCGGGTGTTCAAAATTCTGCTTTATGGTTTTGTTTAAATTAGGCACTGTGAGGCACGCGAAGGTCACCCGTGCAAATAAGTTATCAGTCCAGGTGGATACAAAGTGAGATGTAATTATCGCTGTTAGCAGCCCAATTAATTAATTACCTTTTTACTGACAGCAGTCAGTGTGTGTGTTTGTACTCAAAAGTTAGAGGCAGTCGTGTTTCTAAAAAGTTTCACTCGGAAGAATTCTTCTAGCATGTCTGTGCTCCGAGATATCCGACTCTACATTTTAATTGTCGTTTGCATGATTACACATGCAAGAAAGTGAGGATCGTCGCAAAGCTCATCCCTGATGTGACGCGGCTCTTCTATGCCGCGTTTTGTCTGACACAGGGCGGAGGCGAGGGCAAAGATGATAACTGTTCTCATCCAGCTCTCGGCTGGCAAAATCAAGCTATTACCGCGCGGTGTGCCGCCCAGTTGTTGCTCTTGATTTCAATGAAACTTACAATACTTGGAAATCAGCAGTCACTTTATTTGCGTAGCCCCGGCAAGGAGCATGCCCGCTCGTCTAGTCACCATTACGCACTCGCACTACCCTCCTGCTTCGCCGCTCGCGCTATCATCCCGGCATGGCAGCGGCCGCCATCGTCACAGGCTGCGCGGTCGTGTGTTACGACAGTGGTAGCGGGTTCTTCGATTTTTCTAGTCCGCCAGCCGAGAGGCCAAGCGGGACAGTTTTCATATTTGCCAATTCATCCGCCCCGTTGTCAGACTATTGGCCACACGTAAGAGCCGCGTCACATCAGGAAGGGGCTTTGCGCCGATCCTAACTCCGTTGCAAGAGTACTCGCGAGAACGACAATAAAAATTTGGAGTCAGATGTCTCGGAGCACAGATATGCCCCAAGAATCCTTCCAACTGATACTGTGTAGAAACACAACTGCTTCTAAGTTTTCCATACAAACATACCCAATTACTGCAGTCGACAAAACAATAATAATTCAATTTTAGTTAATTGGACTGCTGACAGCGATAATTATCACCTCACTTTGTGTCCACCTGGATACCTAAGTTACTTGCACAGGTGTTCTTCGCGCGCCTCCCGGTACCTAATTATGAGAATACAACAAACTTAATGCTGAACACCCTGTATATAGCTTAGCCTTAAGAGGAAGCTTTAGCTCGGGCCCAACTCCGACGCGGCCTATTCAAATACACGTAAAAACGCAAAAACGTTTGTCTGAGATAACCCCTGGACCGATTTTAATTAAATTTGTTGCATTTGAAAGAGAAGGTAAATTCTAGTGACTGCTGGAAGCGGAATTTCGATTTACGGCTTGAATTTTCTTAAATCGATTTTCAAATATTTGACCATTTGAAAGAAATGGAAGCACGAAGTTTACAAATTCATAGCTCTGCATCAAGAACTGATATCGCGGTTCTGTAAGCGGCATCCATTAGATCATTCAAAGCGGACAAATTCAATATGTCATTTTACATCTTACGTGAATTTGTTACGTTGGTTACAACGGTTTTGCAAAAGTTGTATTTCCCTATAATTAAATTTTCTTTATATTCATGTGTAACATATCAATTTTGTTCGCCTTAGATGTACTATTAGATGCAATTCACAGAATTGTATTATCATTTTTAGTGGTTGAGTTACAGAGTTGTAAACTTGATACTTTCGTTTTTTGAAGATTTTCGATTTTTGGCAATTTTTAATAAAAAATTCACAACCTAAGTCAAAAATTCGAAACCAACAGTCACTAGATGTTAAGTTTTTCTTTTAAATGCAACAAACCTCGTCAAATTTGGTGCAGTGGTTGCCGAGAAAAACGAATTCTCCTTTTACATGTATTTAGATAGGAGCACTCGAGCTAAAGCTTCCTCTTAAGATGGCTGCCTAAGTTGCGAAATAACAAGTAGCTGACGGCAAAATTAAAGGACATCAACATATATCTTGTGGTGCGCATGGTGCACATATATCTTGTGGTGCGCAAATGGTGGTTTGTTTTATGAGAACTCTCGCACTGTTAAGATTCGTAATGCAAATGATAGACATTTTTGCATCATATACCAACTGCGCCAGGGCCACGTAAATCCGAACATGGTTAAAACCGTAAACATCCGAGGGAGAAGAGAATGACATATTTGCATCTTGGAGTGAAGCGCATAATAGACTGCTTGGGTGTTTTATAATCGTGCCAAAGCTTAGAATTGTGTGGGCAGTACTAGTAACATTAGAGCAGTATTGTGTTACGCTAATCTACTCTATTAGACGAGGCAATAAAGAAAACGTGGCACTGAAGGATCATAAAGTTCTGGAAATAAGGGATTTCGACTATGGATTTTGCATTTAATGTGCGGTGCTGTTCGGAGCGTGCGGGTTTAGGGATGTAGGCGAGATGCTGTCTTCTCCGCTGGCTGCAACAGAACCATGCGCCGGTTCGCACGACAACACCAGAAGTCTCAATCATTTCAACACAGAAATCATACGTGTGGGTGTAAAATCACCCTATGGCGAAAGCTCCACAAACGCCACTCATGTTTTTTTTTTTCTCTGCAGGTCGTTGACCTTGGCATAAAACAAGTTTCTGCCATGGAAATGTTCGTTCTTAGCGGTGAGTCTGGCTGGCTTTACACTGAAGAGCACTCAACTGTTCTCGCTTGTGGCTCTCTAACTGCTTACAATGTTATTTTGCTGTTGTTCACTTTTTTTCCGATGCCTTTGTGGGTGAATGTACAATTTGGTGCTATAGGCCTAGTCAGGCGACGCTTGTGGTCTCCCGCATATCGACAATCACGTATTGCAAATACAAAATATGAAGTACAAATATGAAATGTGATATGCTTAAAGGCGTTACGACACCAACGTCCGAACAGTCTCTCTTTTTTTTTATTTTAAATGAGACTAGAGGGGATAATATATCTATACATGCTAAAAAAAGGGAGCTTTCTGCGCACACTTTGTCTCCGTATTTTAGCTTTAACCCCCCCCCCCCCCCCCCCCCAGCTTTAATTACCGGCATTTTGGCAAATGCGGGGTGGCGTAAATAATTGTCGGCCAATACGGCATCACCTGCCGTGAAACATTTCCAGACACCAGCGGACGTTTCGCTGCGCACGCTGCGGCTTTTTACGGAGCAACACGAGCGTCGCCGTTCACTTGAGCGAGTATTTCCTTCGCTTGAGCGGTGAAAAGCAGCACTAGACCGCCGAGACACATAATATTTAAAAAGAGATATGCATGGCGGCCCTGACGTACTTCCAGCTACTGCAGTCGCTTTCGGTGGCCTTTCATATCGGCTTCTGTTACTTCGAGAAGGACGTTTACTGGGGTGTGTTTCTCTTCGTTCCCCATACGTTTCACCAGACTGCTCTGGGGTTCAACTGAGATATAAAAGAATAATTGCAACTTTGTCTGCACTAAATGCCCTCAAATTCATCTAGCTTTCTGTGGAACGTGCATGGGTTAACATACAATGCATGATTCAAGCTCCCACATTTGTTGTCATGGGCTCTTTAGCGGTCAGTTGCAGTTTTATCTGACTATTTAATATCGCGTTGAGTTAGGTGTCCTTATTCAGAATGAAAATAAGGTAAATGCCGGGGTTTTCACATTTCGTGCTATAGAATAACCACTAGATCGCGCTACGACCTCTGAAACACCATGCCTTACTAAGCTTAGAAAGTGTTTAGCTATCATTAAGAAAATTCATATTTCCCTCAAACTAGCAGTAGGTTTTAGCTTGTTCATCAGCCACATTTAGCTGTGCAGCTACGAGCATCCCTCTAAAGGAGCCGATTAGGTCGTCTTGTTTCAAAGAGAACAAAATTTGTGAGCGATTCCTGAAACGTTGCGGTTACGTCTGCCGATTCGTCAGGGTTCATGATTCTGCTGTTAAGTTTAATGCCCTCACGAAAACTTTATCTCACTATTTTGCATAGTATTTTACTACCCAAGACACCCTCATTTGCATGCAATAGTAGCCTTAAAGTTTCGACTAAGGATTAAAACATTCCCCTCCTCCTCAGTGCCGAGCTCGCTCACGAAGAATAATTATCCACTTTAGATATTCGTACTTCCGGATGGTAGGTCTGGTATTTCGGGCAATCTTTCAAGACGGTTCTGGCGGAATCAGTGATTTCGCATGGCGACATGTTGTTTCGGTTCGGGTGGCAGTTTTAAGTTTCCTCATGTCCCTCGCAGTTCATCTCGTCCCATAGCAGCTAATTGCTGACGTACGCACCATGAAAATTGTGCACTGGAAAGGTTCTGCTAAAACATGGTAGCAAACTTTGACCAAAAGATAGCGCCCGCCCTCCCAGACTCCAAAGATCAGCGCGTTTAGCATGCGCGAGAAGGGCTGCCATACTATTCTTATCCCCGTTTCCGCCACATAAAAGTGGGCTCAACAATGAGGCGAACGCCGAATATAACGAGCTGAAATTTTTGCAATGCTTTTTTGTGACTTTCTTTTTTCTTTGCAAGCTTCGCACGCAAGCATCGATTTGTTTTTCTCAGGGCTCAACGCTTTGCCAAGAGCGCTGAAGTAGCTCACGGCAAACAGGGCGTCTGTTTACCAGAGGTAAGCATTGTGACAAGGGGCTTATTCCTAAGCGTGTCCCGAGATTGAAGGAATGTTTATGGAAGCTTCGGCGCTCTTCGGCAGTGATTACGAAGGGCTTATGTTGTACCATCCCGGCACGGTTGTAATGAGCGAGACTGATATGACAAGGGATACCGCTTACTTCAGGAAACTTTGCAGACAGCACTTGAAATTATGGCGTTATTTATCGACAGAAACTGGGATATGGGAGTGGCTGAGTGCGCCCTTTAGCAAGTAATCTCGCATAAGCACGTAAATGGGAAAATGGGTTTACGCTATACGGACTTGTATTTTATTATACCTCGGGGTACTGTGCGCTGCAAGGATTGTGAAAATACACTTATTCATACTAAATGGCGCAGTATGACACTACTTTCAAAAATATTTAACAGAAAGAACGGAACTACGTGACCCTTTCATTTCATAGTAAGCAAAACAAATCAACTGTGAAAAAATGAAATAACTACCACCTAATGTACGTATTACAACATGGAGAACTATTGCCTTATAACAAAGTAACGCATCCAGTATCTGTTCTTTCTTAATTACTATACCTCAGCCTTCATCAAAAATACCACTGCGCACAAAACATCCTTAGAATGCCAGAGAACTAGATTATTTACCCTTCTTGGCAAATTTATATCGAGCGAGATTATATACGCTTTCTTCCAGCTAAAAGTTTGGAGCTGCATCGGCTTCATAGATACACAGCTAAATGGAATATGTTGCAATTATTCCTCATGGTTCAAGCGAGAGTGCATCGACTGCGGCACGCAAAGCTCCGACTTATTTCTGGCTTGCTAGTTGCTACTTCATTATCAGGTAAGTATCTCGGTGAGCGGGAGGCAAAAAAAAATGAAAGGGTATTTTTTTCTTGTGCCAGTGAGGCAAGAAAGCACCAGAATAAAAAAGTTGAATCCCATATTTACTTGACCTGTGTTAGCGCACATACTGGCTAACAAGGTCACTATACAGGGTGCGCGAACTAGCAAGGGCATAGATTTTATGTAGGATGCACCGTTTTATGCATAAACACTGACTACATATACCATGCCGTTAACTTGGCCATCCCGAGAAGTTTTCCATTTGTAAAGTTCAAGCACCTATTGTTCATTCGATAGCTAACTCTTGTAATACAGTTCTAATGATAAGCAATCAAGAACTTGTGGACAATAAAGCAATACTTAACCAATCTTTTCAGGAAGATACAGCATGCGCGCCCTTCTATTCTTTTGCGAGTAAACAGGAAAGTCCTTGGAGCATGAGAAATGCCGCGTGACTATGCGCCCACT
The DNA here is from genome assembly GCF_023375885.2 of Dermacentor andersoni. Classification (NCBI taxonomy): domain Eukaryota; kingdom Metazoa; phylum Arthropoda; class Arachnida; order Ixodida; family Ixodidae; genus Dermacentor; species Dermacentor andersoni. The sequence continues at coordinate 243,512,830 of NC_092815.1, forward strand.
CATGCCAGAAAGCGGGAATTGTCCAGCAGTTTTCGTGTGACGGCGAAGGCCGGCGCGCTACAGCGTGGACAATATCGAATGCAAGCACAACGCAAAGTGTGTCGGAGTCACACATTTGCTTTGAAACGTAATAAGATATTATTATTGTATAAGACTTACATCAAGTATATCTCGATTGAATGGCCAACTTATATGCGCGGCCTCGTTAAGCACTTATCCGTTATTTTTGTTTATCATTTCTCATGTGAAGTTGTATCCACATTAGAGGTTAGCTAGGAGTTCTTCCTGGTGCGGCTGTGAAAGCTGACGCCTTGAACTTCGACGTAGTCCGCATGGGGGTAATCACTAAAAATTTGCTTTAAATAGAATTATTCATGACCGGGGTAGTTGGAGAAGTATGGGAGAGGCCTTTGCCCTGCAGTGGGCATAACCAGGCTGATGATGAATGATGAATACATTATGGTAAAATAAAAGTTACCATGTGTATGCATCACTTGCATGTACTATGTCCTTGGACCATTTTTAAGCACGTAATTGGTATAACTGTCTGTCACGTCACGTTTTACCTTCGTTACGTTGTGGGCTAGCTAGGACTTTTTACGGCTACAGCGGTGCAAGCTGAAGGTGGTGTCTAGCAACGTGGCCTACGTGAGTGCTCAGAAGTGGTCATGTGACCACTTCGGCAGCCATGAATGATCGCTAAAAACACCCAATGAGTGGTCGCTTAGCCTTGCCAAGAGTCTGAGAAGTCGCCTATACAGTCCCGGCCGCGCTGGAACGCAAGCACATAGAAGTGCTTAATGTCCCACGTGGCCGTGATACAGCTTCATTGAATTTCGTTGATCAGTTGCTCATACTGGCACACGTCTGCAAAGGAACTTTTTTCTCGGCCTACATCATTATCACTATCATCATCAGCCTACCCTTATGCCCACTGCAGGACGACTCTCACTCTCAGCAATCTCCAAAGCACCTGTCTCACGCGAGCCAATTCCTACTTGCGCCTATAGATTTCACAATATCGTCATCCGACCTAATTTTCTGCCGTCCTCCACTGTGTTTGCCTTCCATGAGGGTTACCCATTCTGTAACACCAATGGTCCACCAGTTCTGGGCCCTGCCAAGCTCCACGTTTTCTCTTAATGTCAACTAGAATATTGGCTATGCCTATTTGCTCTCTGATCCACATCGGTCTCTTCCTTCCTCTAAACATTACTCCTAACATTTTTTATTTCGCCGCTCATTGCTCTGTTCTAACTTGTTCTCGAGGGTCATTGTTGCCCTCAATGTTCCTGCCGCACTAATAGAATGCAATGATTGCACGCGTCTCTATTCAAAAACACTGGTAAGTTCCCAGTCAGGGTTTGGTTTTGCCTGCTGTATGCATCGCAACCTATTTTTATTCTTCTGCAAAGTTCGTTATCATGAGAGGGTCACCTATGAATAAATAACCTAGATAATCGTGCGCCAACACAGACTTAAAAGCTGACTGGTGATCATGAGCTCTTGCCTTTCCAAACTTTTGAATATTATCTTTGTCTTCTGCATGCTAATGTTCAACCTTATTCTTAGACTTTCTAGGTAAAGGTCCCCAATCATTTCCTGCAAATCATGCCCAGTGTTGCTGAACAGGACAGTGTCATCTGAAAAAGGAGGGTGGCGGAAATATTCGGCGTGGACTCTTGCTCCTAAGCCTTGCCAGTCTATTAGTTTTGTAATATGTGGATTTATTACGAGAGGCTAGTCAGAGTCTAGTTGCTTCGGCAGCACACGAACGCTGATCGCGCGCTCAGTAGCAGAAGAGCCGTCTTCTTCGTCCTCCTCTTCACTACAATGGCCAACTTTTTCGGGAGAGAAGAGGAGCCATCCTGGTGACTCATGGCGTAGGTAGGATGAGGGGTTCATAGTACGGCTTAAGTTGGTTGACATGAATTGTGTCACGCCAGCGAGGTCGGGTGATGGTGTCACAGGTTCTACAACGTAGGTGACAGCGGAGGTACGGTCTATGACGCGGTAGGGGCCATCATAGCTTGCAAGGAGTTTAGTTGAAAGGCCAGGGCTGTGAGGTGGAACCCACGACGAAACAAGGGAACCGGTTGGGAAAAATGGTGTAAGCGCACCACTGTCACGCCGCAGCTTTTCATGACCTTGAGCAGCGGTCGTAAGGGTTCGCGCGAGCTGCCTACAGTCCTCGGCGTATTTGGCGGCTTCGGACACAGGCGTGCATTCGGAAGCGTCGGGTCGGTATGGTAGCAGTGTGACCATACTACACGAGGGCTTTCGCCCATACAGCAGAAAAAAGGGCGAAAAGCCAGTGGTCGCCTTTGTGGCCGTAGTATAGGCGTACGTGAAGAACGGCAAAACAGTGTCCCAGTTACTGTGGTCCGAGGCGACGTATATAGTCAACATGTCACCGAGTGTGCGGTTGAACCTCTCTGTCAAGCCGTTCGTTTGCGGTGGTAGGCTGTAGATTTGCGGTGAACGATGCTGCATGCAGCGAGAAGGGCTTGGATTACTTCGGACAAGAAGACACGTCCCCTGTCGCTGAGCGGTTCGCGTGGTGCGCTATGTCGAAGCACGAAGTTCCGCAAAATGAAAAACGCAACTTCGCGCGCAGAGGCTGCCGGGAGTGCGGCAGTCTCGACGTAGCGCGTCAAGTGGTCGACACCTACAATTATCCAACGGTAACCCGAGGAGCTGCAGGGAAGTTGCCCGTATAGGTCTATGCCGACGCGGTCGAACGGCCGAGACGGACAGGGAAGCGGCTGTAGCTCACCAGGAGAGCGCTTTGGAATTTTACGTCGTTGGCACGGTGTGCAAGCGCGTACGTACAGGCGGACGAAGTGATGCATGCCGTGCCAGTAGAAACGCTGCCTTAGCCGAGTATACGTTTTCAGAACGACGGCATGACCATTATGAGAAGTAACATGAAAATAAACGCATATGTCAGAACGAATGTGTCGTGGTATTACGAGGAGCCATTTGCGACCATCAGGCAAATAATTTCTGCGGTAAAGGACGTTGTGGCGTACCGCAAAGTGAGTGGCTTGGCGACGAAGTGCTCGAGAAGAGGGTGTGGCGGATGGGTCGTGGAGGAAATTCAGCATAATTGAAAGCAGGGGATCCTTACGCTGCTCGTCCGGCATATCAGCGATGTTGAAGGCTGACATGGATGCGAAGAGCGGGGACACTGAAGCCACATCAAAAGGTAGCGGTGATCGGGAACGCGCATCGGCGTCAGAGTGTTTTGTGCCCGATCGGTAGACAACGCGGATGTCATATTCTTGTAAGCGAAGTGCCCATCGGCCTAGGCGACCTGACGGATCCTTCAACAAGGACAGCCAGCAAAGGGAATGGTGGTCGGTGACAATGTCAAAAGGGCGACCATATAGATATGGACGAAATTTGACGAGAGCCCAAATAATGGCCAAGCACTCCTTTTCTGTTACGGAGAAGTTGGCTTCTGCCTTCTTTAAAGTGCGGCTCACATACGCCACGACGTACTCGCCATAGCCGTCTTTCCGTTGTGCGAGCACTGCACCAAGTCCGATGCCGCTGGTGTCCGTGTGTACCTCTGTGGGCGCTGTGGGATCGTAGTGCCGAAGAATCGGTGGCGAAGTGAGTAGTCGACGTAGTTGCTTGAAGGCGTCCTCACAGGATGTTGACCACGCGGAGATGCCGTTGGTAGCGGTAAGCAAATTGGTCAGTGGTGCGATGATAGTTGCAAAATTGCGCACAAAACGCTGAAAGTAAGAGCAGAGCCATATAAAGCTGCGGAGTGCCTTAAGAGTAGTAGGCATCGGAAACTCTGCGACCGCGCGAAGCTTGGCTGGGTCAGGAAGCACACCGTCCTTCGATACAACGTGTCCCAATATTGTTAACTTGCGGGCAGTAAAGCGTCATTTTTTGATGTTGAGTTGGAGGCCAGCAGAGGTAAGGCAGGTAAGGAGCTCACGCAAGCGAACGAGGTGCGTCGGGAAATCTGGCGAAAGCACAATGACATCGTCAAAGTCGCACAGACATGTTTTCCAATTGTAGTTACGAAGGATGGTGTCCATCATACGCTCGAAAGTAGCGGACGCGTTGCAGAGCCCGAATGGCATTGCGGTAAATTCGTACAAGCCGTCAGGCGTGATGAAAGCTGTCTTCTCAGTCATCTTCTGCCATTGGCACTTGCCAATAGCCGGAGCGAAGATCCGAAGATGAGAAGTACTCCGCGCCTTGTAAGGAGTCGAGGGCGTCATCTATCCGAGGGAGCGGATAGACATCTTTACGAGTGATCTTATTGAGTCGACGGTAATCCACACAGAAGCGTATGGACCCGTCCTTCTTGCGCACTAATACTGCAGGAGACGCCCAAGGACTGTGGGAAGGGCGAATGACGCCATGTTGCAACATATCGTCGACTTGCTCGGTAATTATCTGTCGCTCGGCTGCGGACACGCGGTATGGTCACTGGCGTGAAGGAGGATGGAAACCAGTGTGGACACAGTGAGTGACGGTTGCGGTACGCCCAAGAGATGGTTGTTCACAATCAAACGACGAGCGAAAATTCTGAAGAAGCGCGAGGACTTGGTGTCGATATGGAGGTGGCAGATCGGCGTCTACGACAGATTCCAGAACGTCTGATGACGACGACAACAATGATGATGATGACATACACAGCACGGGAGAAGTGAGGGCGTCGAGCTCATAACAGGCCGTGTCGTCGGAAGCGTCGAGAATGTGAAGCAGGGGCTGAACACGACCTAGTGATTCGTCGCGCAATAAGGTCACAGGGTAGTGGGACGGGTTACACACTAGCATAGAGGATAATCCAGATACAGTGGTGAGGACAGCAAACGGGAGAGGTAGGGCATTGCGACGTAGAAAAATAGGCAATGGTGTAAAAAGTACTGTAGCGTTTGGCGCGGCAAAGAAAGAGACGGGCACAAGCACAGGCATTTCGGGTGGTATGTCCGCATCGAATACACCGGTGAGCTTGGAGGCTTTGTCTTCAGAAGGGTCAGGCAGCGGGGAATCGGCAAGCGGGAAAAGCTGCACTTCGGCCCGGGTACAGTCGATGATGGCACGATGGTGAGACAACAAGTCCCAGCCGAGAATTATGTCACGTGAACATGAAGACAGCACGAAAAATTCAACAACATAGACAATTCCATCTATGACCACCCTTGCAGTACATTGAGCAAGCGGGGCTATATGCTACGCAGACGCGGTGCGTAGAAGCATACCAGACAACGGCGTTGTAACCTTGTGGAGGTTACGACAAAGCTTTTTGTCGATACCAGAAACTGCAGCTCCAGTATCAATAAGCGCAATTGCGGCGGTTCCTTCGACCAAAACGTCCAATCAATGGCGTGGTGACTGTGCAGGCCTTGCAGAAGTCGCGAAGCTAGCAGTTCGTGCCTGCGGAACTGCAGCAAGTAGTTTCCCTCGCTAGGTGACTGGCGGTGACGTCAGGGGGAAAGCGAGCGACGACGCGGTGATGGCGACCGATGTGTGCTGACAGGTCGTCGTGGAAGCGGCGAGAACTCTGGATTGGGAAGCATCGCATGCCCGGTAATATCGTCGGAATAACCATATCCAGGCGTTGCGACAGCAGCGTTAGCAGGTGGCATGCGCCGATGGCAGAAGCGCGCGACATTGCCGGCGATACCGCAAGCGAAGCATATGGGCCGGTTGTCGCGTGTACGCCAAGGGGTCTGAATTGGGCGTCGAGACGGAATTGAGGGCGACGCGGGAGGAGGTGCAGCTTGCAGTCGCATTGGCGCAGGAAACGCGAACGTCGGAGGCGCAGGTCGCGCGGCGACTTCAGCATAGGTCAGAGGTGCAGCCACGGGAGGACAGGGTTGAAGTAAAAGTAAAGACCCAGCAAGTTCCTCGCGAACGCCCCGCCTAATGGGAGCAGCCAGAGATATGTCAGGCTGGGCAGGCCGATCGTTGAGAGGCAGCATAGACAGTTGGCGCGCCACGTCCTCACGAATGAAATCTTTAATCTCAACAGAGAGCGATGCTGCTGGCGTGGAGTTCGAGCGATGCGCGAGGCCCGAGAAAGAGTCGCGAGGTGCAACAGCGCTGCGCGCAAGGACACTTTGTCGACGCAGCTCATCGAAGCTCTGGCAATAATAATAATATTAAATAATTCTAAGCATGCAGAGAATATCGTTCACGAGGTTGTGTCTCCTTGCCTGACTCCTTTCTTGATAGGTAATTTTCAACTTTTAGTGTGGAAAACCAAGGTAACTGTGTGTCTTTGCAGAGGTTTCGCCAACATTCACGTATGCCCCTGTTTTGTTTGATGATGCACTGCCTTTAGGAATGCTGGCATACTTGTTGTATCAAATGCATTTTCATAATCCGTGAAAGTCATATAGAGAGGTTGATTGTACCCAGCAGATTCTTCAGTTACCTGGTTGTCTACCCGGGCGTAATTAATTGTGAACATACGTGCCTAAAGCCTCTTGGTTCTCTTTGTTGATTGAAGTCAAGTGTTGCCCCAATTATTTTACAAGTTGTCGTCGTGAATACTTATACAATGCTGAAAACAAGCTAACGGGCCTATAATGCATCGATTCTTTACCGTCACCCTTCTTACAGATTAGTGTAACGTTGCTATTTTTCCAGCTCATGCACTTCACCTTGTGATGCATGGCCTATAACGGGCGGCAAACTTTTCGTGCATATTGTATCCTCCATCCTTTAATAAACTGACTGATATAGCATTTTCTCATGCCACTTTTCTCCGCGTCCAGTCTTCCAAAGTCTCCTAACTTCAGCAGAGTTTAGGTACGGGAAAGTTCCTATACCATTTCAAATTTGACTTCATCGCGTACATAGACAAAAAGACCGAAAAACGACGATTTCATCGCTAATTATGGAAGGAGCATCTGTACTCTGTTCATAACTACTTCGAATGAAGGAAGCGTGGCTGCTCAGGCATTTTGTACAGGTCAGGATAGAATCCTTCTAGTCGTTTCTGCTGCTGGGGGGGATGTATAAGATGCCGTGCACAGTGAGAAACGTGCGAAGGGAAGGGTATGACGGGTCAGAACGGAGGCGGCTGATGAGCTCACACATGTATCACGTTCTTGCTCCTCAGTGATGTGGTCGAAGGCGGAGAGCATGAATATTCCAGCAGTTGCATCATGGGAGACTGGAGTGTCGACGGGGTGCCGAGACAAGCAATCTACATCCTGGTGGAGCCAACCGGACCTGTACACCACGGTTTAGGTGAATTCTTGAGGACGTAGTTTCCAGCGACATGGACAAGCCTTTAGATCTTTAAGTGTCGAGAGCCAACAGAGAGCGTGATGGCCCGTGGTGATAGTGAAAGGTCGGCCTTATAGATACGGCCGGAATTTACTCACTGCCCATACTAGTGAGATGCACTAGCGCTCTGTAATTGAGTAATTACGTTCAGAGCCGGGCCGATAAGGGCGATAGCGGCGAATGTACGACACGGCGCTAGAATGGAAGCATATGGGCTTGACGTCACGTGTTCGCCGTAGAGCCGGATCTTGATAGCGTAGAAACGTCGGCGGGCGTCGATGAAGAGGGGCAGTAGGTCGAACCGAAAGGCGTGCTATGAGAACACGGGTTCAATGCCCGCGTTTACCAGTTCTTCGCGGACAACTGCCCGGATGCGGGAGATCGTCGATTGAGTGTCCTCCGAACGGCGTACGAAAGAAGATTGCCACGCAGTCTCAATGTCGCGCCGCATGATTCAGACAGCGCTATCCGTAGTGGGTGACTGACGGGATGAATTAGCGACTTAGCACGACAATGTAGCGGCGCTCTTGAGAAGCCGCACGAACTGTCAGGTGATGCGATAGCTCTTTGCGTCTTCGAAGCGCCTTCACTCATGGTTTTTTTCGTCTACCGTCAAGCAGTATTTAAAAACGAGCAAGTTAAACGGATCACAGGCAATGCCTATCAGATGTGCCTCAATTTCTCAGCCTTGGGCGTACGGGAATCGACGCCACGGCAAACAGCTAGGACATCGAGGATGTATGCAACGTACGGCTCTGAAGCTGTCTGAGCCCGACAGGATAGCTCCTTCGTAGCGGCGCACTTGTGGCCAGTAACCTTGCCAAAGAGGTCGAGTAGTTTTCGTTTACATAAGTACCAGCTGGTCAGCTGTCCTTCATGTTTTCATAGCACACGCGTGCTGTTACCCGGAGGTAGAATTTATAGCATCACTCTCGGGCCCCATCGGTTCGATGCAGCAACGCGTTCGTATATGCCAAGCCACTCTTCAACCTGGACGCTCTCGATGGGTTTACCAGAGAAGGTGCCAGGGTCGGGCGGATTGGTCAAAGCGACTGACAATTGAAGCGTCGCCGATGCTGACGGCGCGGCTGGTGACGCCGCGCTTAACCCAGTGGCCTTGTTGTCGGTCAACGTGGTAGGACGGCTGGACAAGCCCACTGCGGAGTTCCGTCTTATGCAGCACCACGCACCTTCCCGAAAAATGAAACGGGCAGAGCCACAACGTTAAAGGGACCATGTTTACTATGCCGAAGATATGGCCGGTAGAGCCAGTATAGCGAAGCCTTAGGCTAGCCCTACTACGTCGTCTCCTTCGCCTTGTTGGTGAACATCTTCTGTGTTGCTCTCTTAACACTGTGACAATATCATCAAATTTACAGATGACATTAAGCTGCGCATCTTTCACTGCTTACATCTTGCCCTGTCCCATGCTATGTTTTCTTCTCACTGCATTCATGCTGCAGCCATTTTTCTGCCTCCTCAATCTTTCCGACATTATAACTTCGAATATCGCTTGGCTTCTTTTTCTTGCGTATCAGCTTTGCAGCGAATTCTGTCTGATCTTTTGAGTTAGAAACTTTCATGTTTTGTCGTTTTCTTTTTAAGCCATTGATTACTTCGAATACCTACATACTGGTTGCCATGGTGCCTTACCTCTCACTTCAATCATTGCTTCTGAAGTCAGCCTAGTGACAGTTTAATTTATTACATCAGTGTTACCTTCGTCTTCTTGCCCAAAAGGTGCATAATTGATTGCGAACACCCATCTGAATTGTTCTGCTTTTATCCTTACTGCGTATAGATGGACCTGTTTCTTCTTCCATAATGTTGCTCTTTTTCTCTTCAAGTTGAAATCAATTCGAGACCTCACTAGCCTATGATCACTGCCCTTTACCTAACCTAACACCTCTACCTCTTGCACTTTGCTGAGATCGGCAGAGAATAGGAAATCTATTTCATTTCCTGTTTCTCCATTACGGCTTCTCGGGGTCCAGTTCCTGTTCCTGCGCTTCCTGAAAAAGGTTTTCAGTATTCGAAGCCTATTCTTCTACGTGAAATCTAGTAACATCGCTCATCTACTGTTCCTAGAATCGCTTGCTATAGTTGCGGATTCGTTGTTCTTCAGCCTGCTATATCCCCTCTTTTGCAGTGCGTAGTCCATGACTACACTATGCTGAGTTGGCACATTTCCTATTTCCAATTCAACCTTTTCGTAAAGCTGTTCTATTTCTTGATAACCATGACTGAAGGTTGGAGCACGGCCTTTTACTACCTTTGTTCTATATCTCCTCTTTAACTTTATTACGACGACGGCCGCCCTCATTAATGCTTTATAATTCATCAATGCTGTCCACTACGTCCTTATCAAATCCTACCCCGTATTCTTTCTCATCTGGAAAACCTCCCGCCACTTACAATATACTTAACCCGACTGCATCATTTGCGTACTTGCCCAACGGATAAGACTAGGTTCTGGTTCGGAATTGACGAGTGTTGTATAGCAATAGTAGCTAGCTTGACACGACGAAGGCAGGTATCATAGGAGGCTTCTTCGTCTAATTAAGCTGAACACTCCAAGTTTCAGCTGTGGAAGGTTATAAAAGGGAAAAGCCTGATGCTCTGGAACACCAAATGAAAAGACCTTGTCGAAAACTTCACTTTTCAAGGTATACGTACAAGGGCCGGTTAGTTAGAAAGCTGAGAAATAAAAAACAGCTCGTCAAGGCTGTCTGTCAATAACAGGGCGTTGCGGCTGCGCTACAAAAAAAAAAAGATACGTGGAGTTCCGCCAGTAAAATACGACAGCAAGTTAACGAGAATAAGACAATAAAACATGAAAAACAATGAAAGTTGTGTCTGTGGCAACGAGGGCAAACTCAAGTGCGGTGTCGCAGAAACTGCCTTCCTGATGAAGGGCATACGCATTGAAATATTTCTAACATTTTTCTAAGCACATCTAAATTTTATCGTATTTAATATTTCATATTTCAATATGTTTATTTCAAGTTTCAAAGAAATTTCTAAAGCGATATCATCTGCGAATAAGAAACTAGGTTTTCTTCAAAGCCTAATCTCCGTCACGCTCCACAAAACGGAAAACTGCTTGCACGCAAATCCCTTCTTCGACGAAAACGAGAATATGCATCTGCCGTCTGGAGCCCATCTCAAGCGTGTCTTATCAGCTCACTTGAATCAGTTCAGAACTGTGCTACTAGGTTTATTCACTCACAATATTCGTACGATGTCAGTATTTCGGAACTTAAAGCAGAATCCTGAATAATACTACTATCTAATTTCCGATGCAATGCGAGTCTCGAGCTCTATCACAAGTCTTTTTTTTTCAGCAACCTTCATCATGCGTTATACATTGTTGCCGCAGCACGCATTTCTCACTGCACCAGTCATCCGCAACGAGTCGCACACCCGTGTGACCGAACCGCTCATTTTTCCTCCTCGTTCATTCCTCGAACAGTTAAAGACTGGAATGGCCTTCCTGCAGACATTTTAGGCATCGTGTGCCCGTCTTTGTTCCAACAGCGTGTGGTTCATCACTTAGCATATAGCTAATGATGCGTACATTACGTGGAACCTAAGTAGAACCCACCCTTTTTCTAACTCCGTGAGTCTTTAAGGACCATAAACTGAACTGAACTGAATACCTGACGCACGTGCGTGTGGTATCGATGACAAGTCGTGAAACCGACAGGTCGTAGTGCCTGAAAAAAAAATTGTCGCGCGTGCAGGATCTTGGTCCTTAGTGCAGTGACCTGACTGCCATTAAACGGCGCCCCCCGCATGTGTTCGGAATTTGAGTAATTAGCTCAATTATGTAAAACAGAATCTCTTATATAAAAACTGGTGCGCTGCGTGTTACGCATCTAGTGACACATTTTCCCCCATTTCTGACACCTAGCGTGCCTTTACAGGAAAGAGTACGCCTTACTAACCATGTTGGGAGCAAAAAAAAAAAAAAAAAGGAAAGAACGTTCTCGCAGGCTTGCGAAAAATTAGCATACTGCACCAAATACATCAAGAAGAGCGGAAGACAAGACTGGACCGAGAGCAGTGCCCTGCCTCTCTTGGCGCCTTTCTTAGCGTATATTGACCGTCTACTTGTTTATCTTTCTTGAGAGACTGCTTTCACCGGCTAAGAAATGGTAAACGTTATCAGTCAGCGCAGGAAGTTCCTACATGTATTCAAAATTTCTCGAATGTTATCGGTTGTTCTATTCAATGTATGTGGTCATTGCACCTTGTGTAGTGTGATTGCGCGACGCAAATTCTGTGGTATTTCCTAGAAGACACGCGGGCACCAGCAATTACTCTGGTACATTCGATGACCCATGCACAAAAGGAGAGGCGCTTGATCCGCAGATAGGATTTTCGACGATCACCGGCAGTGTTTGCCGCTATCGTTGTACTTTTAAAGTAGCCAGCTTTTTTGGCAAAGGTTTGCCTAATAAAAACTTAGTTTCGTCCTTTACAGTTTCTTTATTGTTTTCTTCACCGTCACTACAACGTGAAAATATTGCGCAGTACGTTACTTGTTCAGGACTAACCAAATGGTCCACAAGAAGTTCTTCTAAACTGCGAATGATTAAATTTGTGTGAAGCACGTGGGAACATACCATTAGGTAAAATTAAATGAGCATCTGCAGCCCTTAACTGTTTCTGGCCTTCTGCACTTCGGCGCTATTGTGTAGAAAGTGCAAAGACCACCTTCAAATGCCCGACAAAGAAAAGTAAAATGCATGAAGTGTTTTGTTTGAAGAACATTATGTCTTCGGCCATTCGCTTTCGCTAATACTGTGTTTGCCGTTCTCATTGACCCGGGTCTTGAACAAGCTGCTTTGGCGTACATAGTCACTTGTGAATACGGGCCGAATTTATTAAAAATAATAATAAAAGAATATAAACATTCTTCAACCACTCAGTATCTTCTGGCTGTTCAACTTAGTCACTAAGACGTGGCCTAATTGCGTTTTTTCACGCAAACTGTCCCAACTTGTGTGCTCGACCATGTTCTGTTTCATTTATAAGGTGTGACAAATGGCACTACAGGAAAAGTAATTCCGTAAAGTATTTCAGGTGAAAAGAAAGTTTAGAACACTTCGAGGTGATTTTTATTTTCGCAAACGGTGACAAACTAAGTAGGACAAATTTTTGCGACATAAATCGAGTATTTTTCTCGGTGTAACAAGCGTTAAAATTATATCCTTAGTAGAAATGGCTTTTTTATATTAGAAAACAATGGAGCTATCATGATACTTTATATCAGTTTATAACGTGCTAACACCAAGCCAAAAATTCCTTTTTCTAGAAGTTTTCTGCGTATAACGGTCATGTGAGAAAGCCTAAAAATTATTTCATACGGATGCCCAAAGAACATAATATCGCCAAAATTTCATTTGTGCCTCAGTTTGTTGAACAGTCTCGCAAAGCCACACTGCCCTAGGAAAATACAGCATTACTGCCAATGTTTACGCATCAATGAGACACTGCACAAATAATCGTAAAAATAATATGATGGAGAAGCACTGGAACTATTTGTACAGGAGTCACCTAAAAAGCGATGCGTGTTTTGAGGCAGACATTCTTGGAGTTGGGATCCAGCATCGCAATGCTAAGTTGCAAGTAGAGCTTCACTGCTCGTCTTTATGGCTCCAAATCGAAACCCGATTTACCCACAGGGTACTGAAATGCCAGAGCTAGTTTTACTTTGTACGAAATAGGCGCCAGGATGCAGGGTTGGGCAGCACAGCATTGTTGCTGGCTTAAATTTACCCTTTCCAGCGAACCTTTTGAATAGAAGGGGTTTGGGAAAATGGCATTTGTGACGAAGAAGATCGGCAGGCTAAAAAAAGCCCCGTTGCCATCGCGTGGCTCATACCCAGTTCGCTCTTTGGCTGCGCCCTACCTACTGTTGCCGCGTTGGTCGCTGCTTCTCTATGACCCGAATAAGCCCCCTTTACACACTAAATATCCCTCATACATAGGGACGATATAAGTAGGCGATTTTCTCGTAATTGCTTTTATGTTGTATTTTTCAAACTGAGCGCGGTTTGGCGGAGCTGATGTGCAATAAAATGAAATTTTAGATGATATTTCTTGTGTATACTCCCATGAAAATGTTTTTCACCAATTTTCAGCCATTTTTTTTCAACTTCACTCTAGAAAACGCTATTCTTCATTAAATTTACCAGCAAATAACAAGACGAGGAACAATGAAATAGAGCCTAAACTGCTTGCTCTAAAACAATAAAGCAGGTCTACCAACTATAATACTGTAAGTTTTCTTACGATAAAGAAGTAACCGAATTCTTGGTCAAAACATATTTCCCATCTGTATTTGCACAATTGGAGAAAACGCAAATGGCCTTCAAAAGTGCAAAAACTCCTCACGTGAAATAGTTTGCGAAAGGTTTCATCCGGTTGCACCATTTTTCACATATTTTTTTTATGAAATCCGAGATTCTCAAGCGCACGGGTTGGCTCTACTTGGGCAAAATGACCCAATTGTTATCACGAAAAACAACATTAGGACTAGCCCTGTATAAGTTGTGAAGCCATTCTATACCCCTTTGCAATTATACACGAATGCACTCGTGATCAAACGGGAGCGTTTATCGAGTGTGTCATAGTCTTGTACTATTGTTGTATATCACTTATAAAGCGGCAAGATCACATATTCTATTACGTGCGTAATTCGGCAAGTGTGATCGCGTGCATTTATGTCCAACTGATTATGGATCTTTAAACGCGGGGCACGGGGTTCTTCCGCCCTAATCTGTGCCCACAGACAACGGATTGCGGTTCAAATTAAAGAGCGGAAATCCCAAAGAAGCAATTATAAAATGCGTGCAGCTGTCGGGTGGCGCGACAGGAAAAGTGCATCGGAAATACATTACAGCTGCATGTTTTTTTTTATTACTATAGGGTTTTACGTACCAAAACTACAATATGATTATGAGGAACGCCGTAGTGGGGGACTGCGAATTAAATTTGACCATCTGGGGTTCTTTAACGTGCACCAATGCACAATACATGATTGTTTTCTTATTTTGCCCGCATAGAAATGCAGTCTCCGTGGCCAGGATTTGATCCCGCACCATCAGGCTTAGCCGTGCAACGCCAAGTCCACTAAGTCACCACCGTGGACATGGGGCTTGAGAGACAGGGACCAAGAAAATCGCTCTTTTTTTCGATCACGGCAACTTCACAAAGATCCCAGAATGGTTGCCTTCTCGGCACAACTAGGCGCTCTACTGTGACCATATTGGGTGTATTTTCATATATGTCCTCCAAAAGCCGTCGTGCCTTCCCGAGTCGGAGCTGTCGTGATAAAGCATCAAAATCTTCTGGTGACTTGTTTCTGGTACCTCAAACTTTCCATCATTCAATACAATCTCTTCGGTGTCTTCCCAAATACTAGCGACATGCTGCAAGTATTTGCGGCGGCGTGCCTGTGAATATTGTGGTAAGTTATGGTTACTAGCCTGGCAAGACTACTCAAGTCACTTTTCTAAAGATGAGTATCTATTTATCCGAGCCTTGTATTCAGGAGGTGCCCAAGAGCCAGAAGTACATATCAGTAAAAAAATACGGAGCGAGCGTGTATGGCACTATTTTCGAAATTATTGCCAGAAACGTACAATTATCCTTAAAGCGAAAAGTGTACACTCACTGTATTACACCGGTACAGAGAAACTAGGCGCACACGTGGATTTCTAATTTTTCTCTTTGGCTTTAGTAAATTTCATTTGATTCCTACTAAACTAGCTATAGGTTAGAAATATTGCTGAAATATCTCTCACCTTTCTTAAAGCTATCCCACACTACTTTGCTCCGCATATGTGACGGTTTTTTGACGTAATGTGCTCTACATGTTATGGGATGTTTCCGCT
The DNA here is from genome assembly GCF_023375885.2 of Dermacentor andersoni. Taxonomy (NCBI): domain Eukaryota; kingdom Metazoa; phylum Arthropoda; class Arachnida; order Ixodida; family Ixodidae; genus Dermacentor; species Dermacentor andersoni. The sequence continues at coordinate 243,528,003 of NC_092815.1, forward strand.
TGGTAACATCGACAGGTTCCGATTCCACGCCATCAAGGCCTGGAGCAAGATTCCCCTTGGTGGCCTTTACAGAGGTAGTAATTGTTGAGGTGCCAGTGTGATGATTTTCAGTAAATAAGTGAACCGCAATGAAAATTGTCCACCAGTGTGTCCACCAGAGTCGTTCATTTTATAGTGTCAGCTTTTATGGGCTGATTCCAATAGTCCCTTCCGCTGACGATGGTGTCCGGCACCGCCAGTGTCCGGCGTCCATAGCAGCTATCACCCGCAATGAGAAATGAAACCCAGTTCCCGCCGGGAACGAATCCAGGCTCTCTGTATGGGAGTCACTACTCAACCATTGAGCCACGCAAGAGCTTGCAAGCATTCCGCGGAAAAATGCCCTATAAACGCTTCCTACCACACAACGGGACATGCGACTTGACATGCGCACCGCGTAGCGTCCGTACGTGCATATTCGCATTGCAGTTGCATACTATTACACCAGGTATAACGCCGCGTAACAGACGCTCAGATAGCCCTACGAGGTAGTTAAGGAAGGTTTGAGGCAGAAAAAGAAGTTGCAACAGATGTATGCTATACAATATATGTATTGTGTACCTGTATAAATCAAGCTGGCTAGGTGACTATGTTACCGTCGAGTTTCAAGGGGGATGGCGAAAAATCATCATCATCACCATCATTACCATCGTATCGTGTCACCTGTCAAATCAAGCTGCAAGTGTAACTATTACCACCGCGTTTCCGAAGGGATCATGATAAATCATCATCATCACATCATCATGACTAGCATCGTATCATGCCACTTGGCATGCGCTGTGAGATGTATGCCGCCTAGCGTCTATATGTGCGCCCTTTGAATTGCAGTTGCATATGGTTACACCAAGTGGCATGTTATCTTACAGTTGCATAGGCAGCGGCACAAGGCAGATAGAGAAGTCTTGAGCCAGGAAAAAAAGGGTACGGAGATGTATTGAGAAGTATTGATCTAATGAAAAACAAGTATGGCGTACCTGGGGCGCGATCGAAGAGGTTTGTTTGAACCAGCGTTCGTTCAGTTGGTGAAACGCCACAAAGTGGGCAGTCCGCAAATTTTGTTAGAACGGCAGGGAGAGAGCAGCCAATTGGCCAGTGGTGAACTCCCCGGAAGCTTACGCGCCTCGTTTGTCGTCTGCTCGCAGACAATATAGTACAAAACGGAATGTTTCTCGTCTTCTAAGGAATAAAAGTTTTATAGATAAAAAATCAATTTTTCTTCTCAAGCTAAAACACGTTCTCTAATAGTAATACTTATGAATATTACAAAATTTCCTTGCGTAGTCGTTAGGTAGAATCCCGCCCAAAGAAAAAATAACGTAGGCAACAGTGGCGCGCTCATTCCATGGCGCGCTCTTCAGGAGGCAAGAGCATGTCGCACCGCAATGTCCGACTGGGATTCCGGGTCTCGAAACGTCAGAGGGATCCGTTCAACGCACTGTTTATTTCGAGAAACGAAACCGAAGTTGGTTTTCGCTTCCTGCCAACTCTTCAAACGCATTTCGCACCTCCAACTGCTCTGCTTCCTCCTGGAGCAACACCAGCGCAACACCGAAGCTCCCATTGCGAGCGCCATTTCCCCTAATTAGACTATGGATAGGATCCGAACGGGCGATTCTGCAGCCCCAGCCGCCGTTTCGATTGAATCCAATCCACGAAACGGTCCATGCGAATCCGGTCATATAGCGAGCGCATGAACGCTGGAACTGCGCACCTCTGGGCGCGTTATGTTCCAAGTGAACGGAGCGCTCAGTTTGACAATATTGACAGGAGCGTGTCATCATTCTAACGTTACCAAAAAGGTGGCCGCGCTCAGCGGCTGACGACGTCGGCGCGGTCTAGGCCAATCGCGTGCGACGGAACGGAACGCACGCTCCGAACAACAGTTTCCTATCGCGGCCCTGATTAATTCAGGCAGGCTGGGTGCATTTGTCAGCGTGTCGTTTCAAAGGGAATGCCAATAAACCATCATCATCATCATCATTAGCATCATATCGCGCCATTTTACATGCGATGTGAGCCCCGCACCGCGTCGTGTCGATACTTACAAACTCTGTATTGCAGTTCCGTTATATTCCACCAGGTTTCCCGACATGTAGCAGTTGCATGCAGCAGTTGCATGTTACATGTTGCATGTAGCTGGACTTGCATACCTCATGCAGGCAAGGCGATTATTTGTCACCGCCCCATTTCAAGGGGGATGCCAATAAACCTTAATAATAGTAATAATAATAAAACTAATAATTAGTAGCAAGGTACCGTGCCACGGATCAAGGGATGTGGCATGTGCGCCGCGCAGTCTGAATACCCTGTGTTGATCCTTGGTTACATGCCATGACGCCTCCTCGCAAGGTACGAAACGCTGCTGAAGAAGCTAATCGTAGAGCTACGCGTGCGGATTCAATAAGGCAACATCGGGGTCAGCAGACCTTTGCGCAGTAAGCAAGACAAGCCGCAGCTCAAGCCGCAGCTCGCTGTCGACGCCGAGCGCGAGGTAAATGAAATCCTTACACAACGGTTGTCATACCGCACCACGATTATTCAGATATAATGTGGAGTCCTGACCAAAAGCAATAATTATTCCAGTCAACCCTGCTTAAAAGTTGTCTGGGGGTTTATCTGTACTACATCTCACAAGCTGGTTGCAGCAGTGTGGAAGCTACGAAGCGCGCAGCGGCGGCGTTCCGGCAGCGCCAAATACTGTGCTCATGCACGTTCTGTTCCTTGGGCTAATCATTACAATACAATAGGTATCATGCGTATTGATGCGATTTAAGACCCACTAGGAGGCCTGCACATTGATTATTTTAAGCTCGTTGGCGTTAGTATTGCAATTTGCTTTTTTTTTTTTACTTTTCGCAAAGCCCATTTGAGAAATAGTACCTTGCATATTCGAATGTTATCTTGCTAACATGCCAGAAATCAATTGCAAAGTAGCTTTAGACGTCTTTGAATCGCATTGCAATGAGGGCGGGGAAGGCTGGACCAGCATGAATTTTCTGGTTAAGAGGACAGCAGAACTCACAAAGGTGAGCGAGCGGGCGCTGCATGAGTGGTGTCGGAGAAAGAAAAGGCGGGCAAATTTTTGACACCAAAGAAGCGTTCTGGTGGAAGAGTGCGCGAGTGCGAAAAATAAGCTGGACAAGTTTGATCTGGGGGTGTTGCGCATAACCGTGCACAGCTTGATTCGGAGAAACGAGATCCCCACTGTCGCCAAGCTGATGCGCCACTTTGAGGGGACAGCGAGCTGCCATTGCGGAGATGCGACGCCAGGGTAGGCAGATTTTTACAGCGACAAAACGTGGGTCAACGCCGGCCACACCAGTGGTCTATTGTGGGTTGACAAAACTGTAGATATCCTGCATATGGCGCGTCTATCTATACTGTTGACGTGCCTCCAAATCCCCAGTGGCACAGGCGGCAGGCTTATTGTGACCCATTGCGGCAATGAAAAATGGTTTTGTTGAAGGTACAGGGGAAGTGCCTAACGCAATGAAAAGCGCAAGAGATTATATTGAAGAGATGAATGGTGGTTCACTGAAAAATTGCTGCCCCTTCTGCCAGCTGGAAGAGTTACATTTATGGGCAATGCACCTTATCATTCTGTGAAGGAGGAAAAGAATTGGCGAATGAGCAGCCACAAGAAGAAATACAGGTCTGGCTTTCTGCAAAGGATGCTGCACAGGACCAGGAAGTGGTAAAGGCCGAGTTAATGAAGCTCGTCGAAAACAATGACAGGGGTGGACACCAATACCGAGTGGACTGTAGCGCTGAAACATTAGGCCACCTCGTTGTGCGATTGCCACCCTATCACTGCCAACTGAATCTCATACAGCTCGCCAGTGACGTCAAAGGTTTCGTGGCCAGAGAAAACAAGACTTTGAAGATGCAAGGCGTGGAGCCGCTGGTACGGAAGGGGATGCCGCAAGTGAGTGCTGAGGACTGGAACGTACAGCACGTTCTAGACACAGAAAACTCGATGAAGAAAGCGGATGACATCACTGATGATGTTGTTGATAATCTGAACCCAGTGGTGGTGAACCTCAGAGAAGACAGGGGTAGAAATGACACAATATCTCCTGATTAAGACGACCTTATGCGCGAGCCCCTGTGAGAGCCTTCATCCAGACAGGCTGTGCATTTTGCGTCTATTCGGTGCAATTTACGCGTGTCTTTTTTAAGTGTGCGTGGTGTTGAAAACTATACCTGTCCGGTGAGGCGTTCCGTTCTGAAGTGCTTTTCAATAGGTTAGACAGCTGTAGCTCCTAATTTCATTTTTGTGCTGTGGCTTGGTAGTTGTCACACACTTTCTTGTTAACTCAACCAAGTGCAATTACAGGAGGCTGTATGAGCACGACATTAGGGTTGAGGCAACCTTACCAGCTTCGTCAACCGTTTACTTGAAAATTGGTTATGTTCAGGACCGCCATGTGAGGTAACGAAAATGCCTTCAACCTGCATTTCTACTTTTGGGGGCAGTTTTGTTGTTTTACATGCTTTGAGTTGCCTGTGTCTGTGCCGATACAATTCATGTTTATTGCAGAAAGAACTGCAAATGTTTTAATGCGAATCTGCAATGACCGAAGTTGGATGTTCTCAAACATTTTTGTGCCGCAAGTAGGCCACCCACCAGACCACATATATATGATACAGAAAGCTTTCTCAAAACAGGCTGTGCATTTTATGCGTATCTTTCTGAAGTGCAAAAATAAAAACCTGACCTGTGAGGCGTTCTACATATTTCCGTATGTTACGCAACTATCGTAATTTTTTGCCTCATTCTTTTCTTTCTCGCTGCAACATGGTGATGGTTGCTGCATAAACCTGCTTATGCAATAAAGACGCCTCCCAGAAACCTGGGGCTGTCCGTTTAATAGTGGCTTGGTAACGTAGCGGTGGCATATAGTGTCAAGTCTGGGACTGATAACTATCCATGATACCGGCTGAGATAAACATCCCCACGGTTATGTAGTAGCTTGAGCAGTCAAACGTAACTAAATTTGTTTCAGGATTATTTCGGTGAAGCACGAGTTACAGCCGTTTATTTTCACCTTGCTCGTCCCGTAAAATCACATGTATTGACGGCAGACGGGAACTCAGAAACGTTTACAACTCCACAGTAACATGACACTTTGTTATGACTATGACAGGTAAATTACACTCAGCATAATATTAGGGTCGTCTGAGCGCGCTCTTGCACAATGATTTTCTTGAACATACATAGAGAGCTACAAGGCATTCGGGAGAAAGTCGGCTTTGCCACATAGCGTATTCTGCTGAAGGACCACGCGAAGAAGAAATCCTGAGGTGCGAGCCACATGCAGTTTCGCTGTAGAACGATATAATGCCCATAAAGACACAACAAACCTGACAAAGGGTTGTTTTTACCGGCTTCTGTTAGGAGCAATCGTTGGTCGGGGACACCCGGTAAGCACGCTACAGAACGCAAACGAACAAGAGTACTGCTCAAATAATGCGGTGTGGTGTATTAGGCTTGAGGAAGCGACAAAATATTAACGTAATAAGCTCTGAGCTTGACGTATCCGGATTTGAACTTTGTCCGCCGGGGCTTCCACGACCTCGCGCTATGGGCGCCCAACCGATGAGGCCACGGCTGAAATCGAGCGCCGACCCACACAATGCGAAGGAGCTCGCCTTGCTGAATAATTGTAATCCGGCCAGTTTTCACAGTGCCGCAACCAACTTGTGAGATGGACTATATAATGACTACTCCTGATTAGTCAGTGTTACATCGTACCTCATAAAAATCCACTCGCTATAAACAAATCAGGTGGTGCTACAACCGTGCTAACTACGGCAAATTGATCACTGAGTTGACAGTTTTTGCTGAGACATTTCTTCGCGATACGCCAACACGTTCAATGGAGATCAACTGGAACCTATTCACAGACAAGCTTACTGCTCTCATCAATATATTCTTACCCATCATCACTATGCCGTGCTCGAACACCGCGCCTAGATTTATTAGGCATCTCCGTCACCTTAACAATAAATAAAGCGCATTTACAGGCAGGCCACTAAAAGCAGGCAACCTGATTCCTGGCAACGCTACAAAGTGTCTGATAGGGAATATCACTGGGTGCTGATATCTGATCGTCGCCATTTCTTCACCCATGACATGGCATGAATGTTAGCAAACAACCCGCGTAAATTCTGGCAGATAATAAACCCTTAGAATAATCCCGACGTTAGTTGAACCAATGCTGAAAGAGGTAGTGTTTCAGTTGTTCGATGTGCCCAAATTCTCAATAACGCATTCACAGCAGTTTTCACCTTAAAAGAGGGCTCTGTAGCTCCTCTTAATATGAATTATTCTAATACATCAATGTCCGAAATAATTAATAATGAGAACGGTATCTTATCTTTACTAAGAAAACTTACACCCTTATCAGCGTCTGATCACCTTGGTTTTAATAACGAAATACTCAAGAATTCATCTGAACGTAGTCATCGCATCTTGTCTGCTATTTTTACGCAGGCTCTTTCATCTGGTTCAATACCACGTGACCACGTAACTGGCGGTTGGCTAAGGTTGTCCCAATATTCATATCTGGCGACCGTTCATCACCACTCAATTATCGACCCATTTCACTAACTAGCCCGATTTGCAAACTCCTTGAACACGTGGTTCATTCACAAGTTATTAACTATTTAGAAGAACACAACATCATGTTCAAATACGAACATGGCTTCCGCAAAGGCTACCCGTGCGAAACGCAACTTGCTGGATTTATTTGCGATCGGCATTCATCTGCTAATGCTGGTATTCAAGTCGACTCCATATTTCTAGAATTTTCCAAAGCTTTCGATATGGTGCCGCACAATCGGTTATTAAGCAAATTAACACAGGTAAGTAATCACCCTCTTGTTATTGCATGGGTTAAAGATTTTCTCTCTTGCAGGTATCAGTTCACCTCTGTTAATAACCATAATTCATCCTTTAGCCAAGTACACTCTGGCGTCCCACAAGGGAGCGTGCTTGGCTCTTTGCTTTTTCTGATATTTATTAATGATTTAACTAACCCCCTTTCTTTCCAAATCCGACGTTTTGCTGACGATTGGGTATTTTACCGCCAAATTCACTCTAACGATGATCGCTTAGCCCTACAATCTGACCTCAATTCAGTAACAGCATGGTGCTCTGCCTGGCTCATGCAAATTAACCTACCAAAAACAAAATCTATGTAATTTACTAACCTTCAGTCTCGAACCGAAACCATTTATACCTTAAATAATGCTACAGATGAATTGGTAACTCTATATAACTACCTCGGTTTTCATGTTCATTCAGACCTAACATGGAACCATCATATTAACCTTATTCTTGCATCCGCTAATCGGTCATTAGGTTTCCTAAACAGACCTTGAAGCTTGTTTTTTCTCACCTCCGATTACGGGCGTTCTGTAACTAATTAGAAATAAAATTGGATAAGCTTCGGCTATTTAGGACCCTCATCAAGCATATTTAATAAATAACATTGAATCATTGCGGATCCGCGCAGCTCTTCTTATTCATTCTAAATACTCACGTCATACGAATATCACAGCATTGAACAGACGCGCAGGCCTGCAAGAACTATGTCACTGCCGAAAAGCTGCACGTTTATCACTTTTCCATAAGCTCTATCATCACTTAACACTTCATAATGACTTTTTTTGTTCGCCTTCTTCCATCTTTTACCGATGCGACTATCCATTTAAGGGTCAGCGCCTGTCATGTCGTGCCTTTAACTAGGCACATTCTTTCAAACCACGTACCATAACTGACTGGAATGCTCTGCCTCCACGTGTTGCTATTGCCAGTGATCACGATAGGATTTGCAATCTGTTGGCTGCCTTAACTACTGCTTAACGTGATGGATATATTATCTCATGTCGCAAGTGTTTCTTTGTATTTCTTATAATGTAAATCTTGGTTGGTTTATTCATTTCATTCTGTTTGGAAAGTGTATAATTACTATAATTTTTTACTACTGCCTTGTTCATGTTATTGCTTCTTTTGTTTTTCTGTATGCTTGTCGGAATTAACAGTATTTCGTACATATATTCTAGTGTCGCCTGATGTGCGGAAATTTTTTTTCTTCAATGAGTTCGTGGTGTATTGTATTTTTTATCAATTGCGCGTACACCTCCCCCCTATGTAATACCCTCAGCCGTGAGGGCCTTTAGGGGTATTTTGTATAAATATATAAAGAAATTACATGGGCGAACTTGCACCCGCTTGCACAACAGGGAGTTAATTGAGGAGTTAATTTTATCTATCCCCTTTACCATTGTTAATCCAACATATCACATTCACAGTACCTACACTAAGACACTCAGTAAGGACAAGTCACAATAAAATTGTACACGATTCCGTGGGTCGTGTCAATGTACATAAGTATTCATTATTCCTGTTTGCCATAGCACATCGGAACAAATTAGTGGGCATAGTTGTAAACTGTATAACATTAGAATGATATATTGATTGCATTGAAAATAAAGCTTGAGTACGCCTAATGATTTCTGATCATTTATGATCATTATGTTGTTTTGATGCTGGTTATTGGCTTGTTAAATTTTTGTTCTGATATCGCTTAATTTTGTCTTGTTTACGAGTCTCCAATCCTGCTTGGGACGGAAGGGACTAGCCGTAAGTAAAATAACATTTGAAAAACGCGTAAGGAATAAGTAGAACATTCGCAACCGTTGTAAACGATATAGGGCATTCAATAAAACTAAATAAACAGATTATAACGTATTTTTATAAGACTCCATACAAGATACCTATAATCATAATATATTCTGAAAACAGGTGTATAACAACATATAATAGCTAAACAGAACAACGTAGCAATCTGACCGACTAACTATCGCGATTGCAGTGGACAGCCTGACTATGGCGCAAAAAATATAGGCGCATAACCTGTTCAACAATCAGCAAAAAAAAAAACTATCCCGTTTGTTCATCTTGTTGTCAGTAACACGCTGGTTTACTATGCAAATATTATCTACGATGTTCTTGTACGTCGTCTCAATAGCTATTAGGGCCTGTTAAAATGCCTCAACAAGAAGGGTTAGCTCTGGGCCAACTCCAGGTTGCCTCCAGGGTTTGCTGTCACTAAGTTTTAGAATTTAATTTTTAACTGCAATAAGCTTTTATTAAAATAGCTGCATTGGTTGCAGGGAAAACGATTTCTCCGTTCCCATGTATTTAAATGGAGCACCTGAGATAAAGCATCCTCTTAAATGAGAAGATGTCGCGCGGGGCTTTCGAGAACTTGGCGCTCACAACTTTCCTGTGAAGATTGCTGTGTTATGCTGACAGCTCGCATGGCGTTTGTCACCTGAAAATACCGAGCGCGCGGCGTTAAAGAGTGCAAGGCGCGCATGACATATGACGGTTATTGTTTGGGGACAAGATAAGACCACAAAGGTGCAAAAGTGTGCTGTACCAGTTTAGTCTTTAAAAGAAACATCTCTTGCAAAGAAATTTCGTCCCAGAATTTTTTTTTTGTGCCTTAAATACTTTGTGTAATGAATTTTCAGGGAAAGAAGTGAATGTTAGATGAAGTCAGAGTTCACCTAAATTGAATAAGTTGAATTATATTGTCACGTGGTCGTGACGTCAAAGAACACAGTAGCAATACTGTGGAACACAAAACTAACTTTTATTGGGCGAACCTGTGCCCACAAAAGAGGCTACACTTATAGCACAACGATAGCGGCGAACACGGTCGGCGATCGTCGAAAATCTGATCAGCGGGTCAAGCGCGTCGGCTTTTATACAGAATCGTTGAATGTTCCAGACTAATCGTTGGGACCCGCGTGCCTTCCACAAAGTTCTACACCATTCGCGTCAGGCGAATAAATCAGATAACACAAGGTGCGGCGACAACAGACTGCGGATAGAAGCATCGATAACTTTCCAGAAACTTCGGATACAGGCAAGCGCGTCCCGCGTGGTGCGATAAGATTTGTTAGGCGGCGAAACGTGGTCGCCCGATAAATATAAGTACACGTGTCAATACCCCCCTCTTAAATAGCATCGTCCCGATGCTGCAAATATAAGAGAGCGAAACACAAAAGGACACTTATTAAACATAAGTAACAAAACAACGAAAAGAAATCAAGTCCAAAGGTCAGTTATGCGAAGTCCCAAAGTTCGTCAACGCTGGTGATACGGCTTGAGTCGCACAACGTGGACAATTTCAGGTCGTGAGCGGCGCCGCTGTGACAGCGAAATGCCGTCTGGCACGACCTCATAGTCCAGTGCGCCAATACGTCGGATGATCTTGTACGGTCCGAAATAGCGACGCAAGAGCTTCTCGCTCAGTCCTCGTCGGCGTATAGGGGTCCAAACCCAAACACGGTCACCGGGCTGGTACTCGACAAAGCGTCGTCGGAGGTTGTAGTGTCGGCTGTCGGTCCTCTGCTGGTTCTTGATTCGCAGGCGGGCGAGCTGTCGGGCTTCTTCGGCGCGCTGGAGGTAGCTAGCGACGTCAACATTCTCTTCGTCAGTTACGTGCGGCAGCATGGCGTCAAGCGTCGTCGTCGGGTTCCTGCCGTAAACCAGCTTAAACGGCGTGATCTGCGTTGTTTCTTGCACCGCCGTGTTGTACGCAAAGGTTACGTACGGCAGGACCGCGTCCCACGTCTTGTGTTCGACGTCGACGTACATTGCTAGCATGTCGGCGAGGGTCTTGTTCAGGCGCTCCGTGAGACCATTCGTCTGCGGATGGTAGGCAGTTGTCCTCCTGTGGCTTGTCTGGCTGTACTGCAGAATGGCTTGGGTGAGCTCTGCTGTAAAAGCCGTTCCTCTGTCGGTGATGAGGACTTCTGGGGCACCATGTCGCAGCAGGATGTGCTCGACGAAAAATTTCGCCACTTCGGCTGCGCTGCCTTTTGGTAGAGCTTTAGTTTCAGCGAAGCGGGTGAGGTAGTCCGTCGCCACGACGATCCACTTATTCCCGGATGTTGACATCGGAAACGGCCCCAACAAATCCATCCCAATCTGCTGGAATGGTCGGCGAGGAGGTTCGATCGGCTGTAATAATCCTGCTGGCCTTGTCGGTGGTGTCTTGCGCCGTTGACAGTCTCGGCATGTCTTGACGTAACGGGCGACTTCGGCGGTCAGACGCGGCCAGTAATACCTTTCCTGTATCCTCGACAGCGTCCGGGAGAATCCAAGGTGCCCAGCGGTTGGATCGTCGTGTAGGGCGTGCAGTACTTCTGGACGCAGCGCTGACGGTACAACCAGAAGGTAGCTGGCGCGGACTGGTGAGAAGTTCTTCTTCACGAGCAGGTTGTTTTGTAGCGTGAACGAAGACAACCCACGCTTAAATGCCCTAGGGACAACGTCGGTGTTCCCTTCCAAGTACTCGACGAGGCCTTTTAGCTCCGGGTCTGCTCGTTGCTGTTCGGCGAAGTATTCCGCGCTTATTATTCCAAGGAAGGCGTCGTCGTCCTCGTCGTCTTGCGGCGGGGGATCGATGGGGGCGCGTGACAGGCAGTCGGCGTCAGAGTGTTTTCTTCCGGACTTGTATATTACGGTGACGTCATATTCTTGCAATCTGAGGCTCCACCGCGCCAGCCGTCCTGAAGGGTCCTTTAAGTTAGCTAGCCAAAACAACGCGTGATGGTCGCTGACGACTTTGAATGGCCGGCCATAGAGGTAAGGGCGGAATTTTGCTGTAGCCCAAATGATGGCGAGGCATTCCTTTTCAGTCGTAGAATAATTGCCTTCCGCTTTTGACAGCGACCGGCTAGCATAAGATATCACCCGTTCAAGTCCGTCTTTCCTCTGGACTAGGACGGCACCAAGGCCTAGGCTACTGGCGTCAGTGTGGATTTCGGTATCGGCGTCCTCGTCGAAGTGTGCAAGTACCGGCGGCGACTGCATGCGTCGTTTGAGTTCTTGAAATGCGTCGGCCTGCGGCGTTCCCCACTTGAACTCGACATCACATTTCGTTAGATGTGTTAGCGGCTCCGCGATGCGTGAAAAGTCCTTGACAAAGCGCCTATAGTAGGCACACATGCCAAGGAATCTGCGCACTGCCTTCTTGTCGATTGGCTGCGGGAACTTTGCGATGGCAGCTGTCTTCTGCGGGTCGGGGCGTACTCCAGATTTGCTGATGACGTGGCCTAGGAATAGAAGCTCATCGTAAGCGAAGCGACACTTTTCCGGCTTCAGAGTGAGCCCTGATGACTTGATGGCCTCTAATACTGTCGCAAGCCGCTTAAGGTGATCGTCGAAATTTCCGGCGAAGACGACGACGTCATCCAAGTAAACAAGACAGGTCTGCCACTTCAATCCTGCTAAAACCGTGTCCATCACGCGCTGGAACGTTGCAGGAGCCGAGCACAGTCCAAATGGCATAACCTTGAATTCATAGAGGCCGTCTGGCGTGATGAAGGCGGTCTTTTCGCGATCCCTTTCGTCGACTTCTATTTGCCAGTAGCCAGACTTGAGGTCCATCGATGAGAAGTATTTAGCATTGCAGAGCCGATCCAATGCGTCGTCTATCCGTGGGAGGGGGTATACGTCTTTCTTCGTGATTTTGTTCAGTCGACGATAATCGACGCAGAAACGTAGGGTTCCGTCCTTTTTCTTCACTAAAACAACTGGAGACGCCCACGGGCTTTTCGACGGCTGGATGATGTCGTCGCGCAGCATTTCGTCGACTTGTTGTCTTATAGCTTCGCGTTCTCGCGTCGAAACTCGGTAAGGGCTCTGGCGTAGTGGTCGAGCGCACTCTTCGGTTATTATGCGATGCTTTGCGACTGGTGTTTGTCGAATCCTCGATGACGTCGAAAAGCAGTCTTTGTATCGTCGAAGCAGACTTCTGAGCTGTTGCTGCTTAATCACGGGGAGACTTGGATTTATGTCGAAGTCTGGCTCGGGAACTACGGTCGTCGGGGTAGATGCAACAGAATCCGAGAGGACAAAGGCATCGCTGGTTTCCTGAATTTCCTCGATGTATGCGATCATCGTGCCCTTGTTGATGTGCTTGAACTCCTGGCTGAAGTTTGTCAGCAACACTTTCGTGTTTCCTCCGTGCAGTCGAGCGATCCCTCTTGCGACGCAAATTTCACGGTCGAGCAGTAAACGTTGGTCGCCTTCGATGACGCCTTCTACGTCAGCGGGTGTTTGGGTGCCGACCAAAATAAAAATGCTGGAGCGAGGCGGGATGCTCACTTGATCTTCGAGCACACTCAAGGCGTGGTGACTACGACAGCTCTCCGGCGGTATCGCTTGATCTTCCGACAGCGTTATTGACTTCGACTTCAGGTCGATGATTGCGCCGTGTTGGTTCAGGAAGTCCATGCCGAGAATGACGTCTCGTGAACACTGTTGCAGGATAACGAAGGTGGCAGGGTAAGTCCGGTCATGAATGGTAATTCTTGCCGTGCAGATACCACTCGGCGTGATTAGGTGTCCTCCAGCGGTCCGAATTAACGGGCCTTCCCATGCAGTCTTAACTTTCTTCAATTGGGCTGCAATGGGTCCACTCATGACAGAGTAATCGGCTCCGGTGTCTACTAAGGCGGTGACTGCGTGGCCGTCGAGAAGCACGTCGAGGTCGGTGGTTCTTTGTCTTGCGTTGCAGTTACGCCTCGGCGTCGGATCACGGCTGCGTCGCGTTGACCTGTGGTTGGTACGTGGCGTCGTTAGGTGGTCTTTCGTCAGCGTGTTCTTTCCTGCCAGACTTCGTCGGGACGGCGGTGTGTCGTCGTTGTTATGTCGTCGAGATAGGCTTTTCGGCGTCTTCGTCGGCGGCGGAGGATCTTCGTCAGTTCGACGAACAGCAACCGCACCTCCATCGGTTGCTGCTTTTAGTTTTCCGGATATGGGCTGACGGACCGGCCCCGGGCTGGGCCAGTGTATGGTCGGCGCTGTGGCGACAGGTAGCGGCCTGGTGACGGCGAACGGGACGGTCGTCGAGGGCTCCACTGAGTGGCGGCGAGGTAGTCGGCGATGTCACGAGGGCGTTCACCTTCCCTCGGGCGCTGTGCGTTGACGGCGAAGCCTCGCAATCCCAGCTCGCGGTATGGGCATCGGCGGTAAACATGGCCGGCTTCGCCGCAGTGGTAGCAGAGCGGGCGGTGGTCAGGAGCGCGCCAAATGTCCGTCTTCCTCGCGTAGGTGCGCTGGGCGACGGGTGGTCGTGCTGGCGGCGGCGGCGGCGGACGACGGAATTGCGGCGTGACAGGCCCCTGGCGCGGTCGCGGAGGGGGACCTTGACGGCGTGCGACGGCGGCGTAGGTCATCGCTTGCGGCTCAGGCTGCGGCGATTCAGGGGCTACTCCAAGTTGTTGGAGTTCCTCACGCACGGCGTCGGCAATCGTAGTCGCTTGAGGCTGTGACGATGGCAAGACCTTGCGCAGTTCTTCGCGCACAATGGCCCTGATGGTCTCGCGCAGATCATCCGTGGCCAGTGATTGAATTCCGGCGTAGCTTGTTGGCTTGGTGCGGCGGTCGAATTGCCGGTTCCGCAATTCCAGTGTCTTCTCGATGCTCGTCGCCTCACGAAGAAACTCGTCGACGGTCTTCGGTGGGCTTCTTACCATTCCGGCGAAAAGTTCCTCCTTTACGCCTCGCATCAAGAAACGCACTTTTTTCTCTTCGGACATTTCCGGGTCGGCGTGCCGGAAAAGACGGGTCATTTCTTCTGTGAACATGGCGATGGTCTCATTGGGTAGTTGGCCTCGTGTTTCCAGTAGAACTTCGGCCCTTTCTTTTCGGACAACGCTCGTGAACGTCCTCAGGAAGTTACTGCGGAATAGGTCCCATGTTGCTAGGGTGGACTCCCGGTTTTCGAACCAAGTCCTCGCGGTATCTTCCAAGGAGAAGTACACGTGTCGTAGCTTATCCTCAGAGGTCCAGTTATTGAAGGTCGAGATCCTTTCGAAGGTTTCGAGCCAGGTTTCAGGATCCTCTGACGTAGCTCCACGGAAGGTAGGGGGCTCCCTGGGTTGTTGAAGTACGATGGGTGACACTGGGGCAGCCATCGTGGTTGTCTTGGCCACAATCTTCTTGGGCTTCTCAGGTAGAAGTCCGTGCTCCGGGGGCAGCTGTTGTCGACGACGGCTTGCTCGCTGGTCCAGTACTACGTTGGTGCTCTCTTTGTGGTCCGGGCTTGGATCACGGCTTGTCGGGGGCGTCCGGTACATGGACGAAAAGCACCTCCACCAGATGTCACGTGGTCGTGACGTCAAAGAACACAGTAGCAATACTGTGGAACACAAAACTAACTTTTATTGGGCGAACCTGTGCCCACAAAAGAGGCTACACCACAAAGTTCTACACCATTCGCGTCAGGCGAATAAATCAGATAACACAAGGTGCGGCGACAACAGACTGCGGATAGAAGCATCGATAACTTTCCAGAAACTTCGGATACAGGCAAGCGCGTCCCGCGCGGTGCGATAAGATTTGTTAGGCGGCGAAACGTGGTCGCCCGATAAATATAAGTACACGTGTCAATATGATCCATTAATTTAAAGACATGAAACGTAAAAGTGCCACATTGGACGACGGCATTATTCTAACAGCGAAGGACAAACGCTATGTTTCAATAGCCGTTTTCTTTTTGTGCTGTTCTCTTTATGTCCTTTTACCCTGTCATGTTGTCACATCTTGAATAATGCAGAACAAAGTAGCACAGTATTTGACGCTAGTAAACTGTGAGCGCATTTGTACTTCATTGCTCTAAGCTATATCTCATCCAACAACAATAATGCTACCGCCCACTAAAGAGGTGTGTCAAACACATGGGATATCTCAGAATATGCATGAAGTTCTTACAGTGCCTATAGATCATTCGATGAACGACAGTGTACTGCTTAACACTCTGTATATACGTGTACAAGCAAGTCCTTAATTTCACCTGAATTATCGCAATAGTTGAGTGTAACAAAGGTAGTTTAAAGAGGATCTAGTTATGTCTGCTGCTAGATAGTGGGAGTAGTCGCTGTTTCCAAATTAAATATGGATGCCACCTCGAAGGTCGCGATAAGTTAAAGTGACAATTTAAAGAAGAAAATTTTGTCATCGCTGGGTAGTCTCTGTGTCCCAGAAAATGAGGCCAGAAGTTAATCTTACCGAAATATTTAAGTTTCGTGGCCTTTGCTTCATTAAGAATCTCATCGGTAATTCGACGGAGAATACCATGAGGATATATACGACTGTAATCTGTACATTTACAAGGTAACTCTAGCGTAGTATTTTGTTGTACCACCTGTTCTTTTATTGCTTTCCTGGAAAGCCCATTGGTTTGCGTAGCAAAGGTCAAATGTCTGTTTATCTTTTTGACGCACAAGGGCTCCAAAGCTGTTTCAGACTTTTTTTTAAGGTCTACGGGCCTGCTAGAATTTATTTGACTGCGTGATATTTCCGTTCTGCGCGCGTGTGTTGAATAAATGTTCTGTCCTCATTGAATATATCGTTCTTGATAAAATGCATTTACATTGGAAGTTGCCGAGGAAGCATTTTGTTCAATATATGTATGATTATATGTATGCGTATCATCATACCCCCATACTATCACGCACGGTGCACACGTTTCTCTGGGGAATTTGTTTTTGCCACTTTTTCCTAGTAGCGCCAAATAAATACGGAACTCTATTGCTGGACCGACTGAGTTGACAATTTCACTTCAGTTAAGCTCAGACTGCAGTGGATCGCTGAACGCAGTCACTTTACTCGATGCGCTATGTTGCACGTGCTGAGTTCGATTAGCAATGGGGAAGGAGAAGTTTGTTCATTCATTGTGATGCCTATAGCCAATTTTTCCGCATGTGGTTAAAGGATGCAAATGAAATATTGTATTGAAGAACCGCTACAAAGTCCACAGCTAAGTAAATAAAACCTAATGGCACTATAATTACAAAGAGTCACAATTATGTGCACAAAGCATCATCTATCTTGATTTTCTTTCTGCGACACTTTTGAACAAAATTACGCATATTCCACAAACTTATTGTCAGTGCATCATGATCCATCACTCCGCGGCCTAATAAACGTTAGTTCGATCCCATGTGTGCTTATATACCCATGCGCTCACTTCAACCGTACTTGTGGACCTTGTTGCTTCGGAAAGGTTCGCATATTGCGCGACTGTGCAACTAAACTGGCGTGACAATAACAGCAGAAACAAGATTAGTCAAAAAACATGCTATGATAACATTCGCCTCGAACAGCATTGTTGAACGCTTCATTTTTATTTATTTCTTTGACCCGCATGATGCCAGACGACGGCCATAGTGAGCAGCCTCATTGCTGTTGAAGAAGTGATGGTCCGATGCCCGTCAGCCGACTTGCGGACGGAAGCTGTTCATTTCAAAGGTGGCGGCAGGTGCGGTCCCCAAACGTGCGTCAGCATCGGTGAAAGCAAGAAAACGCACCTGCGGTATGGAGCTCACGCTGACTTATCGAGTGCCGTGCTGTCGCCTTTTATCGCGAGCTCCTGTGAGGCGCCTAATGTGGTGTCTTCCATTAGGGACAACGGACAGCGTTGTATGCGCTCCGGTGAGCTCGCCTTATAGCTCTTGCTTTCAGCCATAATGGCTCCCTCGCCTCCCGTGCGGCACTCTCTCCTGGAATGCGTAACTCTCTCGCCGAGGATTCTCGGAGGTGCAGCCCTTAATTCCCACGAGGTTTGGTATCGAAGACAAACGAGTACGGATGCAGAAGGCAAGGAACAAAAACAGCAAGTCCCGTGGCCTTTGGCTGCTTGGAAGCAAGTTCGAGACTAGCGCTTTTGTCTAAACACACGGCCCAAAGTGATGCACTCTAGAAGGCTAGCATCTCCCGGCGAATGAAATATTTATGCCCTTAGGCAAGGAAATCAAATTAGGCGGGAGGCAGACGACTTTTACCGGGCCGCGAAAAACTAAGCAACCATGTACTGCTTCACAGGGTTAACCATTTTACGGGGCTGAAATAAAAGCGTTTCATTGCTTTTTTTTTCTGTTCCCATATTCTACATTATTCCGGCATTTGTAGTCGAAGGACCGTGCCCTAGAGTCACACACCCGTAGCCACAAGGTAAAATAATTATACCAGTGTTTTGAACTGAAATCAAACGACAGAGGGAGGTCAAAGAGGGGAATACTTTGTGACATCTAGACCGCAGCGGCTGCATAGTGGTGAATGAACCTGTTTTATTTATTTATTTCTTCAACATTTTATTATTTTTATGTCGCGTTGCACCCCTAGTACAGGCCCTTCTTGCGTTTTTTCTGTAGCTGGCTAATGAAGACATTGTTATAATGAAAAGCAATTCCTTAACGACTTTTCTCGCTTGTCTTCTTATCGTAAGTAATTGTGTAAGATGTAAAACAGATCAAACTACTTCTAGAAAAGGTAAGGTTGAGGATTGTTGGCTCATATTTTGATTGAAACTAGCCACTGGGCACCAGCTATGCAGCGAGGGGACGATTTAAACAAAAGCACTGAATTATTATACGAATTATGCAGATCCCACGTTTTGTGGGAATCGATGAGCGCGAAGCTTTCTGGGCTGTTTGCTTCGAGTGACGATAATTAGCGGTGATGTTGACGGCGAATGTTTAATTTCTTCAATATTTAGTCCAACACAAGAATGGTGAGTTGGGGCCGTATAACGTAAAACTGTTCCAATACGTTTATATTCCAATCTCCTGACGTCATATTTGTGCAACCACCGACGCAAGCACCGGGCGCTCACCCGCAGGGTTGTCTGAACAGACCAATCAAACGCTCTCCTCGTTCATAGGATGTCACTTTTGTGTGCTTGAAAAACGAATAACATTGCCTACACTGAGCGGCTTGTCGTATCTAATTGGCTTACAAGTAGCCAGGAGAACGCTCAAGTGGAGATGGATTCACTGGGGCAGAGCCAGTGCACAGAAAATCGATAACCGGATGAAGAGGGTGGTGCCGGCGTCTGCGATTGGTCGGCTTTCCCTTCCTTAGCTTTTGGTGGCTGGTCAAAAATCATGGCGGCATGCAACGGAAGCTTAAGACTGACGCTAAACCCGACCTTCAGCAAAGAATAGTTAGCAGAATGAAGTGGTAAACGTGCCGAAAGGGCTCGAAAACGTTACACGGCCACGCAAGAAGTTTTATTATACTCAAATACACCCATGCTCTCCGGCAGGTGCGAGTAGCCAGCGTCTGAGCGATCGGCGGCAGCCATCTTTTATTCCTTTCGGAACGGGGCAGCCCGCGGCTATTCCGAAGAAAATTCAGTTTTGTTCGGCCTATTAATGTATCTTTATCGCGTACACGTCACTTTGACGTGGTGAGCTTGTGCGGTTTTGTGACGTCGCGTGACAGGCAGGTGAAGTGGGTGTGGCCCGAAAACTTTTTACCAATAGTCGAGTGCTAATGGCGAAAAAGGGTTGAGTCAGAAATAACTGTCTTTCTTTTTTCCGTCAAATCATGCATAATCAGTCTATCACATCATATCAGATTGGGAGGTATCGCGGTTTTCGTGACGTCGCGTGAGAGACAGGTGAAATGGGCATGGTCGGAAAAAGTTTTGGCCAATCGTGGAGGGCTGATAGCAGAATTGGAATAGAAAAGTTTGGAATAGTTTTACGTTATAGCGCCCTTGATTTCAACTATAGTTTGCATGCACTACTACTCTTTGTCTGCCTAGTACACAGAACACACATGGAGAGGCGCTTACTTGAGGCATTGTTGTGCGCCATATTTCAGAACCTCGGTGAGGGTTCAGCCTTAATTGTCTCACATGGCACATCGGATTGTGGCAGCAGTATTACACTTTGATTGATTTATGGGGCTGTATGTGTCAAACCCACAATCGGATTATGAGCCACGCCATAGTGGCGGACACCAGAAAAATTTTGACAGCATGGTGTTCCTTGATATGTCTCTAAATCTAAGTGCACGGCCACTTTTTTATTTGGCCCCCGTCGAAATGCGGCTTCCTCGATCGGGATGAAATCCGCTACCTCGAGCAATGCCTTAGCACCAAAGCTATCGCGGCAGGCACAGAAGTGCTGATTTGACATGCGACCGCTTCCGTAGTGTCGCATAGATCCTGCCGTGCGCTTTAATTAATGCAGCTCTGCTTTTGCACGTCGTGCGTTAGTTGTGCGCTGGACATATTTGCATCGTGTTTATTTTTCAAGAAGACCAGAAACGCACCGTGTCGTGCCTTCAAATTGAATTGATCTCGTACGCCCGCAACCGCTGTCGTGTCTATAGTAGTAGTGTTTCGTTGCCTTCTCGCGTCATCTTTTTCCTATCGCCCCTCCTGCCCGACACACACGTTGTACGGGAACTTCGCGCAAAGCTTGGCAAGGCTGTTATGCAATGGTTTCGGGACTGCGTCAATTCTATCACTTCTCGGCCTTTCTCGCGGCTCCTCTCTACCATTGTATCCAGTTCCCTTCGGGAGTTGCACGTTAGTAGAAAGGTACGCGCTCTAGTTCGTACAATGCTTTTGGGGGGAGTCACCGACAATCACGGCTGTCAGGTAGCTAATGTACCGACGTCCAGGAAGCTGTAGACTGCATTGTGCACATTCGACGTCGATTTAAAGGTCCAAACGAGTTTATCGCGGCTTCTTTCAGCTATGTGACGCCCGTTCCTTGTATGTACACGCTCTGGACCAACCCCGACGCGGCGTGCAAGACAGCCGCAGTAGCAACTGTAGCAGAGTGAAAGTTGACGGAAGAGGCAAAAAAAAAAAAGCTTCGCTTTAAAATAACATTTCTGAACGATGATCATGGAACAAGCATATCAGAGGCATTGGAAAAATAATTTTGAGGCAAGGCAGCACGTAGCGTCCTCAGTACGTGGCAGACGACAGCGACTGTTACTAAAGATTGTTACAAATTTTTTGACAATATTTTGTTTTGAGAAACGACGAGGACTAGGCACCGCCTAAATGCGCCAGCCTCTCCTGTTCCTTCATGCCTATTAAGAAACAACTCGCTAGAACAACCGTTGAGCGACAAACAAATACCTGACAGATGTTGCGCAAAGCAAACAAACGCGTAAACTCCGTGTAAGCGCAATACTTAAGTTTCGTTTTAGTATTGGTCATCTACAAAGTATTTACTAAGGTAATCGCAAATAGAATCAGGAATACCTTAGACTTCTGTCAACCAAAGGACCAGGCAGGATTCCGTAAGGGCTACTCAACAATAGACCATATTCACACTGTCAATCAGGTGATAGAGAAATGTGCGGAATATAACCAACCCTTATATATAGCCTTCATTGATTACGAAAAAGCATTTGATTCAGTCGAAACCTCAGCAGTCATGAAGGCACTACGGAATCAGGGTGTAGATGAGCCATATGTAAAGATACTGGAAAATATCTAGAGCGGTTCCACAGCCACCGTAATCCTCCACAAAGAAAGCAACAAAATCCCAATAAAGAAAGGCGTCAGACAGGGAGATACGATATCTCCAATGCTATTCACAGCATGTTTACAGGAGGTATTCAGAGACCTGGAGTGGGAAGAATTGGGGATAAAAGTTGATGGAGAATACCTTAGCAACTTGCGATTCGCTGATGATATTGCCTTGCTTAGCAACTCAGGAGACCAATTGCAATGCATGCTCACTGACCTGGAGAGGCAAAGCAGAAGGGTGGGTCTGAAAATTAATCTACAGAAAACTAAAGTAATGTTTAACAGTCTCGGAAGAGAACAGCAGTTTACGTTAGGTAGCGAGGCACTGGAAGTGGTAAGGGAATACATTTACTTAGGGCAGGTAGTGACCACGGATCCGGATCATGAGACTGAAATAACCAGAAGAATAAGAATGGGCTGGGGTGCGTTTGGCAGGCATTCTCAAATCATGAACAGCAGGTTGCCACTATCCCTCAAGAGGAAAGTGTATAACAGCTGTGTCTTACCAGTACTCACCTACGGGGCAGAAACCTGGAGGCTTACGAAAAGGGTTCTGCTGAAATTGAGGACGACGCAACGAGCTATGGAAAGAATAATGATAGGTGTAACGTTAAGGGATAAGAAAAGAGCAGATTGGGTGAGGGAACAAACGCGGGTAAATGACATCTTAGTTGAAATCAAGAAAAAGAAATGGGCATGGGCCGGACATGTAATGAGGAGGGAAGATAACCGATGGTCATTAAGGGTTACAGACTGGATTCCAAGGGAAGGGAAGCGTAGTGGGGGGCGGCAGAAACAATAAGACGTTTGCAGGGACAACATGGCCACAATTAGTACATGACCGGGGTAGTTGGAGAAGTATGGGAGAGGCCTTTGCCCTGCAGTGGGCGTAACTAGGCTGATGATGATGGTGATGATCTATATGTGGGGCATACTGACTTGCATTATTCACAGATTATTTCGCCATATAGGATGGTTGCCCGGTGTAACATCGTCTACGATTTAAATTTGCTATACACTTGCTAAATGTGCAAGTGTATGCTATATTTGCTGAGATAGAAGTTCATTGCAGGAATAGAAATGAAGTTATTGAGCTGTGGCAGTGAATATTAGGGGTCGTTGATGCGTAAGCTATTACCGACCGTGTTTTGGCAGCCTTTTATTGCTCGGTGTCTTCTGTAGACGTACCATAGGTTGCACCTGCTTATCTTATGCAATAACCGAACATTACTGGCACAGCAATCCGGAGTGCGCGGGTTAGTTTCATAGTTTGACACTAAGTATCACAATATGTGGCTAGTTTTTATCAAAAAACTAATGTCATCAGTGCTGGAGGGCTTTCTAGTATGAGATATACCTATCCAGTTGATTCACAAAAAACAAAAATATGGCCCACTGAAATAATTGACCTTAAAATGATAGCAACTTCACCCCAGTCAGGGCCAAACTCTTGCTACTAGTAAAGATAGCGTGTCCGAATACCGGACACGCTAAAAGTCTCTATTACTGTTGTGTGAGCTGCCGCGGTGACGGCAGCTTGCGACGTGGGGAGTGCCGTCACTAGTCTTTCATATCTAAAAGAATGAACTTAGTACCTAATTTCGTTGCTCTTGCAGCACCGCTATGTGTAGGCAGCGCATACTTAGGACTCCTGAGGAGCAGCATGAATACGAGGAGCGGCAAAGGGAAAAAGAAACGGCCATACGACTAGTGCCGACGTACTGCCAAAATTACCATTATTCCTTAATTCAGTCCAACCTGCGCGCCTGTAAACTACAGAAAGATCTCCAAAAGGTTATCCAATTGAGTACAGATCAACACAATATAAATGAGTCCAATATAGAAAAGAAAACATGCAGGATTTTTTGTAGCTTGTGCTAAGACAATAAGACACCTTTACAAGTCACATCTCGTCAACTGCACCCGTAAAGGCAATGCGTTGCCGGCAAAATATGATGATGATGTTTGTGGTTTAATGGCGCAAGGGCCAGGTGTGGCCAAAGAGCGCCATGCTAGTGGTATTGAATATGTCGTGGTCTGATGGGTTTTGTGAATTTAATGAGGCGTGGCTGTAAAGGGGCCTAAAAGAGTTGGTGCAAATTGCATAAAAATTACACGTAATAAAATTATGGCAATGATTAATGACGTGTACTATGATCACTAAAATGCATTAAGAAATAATGATGCATTATATAAAATATGCGAGATGCTGAAATTGTCTAAAAGCACTACTGCCTCGCCAGAGCCCTTGAAACGCAAGGGCCGAGAGGCATGTGCTATACAGAGAATCTATCCTAGCGATATCCTACGGAAAGAGGACGCGCTACGAAATGAATGGGCTTATAACATGTAGTACCACATCTTTTAAGGCCGGCAAAATAAAAAAATTAAAATTTAAGGAATGCCTTACAGCCACATTTTTATTGGTCACAATATGGATTTAACGTGTCACATTAAGGGCGGCATAAGATATTATGAAATACTTTATTTCGTATATTGCCTTGTAATGAACATTGTATAATCTTCCGTACGCTGATTTGGATACTTCAGTATTCTTCCATAAGCACTGAAGGTTTACGCGTTGCCTATGAAATGGCGTTGCCGATGCACTGGAGCGAGGTTTTAGTGGCACATAGATCAACATACCAATTAGTAATTGTAAAAATTAGGGATGCACTAAAATATTATTTCTGGTTTTGTTAAGAAATATGCCCTTTATGGCAAGAAATATAGGTGAACAAGTTATTGTAATTTTCCTTATGTGAGTGAGCGGCCATTGCCCTATTAAAATTTAAATTAGGGGGTTTTACGGCTGTTTTCGCATTTCGCCCCATTGAAATGCGGCCACCGTGGCAGGGCTTCAATCCCACGACCTCGTGCTTAGCAGCCCAACCCATTGCCAGATTAAAATAAGTTCAAAAATTTTCCTAATATGAAGGGAATGATGATTTATTTCCACTTTACAAGTTCCATGAAGCTAAGCGTGAAGAGCACTATCAGCCAGTTGAATGGATTGAGAAATTTACGATGCCATACTCTAGGGTGCTTCAATGATCAAGCCACACGAATCACTTCAATGGGAACGTATGAATGCAGTGAACTCTCACTTAAGTGAACTTCAAGGGACCGAAGAAAATAATTCATTTAACTGAAAGTTCATTAAGCTGAATATTCACTAGACTAACATAAGACATGGCATACAGAGTCAAAAGTTTGAAGACCAATTCATGGAGCAAAATACATGGCATCCATAGTGTTAGAAATGTGTGAAATGGAATTTGTACATATTTATGAAAAACACACCACGTGGGTCGTTTGTGTGCACACGCGGAACCGACGAGACTGGAAAGAAAGAGACGACGACCATGCCACGACTAGCCGGTCGGAAAAAAACACACACCACGGGGTTTGTGTTGTCACAGATCGCCGCTTTGCTCTGGCGACGTTGTAAGCGCCAGCGATGTTACTTTGTTCATGGCCTCCAAGATTACATGCTTGCTCCTTTTGTGCAGGCGATCTCGGAGGCCATGCCTCGTTGCCGTTCGTTTTCCGCTCCGCCGCTTAGCCCCAGGGGCGCTGTAGCGCCAGCGACGGTATATTGCCACTGGAGCGGCGGTCTGATGAGGGCGGACATCGGTTGCGCCTGCAGTGCAGTGCAGTGCAAACCTCGGCCCTCTGAGCGAGTTCATTAAACTGAAATATTTACTATTCCAAAATTCGTTTAAGTGAAACATTTTTACATAGAATCTATAAGAAAACTCCCGGATATTTTTAAAAAGTTGGTTATTCTGAAATATTCGGTAAACCGACGTTCGTACAACTGAAAGTTTACTGTATACCTTTTTTTGCGAATAATGTTTACATTGAACTGTTCGACTAAAAGAATACATTTTTCAGCGACTTTATTGCGTGTGGGTGCCTCCAAGCACAACACGCCATATAGCTTTAGGCAATTCAACAGCCTCCTAGATTTCAAAGGCCTCCTAGAGACACTACCGCTGCCTACGCAGCTGTGCAGAGCGATCGACTCCTTTTCTCCCACGAGTTTCCCGACCGGTCCCTTATGTGCAAGCCGGTGCGCGGCGAAGGAGGCGGGGGTCGGGAAGCTGCGGGAGATGCCTATGTGGTTGGATCGTCGGCACGCCTTAGACGCGGATCGGCACGCTGTGATC